>NC_039364.1:268690997-269029572 GCF_003573695.1 Papaver somniferum | reverse complement strand
TGTTGGCGCAATGCGGACGTGTGATGGGATTTATGGAAATTATTTGAGAAATGGGTATAGGAAAAGAGGTTGGTTAATTGAAAATTATTGGTTTAAGAAAAGTGAGGCTTTGATTAATTTTTGAAATGGAAAATGTTTACAAGGAAATTTAGTGTAGCTCTTTGGCTCACTACGTTTACAAAAGGCTCTTTGGCTCTTACTAACTCTAGCTCTCACTCTACTCACTTCTTCACTCACTTGAGTTTTTGATTGTTGTTGGATGATCAAAATGAACCCATTGATTGCCTATTTATAGGATTAATGGAACACTCTAGAAATAAAACATTCTAGAGAACACTTGATCAATCTAAGATTAGTCTAGAGATTGAATATTCTAGACCATGACCAAGGGACCTAGAGACATGGAATATTCTAGAGTCTACAATTGAATTTCTAACTAAAAAAGAGAAGAGTCTAGATATCTCTAGACTGGGCCCAATCAATGGAGATAAGCCCATGGGTGTTTTAGCTAATCTAGACCATCACAAATTATCTAATATCTTTAACAGTAAGCTCTCAAATGCGAAATGACCGGAGCTTCGATATCAAATGTGTTAAGCAAGTGAGCAGTGGCTCTAGTTGAATAGGATGTTTCAGCAATCACAAAATCTAGACTAGGATGGTTCAGATCCTTAGCTCTACAAAAACTTGGTAGATCTCTACACCGAAGAAAGCTTTCCATCCCTGGCACATTCTTTATCAATCTATCCATATCTTCATCTACAAGAATCAACCGTATGTATCATGATACCGTAGTTAATGGAAAAAATGAAGATGAAAAGGACAACTAAAATGATACCTTTGAATGGTACATCACCATGTTCTATAAGCTTTGGCAAACAAAAATAAATCGAGCTAGAACAAGCACTGCTGGTACGGAAAGAAATGGATGGAATACCCAGCTCTCCTGCAACATCAATGGCAAAACCCAAAATACCATCTGCTATGATACAAGATACTGGACCGCGTGCATCAATTTTGAAGCGATCAGAAGTTAGTAAATCTCGGAAACCTGGTCTTATAACATTTTTCAGCCGATGGAACATATCAACGTCTTGAGAATTACGGAAACCAGCAGAGTGAGGTTGATCAGTAGAAAGACCATCTGAAATGGTTTCAAAACAGAAACCTGGAAAACAGCCAAAACGAGATTGAACATCGCTGAAACTAAGATAACTTGAGTGGTTCCGTTGGGTGTTGATGAAAGTCACGTTAATTCCTGATAAACATAGAACTTCAGCTAGTTTGAGCATGGAGTTGATGTGGCCTTGAATTGGAAATGGAAAGATGACTACATGGGGAGATATCAAGGATCCAGTTTTCACCATGATTCTTGTTTTTCTTTTGAGAAAAATTATTCAGGATGATAAAATCAATATGAACAGCAATTATGAATCACCAGAAATGAATTTAAGAACCAGCTAGATATAAAATTTGGTTCTATACATAATAAAGTTTGAGCTACTGAAACCAACCACCATTTTATCTGCCTTGTCAGGACCCACCATGTCGTTACTATTAATGCAAAGAGCTCAAAGAATTTCAAATGAGGACGGCAGTGTAAGAGATCATGATGCAGACGCATTCGTCCGCTTGGACGACTAGTTTCTAATACGGAGTATCTATGGAATAGGAAAATATACACAACCCTGACATCATTTCTTGCCTGCCAGAGCAAAAGCTCATGAACAGAATTCAATTATTTTACGTCTTTCTGCGACAACACTTTATCCGCGTTCCAGTGGGGAATCAAATTGGCCAACAGTCACTACTCATATTAAAAATATCAACAGAAAAGGATTCAGACACCCATACTTGAGTTTTCTTCACTTTCCCCTCAAAATTAGGTGCAATTTAGTGAGCTCGTTGAGAGACCCTGACAGGTGAACAACAACCGCGTTCAGATTCTGAGTATCGGATGTAGTTGATCCAAAGCAACCATAATGTTTCTGTTTCATAGTATCCATAGAGTAATAAAAACTGCACACATTCTTCTACACTTTCAGCTGAAAAGTAGAAGATGCAGCAGCACCTGCTTGATGCTCATACATGGCAGGAATAACAGCAACTCCAGTCGCCAGATGAAACTAGATGATTAAGAGTAGCAGGACAATCTATTTTACAGATTTTAGTAAGACACTAGATACTACGGACCTCACCTACAAGATTTGAAGTTGAATTGCGCAATCAACTTTAAACACCCGATTTGTAAACCGGCGACGGAATTATATCACATACATAAGCTTTTTTCAGCAGCTCTGTTGCTTGGTGATTGTATACAAATCAGCAAGATTATCATACATTTCACATCTCTCGTTATCTCTTGTCTTGTCATTCTACAGCTTTTCCTCCATTAAAATTATCTCCTTAAATTGCCTAATATTGGGGAAATACTAAACACGCTTAGAACTACGTCTGAACCTAAGCACACAGATAAACACTCAAAACTTGATAAATTCAATAAATATTCATAACCCAAACTTCTAACTTGGCTAAAGCCTGTATTTCAAGAAAACTCCAACTCAGGAAAAAATTTTAAACAATAATTCTTGCCTGCAACCAACAACTAGAACAAAAATATCTTGACTAGAAAACTAACTGTGACTGAAAACTCTAACAGAAAATACCTATCTAGGCTTCCTCTCCTCAGACATAGGCTTGGCCTTGAATTCTTTCTTCTTCTTTTTTTTTAATAAATAGGCTTGGCCTTGTCAAATGGGGTCCATAAACTCTTTCAAAGCAGGATGTTAAGAAAACCAATGTTCATGGCTAATGTAAAATTTAGATAAACTTAGTAACAGTAATTACTCGTAATAATGTAATAGCTAATTAAACAAAATTTAGTTACTAGTAACAGTAGTGTCATAAGCTTATATATAATCCAATACTACTAATGTCTTAACTAAATGGTGGTTTGCTAACCGTGAAAATTCATCATACAAGTGTAGCGTGTCTGGCTAAGTTAATGTAACTCCGCTATGCTGGAGTACACCATTCATAAACCATATTTTTCAGCGTAACTGCACTCATATTCCAGTGTGGGATAGGTATTATATGTATAACAAAAAAATCCTCAAACAATCAACATGCCCAAACATACTGCATCTTTGCCGTATGTAGGGACTGAACTTAGAACCACATGATTAAAATCCAACCGCTCTGCCACCTGAGCTAAGATGGCCAGCGATAGAGTAAAAAACCTGGTCTTGGCACAACAATAAACAGCCTCACTAACCAAAAAAAAAAAAACAACAACCATGTTTATTGGTGTGACCTATCTGTATTCAAATCGGGATACCATTTCTTAATATAAGTTAACAAACACAAGCACTAATTTACATGAAGTACTTCATTCTAAGAGATTATAAGAAATCTAACCATGGAATACACACCAAACTTCTTCCGTTTTTATGGAAATATCTCCTCAAAAGTTTTTTTAAGTTGAGGATTTGTAAAGTCCAAAAGCCAAGAGACCATGCAGGACTGTACTCATTTGAAGAATCTGAAAAGGATTACAAAAAATTAAAACCACAGGATTTTATTAAAGATGAAAATAAATAAAACTTCCTAAGATGTAAGCCTCAATGAAATCAAAATTTCGGGAGAACTGATGAGAGTCATGGACATTATCTGTACTAGAACCAAAACTACAGTATGGCAAATATCCAATATGAGACAAAACTATCAAATTACCAGCACCAAAAGTAGACATGTATTCAGACAATTTATCTGATTGACCCAATAAGTAAGTAGTTTGCAGAAGAGCAAAAAAGAGCAAACTACTTATAATTAAACATTCCCTTTTCTAAACTGCACTAAGGTTAATAATTAGACACTGTAAAAGATAGCATAAAAGCAAAAGCCAACTGATTAAGAGATACGAAGGTCGATGGAAACAGCCATCTATTTAAAGGTTATTTTGACCTGGAACACCATTTACATGGCCATGTTACTTCTGGTTTCAAATAACTTCCCCTCTATAACACTCTTCTAGAACTAACGCCCTCCCTAAATAATACCGACCCCATCTTTTCATTAGGTATGTTAGTTTTCTAGAAAGATAAAATACACTAATCATGCACTTTATAACCACCAAAATAGAAGAAATTGCTTGTTTTGAAATGGCATACCATGCAGTTCTTCAATACAATTTTGCCGCATGTTGTTTGGATTCGGTTGTGCAGAAAACTCTTCAAGTGTATGCAAGTTGAGATGTAGAATAAAACAACGAGGCCAACCTTTAATGTCCAAGCATATTTGTCACACATAATCTGGCCACTGCAAATTCTCTGCAAATACAAAGCAATCTTTCAGCCAAACTGATATAATTAATCATTATGAAACTGGAAGCATAGGAAAGCAAAAGAAACCATATATTCATCCATATATGTTCTTACCTGATAGAGATTTAAATTCCTTGCTACTTCCAGTGTTACAAGGTTTAGCAAAAAAGTTAAAAAGCAAAAGAAAAAACTAAAGATCTTTCAGTTCCTCAGTTGAGAGGATACTCATTAACAAAGAAATAACAAAATCACAAGGTGCGAATTTTCTTTCACGCATTTTGCGAAGAAATTGCAATGCCTTCTCAGTCTCCTTCCCTTTAAGAAATCCCTTAATGATGGTATCATATGTTCTAGCAGTTGTTAAACAACACTTCTCTTCCATTTCGATGATTAGTTTGTCAACCTCCAGTAACATCTTTCTATGAAAGAGCCCAGACATCATTGTGTTATATGTCACTACATTAGGAACTAAACCCTTTTCTGGAATCTCATGAAACATTTTTCTTGCATCCTCCAACTGGTCAGCCCGACATAAACCATGAATAAGGATAGTGTACATTTCAATATTAGCTAAGATACCAATACCCTCCATGGATTCAAACAATTCTATTGCCTCCTCTATTTTTCCATTCTTGCAGAGACCGTCCAACATGGTACCATATGTAACTTCATTTGGAGATGGACCAAAAGTTTGCATCACATTAAACAAATTCTTTGCTGCCTCAACTCTTCCATCTCGGTATAGTCCCCTTAATAGTATATTGTAAGTAACTATCGTGGGTTTCAATTTATTTTGTTCCATTTTCTTGAAAAGCTGCATAGCTTCATCCAACTTACGATTCTTGCAATACCCATCCATTAAAGTACTGCAACTGATTACATCTGGTTCAAGGCCTCTATCTACCATTGTGTCAAACAGTTTCACTGTCTCTTGCAGCCGACCTGCCAAACACAGACCATCCATCATTATAGTATAAGTAATTCGATCAGGTTTTATATTTATCTTGTCCATCAATTTGAATAACCCCTCAGCATCTTCCATCATTCCATCTTTACAATGTGAATCTATTACTATATTGGGTGAAATCCCTCGATACAGCATTTCATCAAAGTATTTTCTTGCTTCTTCTTGTTGACCATGTAGGCAATGACCATGAATAATAGTATTATAAGTCATTACATTTGCAGAGATTCCTCTACTAGCCATCTCCTCAAGGAGTCTCTTTGCCTCGTTTAACCGACCTGAAATGCAGAGCCCGTTCATCAAAGAATTGCAAACAACTACATTGGGCACGACATCCAAATCTCTAAGCATTTCGGAGAAGAGAACCAAAGCTTCGTCAACTAAACCTCCTTTGCAAAGTGTATCTATAATCATACAATATGAAACAACATTAGGTCTGCAGTTCCATTTCCCCATCATGTTTTTCAGCCGAAGAGCACGACCAACTTGACCAGTTCTACATAGCCCATGTATAAGAGTATTACATGTATAGGCATCAGGTTGAACCCGCAATTGAGACATTTTAGCAAACACTTCAAAGGCAGGTTCAATCTCGTTCTTGATACACAATCCTTTAATCGGTGTATTGAAAGTGATTGTACTAGGATTATAAACCCTCTTTAAAATCTTCCCAAGCAAACAAAACCCATGATTCACATTTCCTAATTGACAACAGCAATTAATCAAAATGTTAAACGTAGAAACCTTAGGTTCAACACCCTGTAAACTCATCTTCTTATACAACATAATGACATCTGAATAGCATTTGATCTTGGATAATGAACTCAATACATGATTAAATGTATCATTAGACGGTAATGGCCTTTCCAGAATTAATTGATCAAAGTATCTCAAACCATCATCAAGCTTTTTAATCTTTCCTGATTTACACTCATCCCTCACATGACTCTCAAGCTGTGAAATTTTTCTGCTCTTGTTGTTACCTCCTGAACCATAATAATCTCTCACAAAACTATGCAATAGAAATGAATAATGATGATGATTGGAGATTACTCTTGTAATCAGTGATTTCTTTTGTCCCAAATTCATCTTCTATTCCTCTTTCTTCTGAAGTGGATACAGGGGGCTGGTTGAAGCCGGATGTTTTTTACACTTTTACTCCAGTCCCAATGTAATATAGGTGCTTTGGTTTATTTCGAAGGGACGATAATAATTCAAAATCTGCTGGACTGCTACTAATAATATCTTGAACTTTGTCTCTATACGTATAAAATTAACCCGGCTTGATTGGGGTGTACCCAGATAAAAGCCACCCTTTAATCTTGTATTTTCTAAATGGTTAATATGAGCTTGTTTAATTAACACCAAAAATTCTGATTAGGTCAATTAATTGAGTTTAGATTAAAATTTTGAAATTATGAATTCAGTAGATTAAACCTTTTATCTGTCTTACGAGCTCGATTTCGATCAAAAAAATTGGTTTTGAAAATGTGAAAGGTCGGCAGGTCGGGGTCTGGATAAGGTGTCGACCAAGTTTAGCCGGCATGGTCGACGTTTAAATAAGGTGCCCATTAAGTATAGCCGGCATGGTCCGCGGACGAAGAAGACGCCGACCTATTTTAGGACGGAAGGGTCTTTCAATGAAGAATATGCCGACTATCTTGGGCCATTCGGCATGTAATAAATATTTGCTACAATGCCGACTATCATATAGTCGGCATGCACATAATTTATAACATTGTCAGTTGACCTATAGTCGGCGTGCTAATGATTTCTAACATTGCCGGTTGTTGAAAAGTCGGCAATGTAACCTTGTCGGCCTGTAGTTATACCCAACAGAAAACAGAGTATGGGAAGATGTAATTCACTTTATTCATGCAATTTAGGTTACTACATTGATTGAAACATAAAATCTAACTCCTTGTCGACGGAAAAACGAATGCACTTAGTATGTGCATTAAGCCTTTGAAACCCTAGGCGACCCTAATGGACGAGTAATAGTCTCGTGAGGGTTTACATAGAGATCTACTCACAAAACCTACACTAAAACCATCAATCTTCGTTGGAGGAATCCCACTCATCTCCGGCCTGCATGAATTCCGGGGCATACTCCAGGATTTTGGAGACCATGAATTCATAGCTTGCATTGTATGAGAATGCTTCCCCATTTTCCTCCATGTAGCGCGCTTTGACAACTTCATGCTACAAAAACAAAACACAAACTTAATTTGTTAGTGGTGTTTAGAAGGAAGATCAAACAACATTGATCACGTAAAATAAACCACAAACATACTTACAAATTGTTCAATGGACAAGTTGAAGTTGGTAGCGTTGAAAATCCGGGGTAGAAGAGCTAAAAAAGAAAGTATCGCATTTTCGATGACTAGGTGCCTATCATGGACTTGTTGAACACTTCTTCCATTAGGATTACCAAACTCTTGCATAAATTTGTTGTGTACCCTAACCCAAAAGGTTATGACATCCACCCTTACGGAGGACTGATGTCTAACTCGAGTTTCCACGTACCACGCTTTGGTGATTGTCAAATCTTCATTTGAATGAAATGAAGCCATTGTTGGATGTAGAGAGCTATTGGGTGAGTTAGATGGAGTGTATGATGACATGATCTCTGGAGAGTATATGCAAATAGTTGTGTGTTGTTTTGTAGAGAGAAGTAGTGTATTTATAGGATGGTGCCCAAATTTGGCCATTATAGTGCCTAAGTACAAGTCAATCAATGCAATTTTACTTGCAAAAAATTTGAATTTTGAATTCGCCGACGCGGCTTTTGTTTCCCAATATGCCGACTAATCCTTGCCGGCAGGGTCTTTATTTTCTTACCCTGCCGACCTTATTATGATTTTAAGTATCAGGAGTTCATTTTCTTCTGTGTAACCGTCGAAATGGTATTTGGTCATTAGCGTGCCGGCTATTATATAGTCGGCGAGGTAATATTTTATAACCATGACAACCTTATGACGATTTTAAGCATCAGGAGAAGGTGTTTTCTGCAATACATAGTTGGCAGGGTCGGTAACATAATACCTTGCCGGATGTAAAACAACCGGCTAGGTATTAATCTGCTTACCTTGCCGACCCTGGTATGCAAATAATTTCCGTTGTTAGGGTCGGCAGTCTGACAATTCACAACCATGCCGTCCCTGGTGTAGTCGGCAATTTAACTTAAAAAAAGCATGCCGGTGGAACTATTGAAACTTTACATATCTAAACAAACCGTTCATTCAACAACTAGAAATCCAACATTTTTTTGTCCAAAATACGAAAACATGTCCCATAAACCTTTAAAAAAAAACATTTGTTCAACCGTTAACCTTAACATTTGTCTACCACAACATAAAGGAATAAACTAGGAATGCATTCATTCACGACCACGGCCCCGTTTAGGAGCACCACCACTACTACTACCTTCACCACCATAGGAACGACCCCTCTTTTTGTCAGCATTCATCTTGGCTTGTGCTTCCCTCCTGGCTTTTTCTTCCCTCTTTACTTCAGCATCAGCTTGCTTGAACAATTCATAGGAATCCTCATTGTCAACACTGCTAGCATAGTCAATGTGCTTGCTTTTCTCTTCAATCGACAAAGGCTCTCCTCTTTCTCTTGCGCAACACATCACCCTCACAAGGATCTTCAAATGCTCCTTCCATTTTCAATTAAACAACAAACAATTAATAGAATGATTCGATAATGTAATCTTAAAACAGTAAGAGCAACTCTAAAATACTTACAAATAACTTAAGACTTGTTGCTGGGTCTTTCGATGCCATTTTCCTCTTACGAGCCAATTCTTCAGCAGTTATTTCCTTACTCACAGTAGGACGAGCCTAACCCAAGTACCACGCCATGTATTTCTCATTATCTTCATGACCTTCGGTCACCTCGTCCAAAAGACTCGTATCGACGTTATGGCCATGTCTTCCCGTTCCAATGTTCTAGAACTGACGGTGGAGCGTAACCGACGTTAATAATTTTTTGGGACGTGCTGCAGTCATCCCTTAACACTTTAAAGAACGACTCAGCATCGAAATGAGGTTCTTCTTGGACGTAACCCAATTGTCGCATTACCCGATGTGGATCGTGTATTGAAAGTCCATGGGATCACAACAAGGGTCCGTAGTATAATGAAACTTCATCTCTCCTTTGGATTACTCCTTGATTTCTAGCATCTCGATAAGGATTAAATATCACCTCATCCGCAGTCAATTTGTCGATGACGATTCGGATTTTGATAAGCTGTTGCGGCATTTCCTTTTCCTGACCACCCTTAAAACTGTATCTTTTCCCTCTTGGCTTATCAATCGCAACATTCTCATCCACTTTGATGTAGGAGTTGGGTTTCACCAAAGTAGGGAAGTGCTCATATATCCAAACCTATGCAAACACAAAATTTAGTAAGAAATTGATCAAAAAAAAAAAGTTTAGTAAGTATCTTATCTTACGAGAAATTTTCAAATATAAATGATTTAGACAATAAAATTACCTGGAAGAGACATATATTTCCGTTGACTCGCGCAGTGAGTGCCCTTGAACCTTTTTTCAACTCATTGTTCAAGAAGGCGACCACCGCAGTACCCCAAGAATACTTATGCATCTTATCTAAGGGATCCAATAGTTGCATATAACTGACGTCGACCAATCCTCCGGAACTGTCGGGGAAGATACATTTGCCAAGGACAAATATCAAATAAGCTGACGCGGTAGCTTTGATTCGCACCAAGTCCACCCTTCCTTCCTCATTATAGATTTTCTTGGTCTCAGATAATGTGTCCCTCAACTTTTTCAGATTAAACTTCTTGCTTAGATGACCATCCTTCATCACAAACATAGACTCCGTCTCAGTTTGATCCCAACCGAACAATTTTTTTCTCAATTTGAAAATATCCTCCCAAGAAATTTTAATATCGAAGCCCTCACTGATTGCTTTTACATCAACCTCGAGGCCTAGAATTTGATGAGCATCATCGAGAGTTATCTCCATCTCACCGAATAGGAATAACATTGTATCATTCTCTCCATAGGATCTCTCACAGAATGCAGATACGGTAACTCTATCATGCTCAATATTCGAACTCTCCATCGCAGGCCACAACCCGGAGTTCTTGACAATCACTTTCACCTTGTCACATTCATCCTCAAGATCCCAATTCTTAGTCACTGAACATGAATCTTGGTGCCTCATGAGACGGATGGCATTCTTGTGATCCTAACGACCAAAAAAATAAAACGAAAAGAAAAGAAATACAAACACTTGAAGCAAATTTAAGATAAATACACTTAAATAAAAAACAAAGACGGATTGAGATTACTTACGATAGTATTATGGATTTGACATGCCCATGAGTCTTTGTATCCAAAAAGAACATCTCCACCATCTGCTGGGGTCCCCTTTGGAGGCTCACCTGGTTTCAGTCTAACCATAAAGTGAGGGGGAGGGATGTGGGAATCAGCTGGTTTAGTGATAACCCTCTTCTTCTTTTCGATTTCAGTTAAAGTTGAAGCTTCGGTTTGTTGAACATTATCTTGAGTTTGTTCTCCATCTCCTTCTTCTTCTTCTTCTTCTTGTTCCACTGCCTCTTCAACAATTTCATCTTCGATATCCTTAACTTAATCTCCATTAACCATCATCATCATCATCATCATTACCTCCTCCAGCAGGTAGCATGTCCTGATCACCATCATCATCATCATTGTTACCTCCTCCAGCAGCCGGAGTTCTTTCATCAACATCATCATCATCACCTCTTCTACCAGATGGAATTGATTGGTCTTCATCCGGAGTTTCATCTGAATCACTTGGTTCCTATGGTGGTTGAGAATCATTCTGTACACGGATCTTGAGCGTCCCCGGCTCAACAAATTTCCCTCGATGTGTTGCAGTCAAGAGTTTTTCACCAACACGAGGAGGTCTTGAAGGAGGAGTAGCAGTTTTATTCTTTTCCTTTTGCAACCTGAACAAGAACAATTAAGAAAAAATTCGTAAGTCGGGAGGGTCGACATATATAACCTTGTCGGCTACACAAAAGTCGGAAGGGTCGATATCTAAACTACATGTCGGCAGGGTCTTATTCCAATAACCTGTCGGCTTATAAAAACTTGAATACAGGATTTTCAACATCAATAGTCGGCAGGCTCTATAATCAAAAAAATGTCGGCCAACATAAATCCGGCAGGGTGGTATTCAAATACCATTCCGACTTTCAAAATTCAAGGCATCAGGAGATACTAAAAATTGAAATACAGCGGGCAAGGTAAAAATTTATAACCTACCGGCTAAAGAAAAACTGACGCCGGCAGGGTCCTAGGTTGAATACCTTGTCGACCCTGCAAGTATCAGTTACAGATACTTAACAGCCGGCAAGATCTTCAACCTAAGATCTTTCCGACTAAACCTAGCTATGAAATGTCGGCAAGGTCGTGGAACAAACACCTTGTCGGCTGAATAACTGCAAATTCACAATTTTGATTTTTCTTACTTAATTTGACATGCAAACATGAAATTGAAGTACTAGAGTGAGTTTAAGTAGGACCTTACTTTCTTAATCGCGTCATTTCTCTTTTTTCAGCGGCTTCGATTTCTTCTTCTTCAATCGTTTTTTTCTTCTTTTTCTTTTGAACTAACAAAGCAATTCAAGGGTTGTATTCATAGGGTTTTCGACCTGCTCCTTTCATATGACTATCCCTCGTCGGCTCCATGGTTGAAGATTAATCGGAATTTTCGAATCAACGATTACAAGAATTAATCGACGAGTTTTGATGGTGGTGTGATAGAGAGCCAGCCAGTATGGTTGTGGAGGAGAAGAATAAGAAGAGAAGAAGGAAGATGGAATTAAAAGAATAAAACTGATTTAGGGTAATTAGAATTATAAAGGGTAAGGGTAGTATTGTAACTTCACCATATTTGGCTTCCCCTTAGTAAGGGCACCATGTCCATATAAATCTGGGTATACCCCAATCTCGCCAGGAAAATTTAGTGGCAATTATAAGTATCTTAAATGTTTCCATACTCAAATTATAATTTGACCATTTATTTATTTTATTTTATTTCGGAAAAGAAATGTTCACATCAAATATGAGTGATTTTTCCGAAAATTTTACATGTGAAGTGAGTAACCCGAAAGACTTATATCTATTTTTCGGGTGAAGGAAAACCTAATCTTGACATCGTGGAGCAGCTACACTGTACTTATATCCAAGATAAGGAATCACGAACAAATCTTGAGCGCAAATGGCTGATGTACTTATATCCAAAATAAAAAATCAAAAAATACCGGGAAAAAGAAAATAAAAATCGCCCTTATAGCGATGACAAAAATCGCCCTAATAGCAAAGAAAATAATTATAATCAACAAAATAAGTTTTATTTAAATATAGAAAAACTAATTAAAAACAAAGGACTACATCAGTGTAAAAGATGATGAAAATCGGTTTTTCAAAATCCCAATTTAACAACCTAATTTCTAATCTTCTTCAATGATTACACCTTCTTCTACCAGCTAAACCAATTATCCACCGGCCCATTCTCAATGTAGTCTTTAAAAGTGATGGGGATATGTCTGATTTGATGTTGGTATTTCTATCAAAACCCTAATTTAACGGTGATGCAGTTTTTTCTCTAATTCAAGACTCTGTGGTATCTTCAATAGAACTTCACCTTTAATTCTGGCAACTTTTATTTGTCTGGAGAACTTGAATCTACTGATTTGATGGTCAATTAATTGGATCTGATAAAACCTCAAAAGTGATGTTGTTTATACCAATAGCCGAAAATTCATCATGAATATCAACTTTCTACTCTGTTCAGGCGGCGAGTCATCAGCTCTAGCGGGTTCTCACTTCAAGTACCAAGGAATCACTCTTTATCCTGTCTGGTTTGGCTGTCCTCTCAGCCCCTTTTAAAATTCTTCTTTCTGATCAGATTATGAAGTGGCAATATGAGTTTTGAACAAGTAAGCCTAAACCTAGTTTTCTAACTGTAACCAATTACATCCCTTCTTTTACATTTCCATGTTTTCCTCTTACTTATTTTTTTCTCAGAATCAAAACCTGTTAAAAATTTACTAAAAAAGAAACAAATTTAATATTCAAACCCTAAGTTTTCTCCTATAAATACTGCCTAAAACCAATCCTTCTTCATCCCTCTTTATCCCCTCTACTTTAGTTCCTTGCCTGATTTGGTTTTCTCCTTCTGTTCGGTTTCCCTTATGTTTGTTTCTCTATGTCTAGCCTTTCTACTAGAGATGTTTCTTCATTTGGTTTTAATGTTCTTAATGATAGGAATGCTCATCTTCCTGATAGTATATGGCAGCATCATCTGGTTGGTTGTTTTTAACAAAAATGAACAAAAACTCCTTCTTTCTTGGCAAAGCTCTTAAATATAGATGGAAGCTTTCTAGAGAAATTTTTGTTAGCAAGCTTGGTAGAAGGTACTATCTGATTAAATTTGAATCGGGTAATGAAATGTTTTATGTCCTTAGGCAAGGAACTAGAGTAGTTTATGGTGATACTTTTCTATTTCAACCTTGTGATTTTTCAGTTCTTCTTGAAAACTTTGAAATCACTTCTGAAACCTTTGAAATTTCTCTGCACAATCTTTTCCCTGAACAAACTAGAATCCCTAATGTCATTCAAAACACACAAAATTTTGGAACTCTTGTTGCTTTTGATGACCCTATTCACTACATTAATGGTTACAGCACCATGAAAATTAGGCTCAAAATAGACATTACTCAACCACTCATTTCTGGTACAAATGCACCTAATGATAGAGGATACACCAATTGGATATATTTTATGTATAAAGAGCTTCCAAGACTATTTTGCAGCCACTGTCGTAGGTTAGGGCACGAACGCATTGACTGCATTGAGATTTACTTACTCAATTTTCAAAATTTGCTTCTCCAACCTCCTCCTGAAATACCTCCTCAGCCTGTTTTTAGAGCCTTGGGACCATTTTTAGAACCAGATTATGATGAAGATTACCATCAATAAATGCTTCACAATGTTGATTTCGAAGACCCAGATCCAGATTGGAGTGATTGGGGATCTTTTCCTTCTAGATCTACTGCAACCTCTGATCAGGACAGGTCTACTGTCTCATTTTTCGACGGGGAAGGTTACCAGATAACAGGATTTCACTCTAATACTTCTTCAGACCAGTCAAAACCAACCTCAGAAGCAAGGATAGTAGAAGAAAACAACATCTTTGAGGATTCAAGCACTGAGCTTATCACTATTTCTACATCTCAACCTGCTGAAATTCAACAGCCATTCAGTCCATCAATATTTCTAGTTTCAGACATTGAGGAATCTGAATTAGTATCAGATTTTGACCTGCCAAGTCCAGCACTAAAAAGAATGAACCCTGAGCAACAACTTTACCTCCAAAGTGCAGGCATTGGCACCTCTTCAACTCCAGAATCATCAAGAACAGTCACTGATGAAGATATTGCACTATGGATAGAGGTTTATCAGCCAGCAAAAAGGTTCAAACATGACATTTTAGAACAAAAAGCTGATGCACCCTCTATCAATTCCATCATCGGCACTTTCAGTTTGACTTCCATTGAAGAATGCCTTACAAAGTCACCCTCTAATGCACCACCAGAAGACTCATAAATTAATAACACCAACATCCACCCCTTCAGACTATCCCTATGCAACAAAGACTCATCCAAGGGCCGGTGGATATATCTCCATATATCTCTAAATATCTTTATATTTTTGGTTCACCCTGTCTATAATCATCCATCGAATATTTGTTTTAAATGCCTGTTTAATATGTATGCTTGTTTCTGTTTAGTTTTTTAGGTAGAGTTGGTGGTTTCCACCTTTTTTGGTTGCTCAGTATAAACATCAATGTTTATATGTTAAAATCTGCTTCTGTGTAGTATAATTTTTTTAAAACAAGAATCTCGATCACTCTCTAGATTAGTTTACTAGCTTATTATATCTATATACTTTCAATAATCTATGAACTTTGTAATTAGTATGATAAGTTGTATCTCCGAACCTTCTAGTTTGCATAAATTCCCATATCCTATCTAGCTTAGTTGATAACTTGGACTGTACATGTGTGCTAACACTATTTTTTGGTTACTAATTCTGTATGCTCACCCTAATTTATGTTTTTTTGATTGAAATTGCCTTGTTTAATGGTCTAAATTATACAGTTTTTTCTGTATGCATAATTGCTCTCTTATAAACTGTGTCCTACTACTTTCCTGACTGTGTTAGTGCATGTCATTTGAATTGATTTTCTTACTGTGCTATACTGTTTAAATCAATTCCTCCTATTCTTTTAGGCTTTATATAGACTAATTTTGGTGCTTTTCACTCTTGATCGCTTAACCTTTATGTGAAATAGAAATTTGTTACTGCCTATTTTTCGCTTCACAGGTTACAGTCTAGTAACCTCTGAATCAAGATCTGTCTTATAGCTTAGTCCTCTGGTCTTTTTTAACTACATCTTATGCTTGTTTCTGACCTGCAGTTTGATTTTAAGTATCGCCTTATTTGCTTCCATCCCTAGTGTAATTGGCTCAGTTATAAATTTTGTATGCTCCCTGCAATTTCAGACTAAATGTGAATGTTGTATTTCTGCATCTAGATTAATTCATTAACAATTTCTTGAATTTAATCTGATCTCTAATTACCCATCTCAGTTCTCGTCTTACATCCTTGATCACTGCATCTTAAATCTGACCTGTGTTATGCTACTAAATGCAACTTGATATTAACATCTACCCATCACTCAATCTTTGTCAGAAATCTGATTTTACAAGTCTTATTTTTCAGAAATTTAGATTTTCTTCTGTCATCTAGAATAACTCAGTACTTACTCTTTTAGTTTATATTTGATTGCATCTTCTTTGTTCTTGACCTCTTTGCAGTCCCTTTCTATGCTTTCAAGTATGAATGCTAAAAACTTAGTCTTGTAAGTCATCTTATTCCTTACTCATCATAGACTGTCTTTCCCTTTAATCTATGTTGTTATTATTAACAGACCTCTACTGAATTCTCCTCTTCTTAAACTCAATCTATGTTGCACATTTGAACCTTCCTGGATTTAACAGTTCCTCAAATTTTATGTACCTTCTTTGTTTCATCATCTTGTAATTATAGAATTCTCAATTCTTTGGTTTGTATGTTTCTTTAACAACTTTAAAATACTTTCGATTCGATTTGCACAGCTTCTTCAATTTTACGCACAATAATCTCTGTTATATGTTATAATTTTCTAGCCTAACAATCTCTTGTCTTATTTCTACAAATCTCCTCTTTTCACAGTAAGCCCAATTAAACCAAAATCTAACACATCCTCAAAGCCCACTTAGACATAACTAAAAACCGAACCTAAACTTCTGCTACCTCTCAACTGCACAGCCCATTTAGACAAATTTTCCCTTTTCACTATGAATATTATTTCATGGAATTGTCAAGGCATAAACCCCCCACCCGCAATTCAGCATTTGAAAGGACTAGTTACTCTGCACAAGCCTAACATCCTATTTCTCTCTGAAACTCTAGCTAACGATCAACACATAAGAAGACTAGCACAATCCCTTCAATTCAATAACTACTTCAACATCCCCAAAATTGGAAGACGAGGAGGACTATTCCTAATGTGGGAGGATAACCTAAACATCCAAACATTACTACAATCTCAAAATTTCATCCACACAAAGGTTACACCACCGCTTCTAGAACAACCATGGTACTTCACGGGTATCTACGGCCCTCCACATCCAGATATAAGGAAAAATTTGTGGCAAGATTTTCCAACAATCTTCAGCAATATCAATCCATCCACACCATGGCTATTGATAGGATATTTCAACGACGTTTTAAACCAATCCGAAAAAAAAAGGAGGAAGACAAGTGACATATGCTCAATCTCAACCGCTTACCAGATGGGTTTTATAGATTTAGGATTCCGAGGAGATGCATACACTTGGAGAAACAACCAATTAGGGCAAGATAATATCCTAGAAAGATTAGATAGGGCTTTAGCAGACCAACTATGGCGAACAGCAAACCCCCATTCGGCAGTTACTCACCTTCCAAGAATAGCATCTGATCATGCCCCAATACTTCTTCAGAAAAAAAGCAATGGATTGGCAAGGACAAAAAAACTACAAATTCGAACACCTCTGGCTCTCTCATCCCCAACTTAAGCAAATAGTCGAATCAGCTTGGGAACAACAACAAGACAATGAACCTACACTCAACCTCCAGCTAAAGCTCATTACAACAGGACAAACTCTCTTAGGATGGAACAAATAAACTTTTGGCCACCTACCAACGAAGATCAAGAAATCGACAGCCAAGATAAAGAACGCCCAACATCAATGTGCATCCCAAACAAGCTCAGATCTAGAACACTGGTTGACTCAAGAAAAACAGCTGAGAATAGAACATGAAGAACTATTAAAATGTCATGCAACATACTGGAAACAAATATCTAGAATTCAATGGCTTCAATCAGGCGATCTCAACACAACATTTTACCATACTAAAGCTACCATCCACAGAGCTTGCAACAACATACAACAACTACAGGACACACAAAACAACTGGATTACCAAAAAATAAGACGTAGTTCAACTCATCCTGGATCACTATTCTCAGCAATATACGACCCCGCCTACAGAAAAATGAAGATCTTTTTGCAAACATCACACCAAGGTTGACTCTTAGACAATCAGACCAACTTCTAAAGAAAGTAACTACATAAGAAATCAAGCAAGCACTCTTCTCCATAAATTCTGAAAGTGCTCCGGGTCCGGATGGATATACAATTAAGTTTTTTAAAGTTTTCTGGGAGACAAATAACCCTCAATTGATAGCAATGGTTAAGGCTTTCTTTAATAATCTTAATATGCACCCTCTCATGAATCAAACAAACATAATAACACTAATACCTAAATTAGACCACCCTTCAAAACCTTCACAATTCAGACCGATAGGACTCTGTAACGTCACATATAAAATCATCTCAAAAATATTAGTCAACCGAATTAGACCTATTCTCCCCTTCCTAATAAGCCCTTTCCAGAGTGCTTTTGTTTCACAAAGATCAATTCACGAAAATATAGCAATTGCTGTGGAATTATCCCATAATATCAAAACCTCAAAACCCACCAAAGATCCAAAAATTGCTCTAAAATTAGACATCCAAAAAGCCTATGATAGCCTAGATTGGGGATTCATCAAAACTTCATTTACAAAACTAGGATTCCCATCAGCCTTTATAGACTACATTATGATGTGCGTTACAACAGTTACTCCATCAAAATAAATGGTACTCCACATGGATACATCACACCAAGTAGAGGTATTAGACAAGGAGACCCACTTTCGTCCTATATTTTTATCATATGTGCTGAAATCCTATCTACAAACCTGGGAAACCTTTAAATCCGAAAATTAGTCCCAGGACTTAACATATCACAACAAGCACCTCTCATAATTCATCTAATGTATGTGGATGATCTTCTGATCACATATAAAGCGTCAGATCAGAGTAACCAACACCTTAAAACCCTCCTCCAAGCCTATAGTTCTTCTGCAGGGCAAGTAATTAATACTACCAAATCAGTAATCATCCATCACCCTAATTTAGATCCAATCAAAATAAAGTTCTTCAACAATTCTTTAATATGACAACCACTTCAAAACCTCCAACCTATCTAGGCATACAGTTTAAACAGGGAAGAGCATCTAATCGAAATTTTGCTCCCCTTCTACAAATATTAGCCAGAAAAGCAAAAGGATGGATGACAAAATGCCTAACGCCAGCATGAAGACTCGTTCTAATCAAAACCTCCCTAACCCCAACCTCAAATCACATAATGCAAACACAAAACCTACCCATAAATATACACAAACAAATAGATCGTATAACCAGGAATTTTTTCTGGGGACATGACTCAACAACCAAAAAACTCCACCCTGTAGGATGGGATAAAGCAACAAAACCAATAGCAGAAGGAGGGTTAGGAATAAGGAAAAGCGCTGATCATAATAAAGCCCTTCTCATGAAGAGAATTTGGAATTTGCATGAACAACTTAACTCTATATGCGTAATTCTATTCAGTGCAAAATACTTTAAAGAACAACCAATTCTACAAGGAAATATCTCCATTCCATCCTCTTCCAGCCCTCAATGGAGACAACTCGCATCAATTATCCCTACCATGCAAAATTTAATTTTCCATCAAATTGGAAATGGGTTATCAACACCAATAGAAGCTAACTGGATTCCACACTCTCCAAATCTAGATCCAACACATTACTACCCAATCCAAATGGTAGCGGATATCATCGACCCGATCTCCCACTCCTAGAATCATGAAAAATTGAACACCTTTACCAATCAAACATTTCAAAAAATCATCAACATCCACCTTACACAAAATAATACCCCAGATAAAATTATCTGGCCACACTCAAAATCGGGAAGCTACACCACATCTTCAGGATACAAATGTCTAACTCAGGGTCAACCAACCCACACACCTTTACAACCTACCAAGTTCTAATGGACTTTATCATGTCCACCAAAAATTAGGCTTTTCTTGTGGAAAGCCATCAATGAAGGATTACCAACCTTTTCTCTCATACATCGAATCCATTTGACCAACTCAGACATATTTCCAAGATGCAATACGGATACGGAACTAGCAAGCCACCTTTTAATTCACTGTCCAACAACAGCTACTTCCTGGAACAACTTATTCAATCAACTTACAAATTCACCAAACACCAATCATACCCAGACTTTCACCTTAACTCCACAAGCAACTATATCCCAAATCCTGCAACAACCAACATCAACTTTGACAATCTCTTCATTCTGTTTTCTATTCTGGACCTTATGGCTATCCAGAAATGATCTGATTTATCAACAAAAACAAACAACGTCAGAAGAAATCCTAGCCTGGGCACAAAAACTACAACAAGAATATTCATGGGAACAACACGCCTCACCACCAATCATACCAGAAGCTACACCAATAGTCAACCGCCAAATAACAGATAAAAGGATAGCAAAAATATCAGTAGGATGGTCCATTCCGAATATCAACTGGATTAAAATTAACACAGATGGAGCAGCCAGAGGCGACCCGGGATTTGCAGGGGCGGAATTCGTCTGTAGAGACTCAGATGCACGAATAATAATAGTTATGGCTCAACCACTAGGAATTACGACTGCACTAACTGCCGAAACATGGGCCTTACTATTGGATTCAAGAACAGCAACATAGAGACAATGGCCTAGAATTCTCTTTGAAACAGACTCAGAGAACCTCATGCGTTTCATTACATCAACTACCACACCACCTTGGAACATAGCAGAAATGATTGAAGAAATAAAAAATAGACTGAGGCAAATCCCGCAAGTCGATATACAACACAATTATAGGGAAGGAAATCAAGCAGCAGAGGGATTGGAAAATCATGCAGCAGATGGAAGCCAAACAGGAAACTATTCAACCAAAATCTGGGACCAGGCAATCCCATCTTTTATCAGTCACATTTTATTTCAAGACTCTGTGGGTACCACATACCCACGACAAGTTGTAATCTAAACTTTCCATAATAAATTCATGCTTCAAAAAAAAAGTGTAAAAGATGAAAAGGATGGAAGGTTTATTTTACCATTCTTGAGAATGTACTTTACGAGAAAACAAAATAGTATATTACTATTTACGTGTATTTGTCGTAGCTACTTTATTTTCACAATACTCCTGTTGTATTAGGTATTTATAGATTTTGCCACTCTATCAAGACTACAAACAAACTTTAGACTCACATGTAATAATTCTACACGCCTCTAACCAACCAGGAAAAATATTATAGATGTCTTAACTATCATAATATAACAGAAACAACCCTAATTAGCAGACCGTTAGACCATAAAATATCGAGTGTAACTCGAGTATAAGAAAAAGAAGATAATGGTGTCTTTGTGTTATTAGCCTCCATCAAACTGAAGTGGGGAAACAGGGATTATCTAATCCCTTGGGGAAGATGTCATCAAGCTTGCTCCAAAGCTGAAAGATATATTTCCCACAAAGTCTTTGACTGGACCGACTCCATTACAAAATAGAAATCCATATATGAATTTCAAACGATTATAAAACACTGAATTTGAAGCTAAGACAATGGAGCTTTTATAGTCACATGTAATGATGGGAAAACTAGGTAAGAAGATATGAATATCACTATGCAAGTGTCATATCCAAACCACTTCAGCATATGTTAACTCCATAGACATGTACTTTGCTTGAGTACTAGATATGCATGAGTGGATAGTCTTGTAGAGCAGTAAAATCTTTTGTAAAAAAAAAGACTTCTCTTAAATGTAGTCCACACTTTTATTAACCATAGCCCAAAAAGTTTAAGTTAAAATGAAAAGGCAAAAATTAAAACGAAAAGCCAACCGAGTTTTAATTTTTTTTCCGTACAATTAAACTTTGATCTTATTACTCAAAATCAAAATACACCCTAACTCTTTTTTCTTCATCATACCTAAAATTAATTATAATTTCTTTTTAGTATTCTCACAAATTGAACAATTATATATATAAACCCTAATTCTTACTTTTCCCCCAAAACAAAATAAACTTTAATTCTTATTTTCTCTAAAATAATTTTTTCTTAATGATGATTACATCAAAATTAATCGAGTGTGTATTCTAATGGTTCCCTTGAAAAAATTACACAACATTAATGGAAATGGAGTGAACTAAGGTTTGAATTCTTTTCCTAGAACCATTCTCCTGGAACTCCATAAACATAATCTCTAAAAAAGATAAAAGCTAAGATGATGTTTTTTTCCTTCTCAATCATGAGTATGTTAAAATTGGTTGATATTGTTGATTATTCTTAAAAAAAACCATTAAATATCTTATATAAGTTTAATTTGATTATTAACTTTTTTTTGATGTTGATTTAGTGATTTAATGATTATCTTAATATTATGGGCTATAGATAATAATTACACATAATTTAGTGGGCTATGTCAAATGATTATAAAGGTCTGTTTGGTTAGCTTAAGCACTTATTTTAAATGGAGCCCACACATTTATCACCACATAAGAGAACAAATGCGGTGGAATAATGAGATAAACTCAACCTAGTTTATCCCTATTCCTGAAGAGACGGGATAATTGTTCCGCACGGCACGGAAAGCAATCCTTATCTTCACCGACTTGATATTAGAGAATTCAGCTATAAATAGGTCATCTATTTTCCAAGATACGATCATCTTTCTCATAACCTCTTAGAGCAATAACTTGTTCTCAGATCTCTCTCTTCATCTGCTTCCCTCCCTAAGACCAGCCCTAATCTTTCTTCCATGTGACTGAAGCAGCCTTTGAACGGCCAGTGTGAGTGGTTTAGGCGAAGACTGTTCGTGCTCAACCTCTCGTAACTCACTTTCAGAAACCCTAGAATCCCACTTCTAGCCTCTATCAGATTTTAGGTAACTACATTTTGGCGACCATGGTGGGAGGTTATTCACTCAGTTACATATATCAATCATGGTCTCTTAGGAAGGAAGACGATTCCATCAGTCCAAAACCAAAAACATACTATTGATTCAGTCTCTGTAAATCCATCACATGCTTAGAGATTTATCCCTACCAACACTTTATCTCTCTTTTGAGTTTGACCTTAGTGAATAGGTTAGTGTGTCTCGGATCACATGGATCTCTTCCTGCATAAAAAAGCGCACTAGTAACCTATTTTCATAAAAATCTACTGTTAATCCTTGAAAACGTTGGGTAAGGACCAAGGAGAACTCCCGGAGACTCAACAGAGTCTTGCAAAATCTCAGATCGACATTCAGACTTATCTGAAAACGCCTTCAGAGTTACCTGTAGGGATATATCCAACAAATGTAAATCGAGTACACGTTTCCTAAAGAAGAAGTATTAAAACTGCTGAGAATAGCACTGATGGGATCTTGCTTGCAATCGACCTCACCGGAAAAGATAAATCTCATTATGAACGCGACAGAGCAAAGGAGCAACCATCCATCCTACCTTATCACTCTTAAGGACCAGATAACGCTCTAAACTTGGAGATTCCGACGAATATTTTCTCCAAAATTTGTTTAGGTCAAGGGCCCTCAACCTGATCACAGGGGACTCGGGAAGTTTACTTCACTTTACTAGTTTACTTGTAACTCTTTCATTATGTATCAGATTGACCTAGTTATTTTTCTGTCGTATTTGTCTTTTCGTCGTTTACAGGATAAACCTAAGGAAAACTTGGAAAGGTTACAAGAAATTCGTGACCTAGACAAAAGCTTTGCAGAGCCACATAAGGTCATAAATCGCCAGCCGAGATGGATCTTGTCGTTTTCGTGTTTCAGAGGATCATGACCAGAACGCGAAAGATGAGACTAGCTTCCAAGATATCACTCGGCCAAAGCTCATACTTATCTGAAGATTCAAAGCCTTCGGTCGATACGCTATCTCAACACCCGTCCCGTCAGAAAGAAAAAGAGTCCTAGCGATTGTACGACTAAGTCTCGATGAGCCTCCATCTCGTCTATACCAACAATTATCCAGTATCATTTTCCGATGGGACCTGAGTTCACCCAAGAAGAAGAAGGAGAATATCTTCGTACCTGAACCTACCAAGGGAAAAGAAATCTGAAGTGCCAATAATTTAGATAGAACTTCATTACTCGACATACAATCGCAACCAAATACTATCACTGAAGTAAACAGGGGAAGGATCCGAGACCGTAGATCCAAGCCACATGCTGCTCGAATTTCTGTCAGTAAAAGCCTCCTCTCTCAAAAATATATAGTCGACAGGCTATCCCATAAGTCAAAGTCATACTTGATGAGCGAAGGACAAGATATGACGATCACTTACAACTTCCTCAGGTGAAAACAAAATTCTATCGCGTGAAGAAATGCCTAAAAGATTTCCAGAGAACTATTCCATGAACGAAGTCACCACAAATCGATTATTCATTTACATCCATAGTTCTGCTAGTCCTAGAAGGCGTACACTGTTCTCAATTTTGGTTTACCATCTCCCAGAAGAAAGACAGATCTCGATAGATGATTCGGCTATGTAAGTTCACATGGATCATGTCAATACACCTAATAGAGGTGGAAAAACAACTTCATCTTTTCCACAAAGACACATGCGACAGTATCTCGACATGACTCTCCACAGACTTATCCGACCCACAGATTATTGCATGCCTTCTCGTACGCTTCAAGGGTCTTACTTCATTTTCCAAGCTTCCCGAATCAATGGGAATCCCTAGTCTTATATCAATCTGGGGACTAATGAAGAATCATGCGTCACATACATGTATGGCCAACAGGAGGTGGCCCAAACATCCAGTTTTCATATAAAAAATTTAGCAACGATCATCGCAAGAGTTTCAAAAGATCGGGACACATCAAGACCATTCAACTCCTCAAACCCACATCATGACAAGTTATAACTTAGGGACTATGAGACTAGAGATCGACCTTCAAAATCATGAACGAAACTTATCTGTGACTCGATATATCAAAGTTTCCCCTCTTTTCAGCCTCATTGAATCTGTCACAGTTAGCATGCTCTCTGCAATCAGGCGTCTATGTTCCGGATCATAACTAAAGATACGAAGATTCAAATATGAATATTTTCTTCTGTTTTAGGGTTTTATACACGTTCACCAGGACTAGGATTTGCAATGGGTTTAAATAGGAGTATACAACTTCCATTTTACTCAGGCGCGGCTCATACTTTATCCATATAACTCGACGAACTAGGAAAGTGGGTAGATAATTCGACAACCCACCCTTTATGAGAAATACATGTTTATGTATCTCCTATCACGTGTTAAAATGGCATGATGTTTCAAAATACGATCCAAGAGATATCATCAAAACACTTGAAGGAATTGCTACTAAATCTCTGGATGCCCGAGTTCAACTTGACATGTGCCTACTACTGACTAAAGAAGCTCGAAATCTATATTTGTCAGTACTATATGAAAATTGAGTCTTTTCTGTTCGATTGTTGGGGTCAACCACTGAAACCGGACGTCAAACGAAGTTTCTACAATATCTGGAGTGAAGATCGCGCAAGGAAGGACCTCCTGCTACGAATTTTATTTAGGGTTTTCATTCACTCGCACAACAACAGAGCTAGCTAGGTTTGCAAAAATTAATAACTCATGAGGGCCTTCTTCTTTTACAAGATGCATACAAAAAAGGTCCAGAAAGGGAGAATATCAACCGTGGAGAACAGAGACCCCTAAAGAAAATCTCTTGCTTCATGTTCAGCTGCTTCACTTTGGCCTCTGCATCTCGGGCCGACTGTTTAGCATGTTCCATCTCTTCATCTACCATGTTTCGTTCCAGATTAAGAAACTCTCTAAAAATACGATGATCTGAACTCAACTCACCCCGACGGATCCTGACAGAATTGAGCCTCTCGTAACCACCTCACATTGAAAGTAAAGATTCTCACGAGATTTCACCAAGCTTCCCAAGTTTACAAGATCATCAGAAGCAAGGCCGTTCGGAGTTATCACTCTCATGATATAATCCATCGGTAAGTGTTTCATCCGAAGTCAAGATATGGGTTCTGTGAAATTATCCTCATGTTGGTAAAGCCCGCCTCATCCGCAATTTTCCAAGATCTAACTTGTTCTCACCATGAAGACCGGTATTTTCCCCTAAAACCTTGTCCCCATACAATCCCTTCAAGCCTTGTCCTCTCCTATTCTCTTCAAGCCTTGTCTTCTCCTAATCCCTTCAACCCTAACCTCATTCCTAGAGTCGTATCCTTATCAAGGAATCCATCTCACATGTCATGGGATGCTCACATATTTGTTTGGCTCCACACTTTCCATGAAGAATCAAGAGAAGACATGTTTTTTCGTAACTAAGGGTAAAAACGTATAAGCACGCCACAGACGCGTTTTGTCTCAAGGGGATCAAATTCACAACCTATAGCAATCTAGGTAATGTTAATTAGGTCATAAAACTCCAAGAGACCGTTTCGTAAGAGTCTCAATACATCAAGAGTTCAAACGCAACAAGGACTCCTTTCGAAAGCAGACATCCGCACATTCTAGCGCAAAGACTTGAAAACTGATGACAATTCATAAGGAATTTTGGGGTGTTTTCCGAAGAAAATGTTTTCCTCTATGTATTACCAACAACATACCAAAAGGGAGCTTCAAATGGACAAACGAGTTAGGAGATGTGGTCCCAACACCGAAGTAAGTGCAATTTGAAAACTCCTGAAGTTTTTATACGAGATTTCTGAAGTCAAAAGTATGCATGGATTTGATTGGCAAAACGAACTCGGAATGAAGCCATTCTTTTTGTGTTAGAAATCCTATCTCATTTCATTTCAAAGTTAGGGTTGGGGACTCAAATAGGAGTCCATATAAAGATTTTACATCCATTCTCTCTAAGTGTCTCAAATCTGAAGTTTTATGACGAACACCTAAACGAAGAGAATCCTTGATAAATATGACTACTTCTATTCATTCAATGGTCAAAGGAATATGAATATATAATCAAGGAGGTATAAAGATCAAGACTTTCCGAAGATGACCCAATGGGGAATGAAGGATGGGTATCTACAACAGCAAACTCAAGATGATAAGTACTTCTGTTAACTTCTATGTCGTCGGTTTGAAGAGTAGTATCGTTTTGAAAGAAGAACAAAACTACCATAGAATCAAAAAGAAGATGTGATCATTCGGAAACTTTCATGCCATGTTTGTAATTCTGGGATAACGAACGGGTTTCTTGTAAAACTAATTCAACTTCAAGAGGAATATGACTCCAACAAGGAAACCCAAGCCACCTAGTTGTCCAAATTAAGCCAAAAACGTTTTTTAGTCTCTCTTCATGTGTGGTCAGCCTCACGCGATGGGTTCCACTAGGATCTTTTCTCTTCCCCATGAGCACTAGAGCAGACAGAATTAGGGTTTTGACAAGCATAATCCTGATTTGAGATTTTTCTCAATATTCCTAAAAGAGGATTTTATCAAAGGATCCAGGAAAGTCATCAAGTACTCACATCCATGCCTCTATACAAAGGTCACTCAAAGCTTTCCAGGTTATGAAGGCATCGGAAAATCTACATATAAAGACTTTAGAAATTTTGAAGAAAACAAAAGAAGTTTGACTCGAATCAGGAAACCAACCTCCAAAAGGAGTCCATGACGTGTTCTACTTGTTTCTATCCTTACCCAAGTAAATCACAATTCATGCCGAAGTTTCTCCACTTCCTTGAACGCAGACTTATCAAGAAAAAGGGCAGAAGTAAACACAGAAGTACCCCTAGTTCTATATTTTGGCTATTTTGAAGAAAAGGGGATTTGGACAAGAGAAGTGATCAAGTTCTTATCCAATCATGGAACCATACCCATACACAAGGTTTTCAAGTTACCTCATCCTCCAATGCGTCCAACTTGATTTCAAGCCAAACAAGGAAAGGAGTTATAAGATAAGGCAAAGAAATTCAACTTAAACAAGGAATTCTACTATGAATAAAATTCGTGGAATACTGGACCGGTTTCTAAACCTAGAAAACTTCCAAAATACTTCTCTTTTCAATTTGATTCCAAAAAGGAAAGCCTTGAAGGAAAAGGAAAAGGAGTGAGAGCTAAAAGAGGAAATCAAAGGAATTTGGGTCAAATAAGGAAACCAAGGTCTTTTCTCGTTCCAAAATTCCTCCAAGCCGTGTCCAAGCCTTTCCTATACGTGAGAATAGTTTCTAGGACAATGGGACGTCACTTATTCTCTCGGACTTTTTCACGGGGATAAAAAGTCGAAGAGAATTAGGATTTTGAGGAAAATAGCCTTAATTTGGCTCAAATAAGGAAACCAAGGTCTTTTATACTTCCAAAACTCTTCCAAGTCGTGGACAATCCCTTTTAATGCTTGAGGACACTCTCCTTGGCAAGTGGGACGTGATTTATTCTGTCGGATTTTTTTCCAGGAGGGATCGAAAGTCGAAGAGAATTAGGGTTTTGACGAAATTCGGATTCATGATTTCAAAAACCAGGACCAGAGACACGCCAATCCCTCTTTCAAGACGAGACTATGTGTAGGGAGGTTCCATGCTTCTCTCATTCCAAAGAAAAATCAAGCTTAAAGTGGTTTTTGACGAAAATACCCTTAGTTTCAAAGGTATGTACGTACTTTCTCTAATAAAGAGGAGTCTGATTGGTACAAGGAATTAAACAAGCTCTCATCGCACAAGGTGCTGACCCCATAAGATAGATGCACGCCTTACAAGCCTTGTCAAGCCTCTCCAGAGTGTCGTAGGAGTCAGGCGCGAAGAAGAGAAAAATTAGGGTACAATACAAGCCTGGATTCAGAATCTACATGGGATAGGAATTCGTTACTTCAAAAGTAAGTGGTCATCTTTTATCACGTCCCTTCACTAACATCAATCCCAGCCATGAGATGTTCAAGAAATTCACTTTTCCCTACATGCTATCCAAGACATAAATTCAAGGATGCACAAAGAGAGATAATTAGGGTTTTGGCCGAGTAAACCCTAATTAACGAATTTCATTCTTCCAAGACGGAAATTTTGTCCCATCAAGACTTTATCATGTCAATGACGTTCAACACAAAGTCCCAGGAAATTCTAAGGTTCATAATCGATTCCAAAATCAGAGTCATAACAATCGAAGGTTAAACACCAATTTGGGGATTTTGCTAATCTAAAAGGATGAACGAATTGTAATTGTGTACGAATGAGTTGTTACCATCTATATACTCATCATAAAACAATCAAGGTTCTACTCTGAATAGAGGACTTAATGTAGATGGTGAAATTTGGATAAAGGAGCAAAAGTGTCATTTCAACCCTATAGACAGAATTCAACTCTCACGGGAGAAATTAATCCCTTGGTCCTCAAGGCATTCTTAGCCAAGATTTATAGTATACGTCCCCGCGAGACACTGCTGGTCGTGATGCCGTGATTCCTAGCGCACATCCTCAACGAGATACTGCTGGTCACGTAGGATCTGTAGAGCGTAAAACGTCCCCGGCAGACTTATGAACCAGAACAGCCACAATTCCAGCATGTCTTCGCGAGACGCAACTGATTGTGATGCCACGATTCCTAGTATACGTCCTCAATGAGATGCTGCTGGTCATGTAGGCTCTGTAGATACTTAAATATGTCCCCAGCGGAGTTATGACCTAGAGCAGAGATACACATATCTCTTGTAAGCACGACCACCCTATTTGAGATCAATGACTGATTCCTAGTACCTCATCGTGAGATAGACTGGTCATATATGCTCTAGGCTCTGACTCGACTTACTAAGGTTTCCGGATAACTCCTAGGACATCCCCGCGAGATACGCTGGTTATTCTACCTTTGAGCCTTTTCGACAGACTCCTAGTACATCCTTTCGAGATACACTGGTCTTGTCGGCTCATCATATGGACACACAGTTGATTCCTATCACATCTACGCAAGATACGTTGGTCAAAAGACAATTGTGAGCCAAAGCCTCGCAAAGACATTAATCGGGCGTACAAAGTCTTCTCTCTCTCTCTCTTCAGGCCGAGTCTCAGCTGACCACAGAGAGATACAGATCCGTTAAGAAAATCTTCGGAGAGATTTTGATCCGTCTGCAAAAATCTCGGAGAGATTCAAATCTCTCTGCAAGAATCTCGGAAATATTTTAAGTCGTCCACAAAATCTCTGAGAGTTTCAAATCTCTTTACAAAATCTCGGAGAGATTCAAATCTCTCCTCAAAATCTCGGATAGATTCACATGATAGGCACACGCCTTACCTAGTTCTGAAGCCTATTTGTCAGCCTCTCAAATACACTCACGGCTAGTAAATTGAGCCAGAACTATACATGGTTATCCAAAAACGTGGATAAGCTCTCTTGAGCTCCGCATGCTCAACAAAGGGACCCACAAACAATAATATGGTCTTCACATGACATATGCGACCAGCCATGGAAAGAGGGAGATCATCCTCAGCTCCTCTCACACTTTGCACACGAATCCTGAGGAGTTTCATACCCTTTCACGTGACTCATCCTAGTCATTCTCACAAATCAGAGGATATCTCTCTATCTTGGACAATTCGGATAAAGAGAATATTTCTCTCAACACATCATCAGAAAGGCTGACTCAGCTTCACACAAATGGGGGGATATCAATTAGGGTTTTGGTATGGAGGTCTACGGCACGTGTGAGAAATACCCGGCTTATTTCTCACCGCAGAAGAGAATAAAGGCGGTGGAATAATGAGATAAACTCAACCTAGTTTATCCCTATTCCTGAAGAGACGGGAGAATTGTTCCGCACGGCACGGAAATAAATCCTTATCTTCACCGACTTGATATTAGAGAATTCAGTTATAAATAGGTCATCTATTTTCCAAGCTATGATCATCTTTCTCATAACCTATCAGAGCAATAACTTGTTCTCTGATCTCTCTCTTCATATGCTTCCCTCCCTAATACCAGCCCTAATCCTTCTTCCATGTGACTGAAGCAGCCTTTGAACGGTCACTGTGAGTGGTTTAGGCGAAGATTGTTCATGCTCAACCTCCCGTAACTCACTTTCAGAAAACCTAGAGTACCACTTCTAGCCTCTCTCGGATTTTAGGTAACAATATTTTGGCGGCCACAGTGGGAGGTTGTTCACTCTTTTAGAGCACTGATCGGTCGACTCGCAAGCGTTTCTATCTCAAACTTGTTTGTCAAGTTTAGTTGCCAAAACTATAAGTCTTGATTTCTAGTCTACTTTAGCTAAGTCTCGGACTAGGATAGAAAGTGTAGTTAAGCTCTAGACTCCATAGCATTCATCATGCAAAGAAGAAGGACTACTCAAGGAATTGGTGGATCTTCATCGACTAAAAGGTATGTGGAGACTTGAACTTATCTATCACTCGAAAGTTTATCTACTGTATCTCCTATCTTGAGACAAAAGTCGTACTGCTATATAGACTTCGATTATACACATTTGTTATTTCTAGACGAGTTTATCTCGCTTATCTATTTCTCGAAATATGTGTTGGTAAGCTTTCGCTTTGGCCAAGTTCATCTTTACAAGTGACGAAAGTCATGTTGATTATTTCAATATCTTGAAAATCGCTTTGATGAAAAATATTGTGTGAAACCTCTATTTAACATCCTCTAAGAATGTTTCAATGATTGAAATGAGAGTTTAGAATATATAAGCTTGAATGGATATAAACATTGTATGTGAACTCATACTTTTGTAAGTCCAAAATCCTTGAACCAAAGTATGCGTACTTTGCTGCTCAGGATAATCGGAACTAAAGTCCGCGTACCTGTACGCGTACTACCGGAAGTTCACATCCCGTGAATTTCTGCTGGAGTTTGTGAACTGAAAACAAACTCAATCCGGGTACTTAAGTATGCGTACAGATATGCATACTTGAGTGGGTTATTTTCTAAAACGATTTATTCGTGAACTAAGACATATATAAACTAAGTGATAAGCACGTAAGTGCTATGTTTTATACCCATATTTATATTAGTTAGGACTCGATATTTGGTCTAACAGCACTATTTTAATGGTTTTGTAGAAAGCACAAGCGTATTCGATCATCCGGAAAAATACTAGCTAAATGGAAGCTAAAGAGACATTTACATCATAAACCTCTACAGTGCTGCTCAAGGGCCCAGAATGAAGAGGAAGTTGAGTTGATGGTGGGCTGCCATATTGTCTCACCAGCATCAGCCATTTCATTGCCAAAGAATTGTGTACAAGATAGCAGGTGGATTCCGCAGAAGGCTAAAGATAAAAACTGATGTGCCAAGCCCATCCATCACTATCTCATTCTCTTAATGGAGTTTTGCATACACGAATGGAGACGCAGGTGTTGGTATCCGGTGATGATATAATGGGAATCAACAAGCAAGCAGCTGCAGTCATCTTATATTTCTTGGTTGGAAGCTCCCATCTCTTCATCTCGGCCAAGTAACGGAGTTCATATCTCTTCTTCAAAAGTCAGCAGCACCTGTATATTACAAATTGGCCTTAACTTGGTGCCGTGAAAGCAGCAAATGGAGAAAAGACTTGCAGCTGATTTGTACTGGGAATTATGATATCAAGTGAGAATTAAGAAGCAGCAAAGCCAGGGAATGGAGACGAGACCGTGACGTTCAGTTGGCCAGAGAGAAAGCATTGAAAGCTGTCGGAGTTGAATTGTTGAATCGGTGCAGGCTATAGTAATGGAGTTGATCCATTGAGACGGAAAAGAGAAGAAGGCTGCATGGGAAGGAAACGAAGATGGCAGCAAAACAAAGTCGGCGTCCGTACGTGCATCGACTGGTTGGAATTTGGCTTGCTGAGAACTGAAATGGGTTCTTGCTGCGAGAGGTGTTGGCTAGATGTGTTTGCATGGGATTCTGGAATTAAGGAAGTGTTGGTTCCTGGCAACTGTTGCAGTATAGAAACGATGGGTTCATGGCGGCATCGGATGGAAGTTGGTCAGAGAGCAGAGAAGAAAGAGGTGTTGCAGGAGAAGCTGTACGTTATCTGTACATGGAGATCTCAGCGACAATACAATGGGAATGGTGGCATCGATTGGTAAATTGCAGACGTACAAAGGAGAGTCTCATTTCATTTTTCAATTCAGCAGCTGGTGGCGTTTCTATCTCATGGCAGCAACATGAAGACGAAGAAAAGGTCTAGATGAACAGGCAGTGGTGATGAGGATGGATCAGTTAACATGGTGCTTAAGTTGCAGCTACCGGTGGGTGATAAAGCTGTGACATTTAGTTGATCGGAAACAATGGGAGTGGTGACGGTTCTGGTACCTCAAATGAGTTTGTTTTGCTGGTGGAGGAAGTGTTTGAGTCAGTCTCAATTGAAGCAGTGGTGTTGCAGCTGAGTTGAATGATGGGTGTTGGTTTTTAGAGCTGTACACAGATCTTTGAGAGCTGATTCCAGCAAGTGTTGTCGTCTAGTCAACTGGTGTTGTCTCAGTGATCGACAAAGATGAAGGAGCTGGTGAACAACTGGAGGCAGTGGTGATTATCAGGTCTGCAACAGATTTTTGTAGGTGTTTGTTCGAATGCAACATGAGTGCTTCTGTTGTTGTGATGATTCCAGAAGTTAGATGGTCGCAGAATTGCAACTGCTGGTGGTAGCAGTGACAGTAACATCACTGGATTTGAGGGTGCTTCTGAAATTTAGAAAAATGAAAGTTGGTGTTGCGGCTGGCCGGTGAAGCAAAAGGCTAAAGGGACAGAAAATGGAAATTAGTGAGGGTCGGAAATATAAAGGAAGTTGGGTCTGATTCTGGATATTGGTGTACTGGGCCTGGCAGTTCGGGTAGGTCTAAGTTGGAGTTCTTCACAGCACGGTATTTATGTCAGAGAGAAAGAACAAAAAAGGAGGAGGCCTGCGGTAGAGCCCGGTTTGGAGGATACAGAGCGGACGAACATAAACTTGAGAAGGAAGAGGAGGCAGCGGAAATGTTTTGGATATGAAGAAAAAGAGGCGACGGAGATGATATTAGTTTAATCGTTTCTCTTTTGCTATTATTTTTGATGGGTTTTAAGAAATCCTTTGATATGTTCTAATCCTTTTGTAGCTAGGGTTTTATAGAGAAAATTACTTCTAGCATTAAGACCATTTGAATCAATTTTGAATAATTTGGTATTAGGCTATGTGAATTGAATTTCGAAATCCAATAATTATGATTGATTGATTTTATATAAAGAATATATGTTGTTGCCTCACCGTCTTTGTATGATACAAAAGCCTGAATGCATAAATGTGTTTGGTTTTGCAATTGTATTTGTTAGTATTTGATAATTCATGCTTAGGTTAATTCTTTTGATGGGTTATGCTTAGACGGCGCAAATAGTGATTGTGACCATATAAATTATGTTTTCGATAATTCTCTCGTCATTATAATTCGATAGGTCATGCTTAGAAATTTGATGGTCTATACTTAGGAGATGCGAGTTTATGGTCGGAGATTATATCAATAATAGGTGTTGCAATAGAACAAAGCTATCAACACATATTTGGAATTAGAGTTCTTTTTGGTGCATAATTAAAAATAGTAGTGGAATCCCTAGACCCTGGTTACCGACTCCTTCTCATTGCATTTAACTAATTCTTTTTATTTTATTTCTTTTATTTCTTTAATTCTAAAAATCCAAAAAAGTCATTGCTGGTTAATTGATTGAGAATATTGATTATTGGTATTTCCACCGCTCTCTGTGGGATCGACCCGTACTTGCCTCTGTCTACTAGTTAGACACCGTGTGATTGCGGTTTATTATACATAACACTAAGGATTGCATATTTGCAAACCGTGGCTATAGAGTTCATGAATCGATTCGAGAGAATCAAAATCGTTTTTGCTTCGACTTTGTCTTGTATACTTCTATAATATCTAAGCAATTGAAGAACTCTCTAACTAGTTCTTTTGGGTCATTTGAACTAGTTATGGTGAAGATGAATAAGGTTGATATGAAAGTGCTCATGTGGCTAACCATTGGTAAACTATTGTTGAACTAAAAACTTGTACACGTTTAGGTACGGTTACACAAACCTAAATGAACGTGCATTTCATTTGTGTATAACAACCTAAGTTTGATCTAACGGTTGAAAGATATTAGCATGAATCTAATCAGGTTTTCATCTAACAGTGAATATTAAATGCTTTGTTACCAAGGTAACTTATATTGCAAACCCTGATTTGGAGACTATATAAAAGAGAACTCTAGCAACTGGGAAATCTAATCCCCACACCTCTTGTGTGGTACTAGTTGTATAATCTATAGTCGATTCTCCTTTAACCTTAGGTTTCTACCGAGTCCCTGTAGGTTAACGACTTGAAGACTTCATTGGGATTGTGAACTCAGACCCAACTATTTTCTCTGTAGTTGCGTGATCTGATCTTGTTGTTTCTATCGTATTTGAGTACAATCGTAAGATTGGCTTGAGATTTATTTCTCCGATAGGCAAGATATAAAAGTAGTCACAAACATCTTCGTCTCATCGTTTGTGATTCTACAATATCTTGTTTCGCTAGTCGATTAAGATTATTGTGAGGTGATTGATATTTCTAGGTTGTTCTTCGGGAATATAAGTCCAGTATATCAATTGGTTCATGTTCACCTTGATTTATCAAAAGACGGAACAAAACTCGTAGGTATTTCTGTGAGAGACAAATTTATCTATTCATGTAGACTATTTTGTGTGATACAAATTTGTTTATTAAAGTCTTCGACTTTGGTTCGTAGCGACTCTTAGTTGTGGGTGAGATCAGCTAAGGGAATCAAGTGTGTAATATCCTACTGGGATCAGAGACTTAAGGAGCGCAATTGTACCTTGGATCAGTGTGAGATTGATTGGGGTTCAACGACAGTCCATACCGAAGTTAGTTTGTAGTAGGCTAGTGTCTTTAGCGGCTTAATACAGTGTGTGTTCAATATGGACTAAGTCCGGGGTTTTTCTGCATTTGCGGTTTCCTCGTTAACAAAATTTCTGGTGTCTGTGTTATTTCTTTTCCTCATTATATTTTTTTATAGAACTTGAAATATCACAGGTTGTACGTGAATTCATCAATTGGTTAATCCGACCTTTGGTTGTTGATTGAAATTGATTGATCCTTGAACATTGGTCTTTGGTACTGTTCAAGTTAATTTCTCTTGTATTCAATTAGACTCGCAGATTTCTCTTTGCTTGAGTAAGTATTGAATCGAGAAATTAATATATAACTCCTTGATATACTTTTTATTAAGATTGAATCTGACTTTCTAGTTGATTCTCTTAAAAGTATATTGGAGTTAGTCCATACAGATTGCTAAGAGAATTATTGGGTTAGGTTGTTGTACCACCACTTTTTGACACTCAGTTACAGATATCAATCTTGGTCTCTTAGGAATGAAGATGATTTCATCAGTCCAAAACTACTATTGATTCAGTCTCTGTAAATCCATCACAGGCTTAGAGAGATATTGATCCCTACCAACACTTTCTCTCTCTTTTTGAGTTCGACCTTAGTGAATAGGTTAGTGCGTCCCCGATCACATGGATCTTTTCCTTCATAAAAAACGCACTAGTAACCTATTTTCATAAAAATCTACTGTTAATCCTTGAAAACGTTGGGTAAGGACCAAGGAGAACTCCCGGAGACTCAATAGAGTCTTCGGGAGTATTTGCAGATATTCAAATAATAAATATTGTTGTTGAAGTATTTGAATAACAAAAAGATTTACTCCCCTAGAGGAAAGCAAGTTATATATTCAATTCGAACATATTTTTTATTCACTTTCGTAGTATACTAGAAATAACCCGTGCCGTAACGGCACGGCATGAGACCAAATATTTTTTTGTTATAACGATTTTAGTAATTATTGGCAACTATGGCAAGACTTATTTTGACCCATGTGAAAATTTTAAATATTTGTCATCCAAAGAATTATAAATTCGGTTACACTTGTAATTGCGTAAAATAATATTTTTTGATAAATTCTAGGTATACATTTTTATATTTCCCTAAGATAATAATTCTTCAGTCGATCCCCAAAGATTGGTAGTCTTTGATACCGGATTTTGTTGTATTCACGCAATTATGTTGAATCTTCGTTGTATAAGCAATAAATATAGTTTATTTCCTCACAGAAATTCTTCCTCTATAGCTGGCACTATCGTCTCGTTTTCGATAATGCTAACGGATAAACATTCTGATGATATTTCATCCCAAAGTTTACATGAGTCTTTATTTTCCTTCCCCTAAAATCACCGACTTTCTCAAAATTAACAATTTTCCTCAAATTTTCATCAATCCCTACTATGTCTTTGATTTTCAATCTATATAAGTTAATGAAACCGTTCACATTCTCAAATACAGATTGACTGGATGGATTTTAAATCCATTCTTCGATTTTCCATCTCGTATACTGAAAATTTTGGAAAGAGCGTTTCAACGATTTTATGTATCAGATTTGTGATGCGTGGTTCAGGTGAAAACATGCAACATCCATTATATAACTGTGATTCTTTGCATTATTTTATTTTTTAAAAGTGATTTTTTGTGCATGTTTATCAATTGAAAGGGTTGATCCATAGGAATGAAAATGGTGGTTGTGATCCTTTACACCAAATATCTGCATATCGCCAAGGTAATTTCCAAACAATTTTTTAACTTGATTTGTTTCTCCTCTAGGCACGCTATAGGATTTTATTCTTGGTAAATGATTTGTATTTTTTACTATTTTTTTTATTAATTTACTTTTTGATGCATGATTTAAATAAAAAGACAATTGATCATGGATTTTCTCTGTAGTTGATGTTTTTATGCATAGTTTTTCAATAGCTAGAGAATAACTTCGTTTTCATTTAATTTTGTAGATTTAATTGAAATTTTGTGATCCTTGATTTCGAGGATTTATTTATTTATTTATTCAAATGTATACTTCTGTGTAGATGAAGAGCATAATATTAAAATAATAATAATGAGATAATCAAAGATAATGGTCTTAAATAAAATCAAATTTAATTTAATATTTATTTAGGATCTTAATGATGAGGGAACCCACTCAAAGAATATTATTAATGATATTAAAGAAAATCACATTGAATTTAATTTTTATTTATAATCTTAATTATGAGGGAACCCACTCAAAGTATCTATAGTACAAATAAAAAGAGATTACAATTATCTCCCTTAGATGTCTTTTGTTGAAATGCAACTGGGATGGTTGGATCAACCTTTTGTCTCTAAAAATGTTATTTGGCCGTCGGTGCTCAAAAAAACCCTTCTGTTTTGTATTATAGATACATAATAAAATTATCCATATATATATGTATATATACATATCAAAATATGACAACCAAATTATTTAAGTGATATATAGTCTACATATGCATATCACTTTCCATCAAATTTACCCTGCAACCACTAAATCTAGTTATTTTTTTCTTGAAGCAATAAATCTAGTTAATATATATATATATATATATTCACTGAATATCTTACACAAAATGATTAAATGTACGGTTAGGTATCCTAATCGCCAGTTTACGCTTAATCCAGTCCAAAATTATCTTACTGTCGTGTTTGTAACCGTAATATATATGGCATATAAGCATTTTTTGTTTTCTTCTATATTTAATATTTTAATTAATATCTTGAATTATGTTATCCATTAATTAATATCTTGAGTTATGTGATCCATTAATTAAAGATCAATAAATTAAGGTTCATAACAAAGAGGTTGCAAACACCACGATCGTCGGATGTCTATTGCTAAGATGAGATTGGGATGGTCAGATCACCTGTTTGTCTCTAAAAATGTTAGCTGGCCGTCGGTGCTCAAAAACCCATGTTGTTTTGTATTATAGATGTAATATTACTCATCATGATAAGTTTCATCCCCTTATTTAATGCTTTATTCTTTTCTGTTTAGATATATATTTTTCATCGTATGTATCCTTTCTCAGTGATTCTGACTCATTGTATACTCCATATATTTCTCCCTCTTTCGGATGGTCTGATTTGTTAAGCCTTTTGTTATGAGATCCCGACCTACTTTATAAAGTTGTGTGTGTAAATGCTAACAAGAAATTTCTTAAATGTTATTTTTCTCTAAAATAAGATATGATAGATGCTTCTAATATGCTAAGCGATAACGACCCACCAATTTTTTTTTATTTTTCTGGCTTACCAGTATATATATATATATATATTTTTTTTTTTTTGTTCAAGAAAAATTCAATAACATTGAATAAAACGATCATCCAAGCACGTTGCTCATCGAATAGCGAGATAATTTTATTGGTAGGAACATGTGTTTTTGAGACAGAAATATGTATTCCCAGTAGATGCCGCATGTTTTGCTTGTCACCAAGTCGGGTTTATCCAGATTTGGAAGGATGAAAATTTTGAATGAAATTCAACAGAAAAATATAATATTATTTTTTCCGGTAAATGATTCTATTTTTAATTAGTGAAAAATATTTAGAATCGAATCCAGGTGGAATCACCTTTACTTAAACCTACTAAGAGCATGAATAGTAGTGTTTCATAAAAACTCTTTTTTGTCGTTTGGTCAATAATAGATAAATTAATTTTATTTATATCCAACTCGGATGAGGTGGCCCTTGTAAAAATACTCTTGGCGTAATAAACCACCGACCAATATAAAAGATTTACGGTTCATGTTAGATATATTTGTTAACCAAGACGCCCTGTATAACTATATAAAAGGGAGGTTATTTCTTTTTGTTGATTATAACGAATTTTAAATTAAATAGCGAACTGATTGTTTTTTAGGGTTTTGGTTCGTGGCAGACAGAGGAAAAGAGTACGTACACTATGATTTTGTTTGTGTTAATTCTCGTCTTCTTTCTCTAAATTATACTACTTTAATCAGCAATCCAAATCGATTTAAGTGGGATCTTGTGCCTAGAAAAATGTGCCAGCAGCATAAAACCAAAAAGCAAAGTGAAGTGTCGTCGCACAATTGACCCTAGAGAAAAAAATTAGTGAACAAAGTTGTTTTGTGGTTGATAAATATCTAAAGTCTTTCTCTATAATGGCCTAGATCCAATTGCTCCTGAGCTTGATCCAGTTCCAAAGCCTCCTGAAGTTGAAGATGCGGATGGTTCAGTTTCGTTTCGTAGATTTATTAAGGGAGATAGATCGGTTTAGAGCGTTAACTCCTCCTGTACAAAGAAGTAATAACATGAAGTTGAGAATTCATATTGCAAAGGTTTGGGTTATCGGGGAAATCCGAAGATTAGTTGAGTTCTTCTCTGTTAAAGGTAGACAATTTATAACGAATCATCGTCTGCGTGAACACAATTTTCTTGCATACAATATGAGTAGAATCTGTTCACATCCATCTATGGGACATGTTTTCCTCTATAGACACAAGAATAATTTTGTAGTTTCTTACTTCTTGCGCCTCTTCGAAGACCGTGATTGGCTTCAGGAAGAACCATACACACTGGTTAATCGTGTTGTTTTCCCTCAATATCAGCAAATTGGGCCCTTGAATGAATGAGTGTTATGGAGCGAGTATCTCTCAATTTGAAGAAGTTTTTTTTTTGAAAGTGGATGGATGATGGGCCAAGCCTGTTGTTTTGTTTAAGAGGGGGCAAGTGCACCAATTACTCATACATAGTAAATGAGTTTTATGATTTTACATAAGGGAGATCCGAGCACATGCAAAATACGTACAATATTGCAAAAGTTATCAAGCAAGTGAATTTGAGTTCCAACTGATACGCTTTTTCAATATCTCTAATTTGTTGTATTTCTTTTACATTTTTACAAAAAGATATGTCAGTCACTGATTATTGTGTTCTTTTTCTCCAATAGCGGAATACCATATGGGCTAACAGATCTGCATTCACAAAATCTATACCAATGGAGACTCAACATGGATAATATGACAAGTTCATCATTAAATATAAAAATTACCACACTACTCCCGTCCTAGCAAACAACCTAACGTGTGGTGAGTTGAAAAACCTTACCCGAATTTGTGCATCACAATGTAATACAAAGAAGAATATGCACACATGTATATGTACAATAAGGACCATGCACAAATGTAGCTTACGACTTAACTGACATGCTCCGCAAACCATCAAGCAAAAGTTCAAGTTCAGACACGTTCAAATTTTACATAGTTTATGAACTGAAAAAAAAATTGCTCGAGAACTACATACGTTTTAATGTCAATAATACTTGTTGAAAATTGCACTGTTTGCAAACTATAGAATTTGGTTGTTTAAATCTATGAAAAAATCAATGTCAGTTGGAAACACTAGAACTTCTACAGTTTGCGAACTGAAAACATTGCTCGTGAACTCTAGGCAAAATGGAGGTAAATAGGAAACTCTGGAAATTACACAGTTCACGAACCGTCAAAATTAAGGAGATTCACTAACTATTAGGCAATGTGAATGCAAACAAAGATTCTAATACGATAAGTCCTTGTGAATTTTATTGTTGAGTTCGAGATTTGAGACTAGTTAAGTACAATCTTGGACTTGAAACTTCTTCTTTGTATCTCACGACATTGCCTAGAAAATAGAATGGTAGAAATAATTCATAACTAGGGTAGTCAGCCTTTACATGCCTTTATTGATGAAGTTCTCGCTGATGTCAATGTGATTTTTAGTTCAATCTTCAAGGGTATTCGGTGATTTATGATGCGTATTCACATAAAACTAATCCTATTCCGAGGCTGGGTTTGGTAATGCTTTTATTTTTTCAAAAGCACTTTCAAAACCTATATATGTCAATAATTTTTGAAATTGGTGTTTGGTAAAAAAAAATCAAAGTGCTTTTTACCCAAAGCACTTCCCAAATTCCTCAATTTTTAAAAGTTGGGGAGGAGGAGCTTTTAAAAGCTACAAAAGTATAAGTTTTGGTCCCACCAAAATTTAATGCTTGATTTATCCTTTTTGTCCCTATTTTATTTGTAAATGACAAAAAAATACCCTTAAATATATACGCAATCAATTTTTTGTTTCTTATATTTTATTTTCAAACTATTTTATGATACAATTTAATTTAATTTTCCAAAGATAAAAATAAAAATAAATATTAAATAATTACTTAATTTTGGTTTGTTTTTTTTAAAAAAATTTATATATATATATATATTAAGTAAAATATTTTTTTTAACAAGCATAATAATATTTGGCTGTTTTTGTCATTTGCTACAACAACAATGGTTAAATATGATATTTTACCAAACACACTTTGACTGGTTTTTTAATCAGCTTTAACTTTAGTTAATATTTTACCAAACGCCAAATTGCTTTTTTCTCACAGCAAAGCACAACAACGCACAGCAGGAAAGTGCTTTTACAAAAGCTGCAGCAGTACAAAACTAAGTCCGAGACTGACTTTAGTAGATAATAAATCAAGAGATAATTTTGGTCAGCTAATGTTGAACAAGCTTACATACCAACACTTGTAGGTGCAACCGAGCAATGGTCTAACACATACTCTTAATACAGGGCCGTACTTCTAAACCTGGCATGCACCTTATGCTATCTAAGACCTCAGTAATTTAGCCCTTAATTAAATTCCTACAATAACTAATATAGTAACATAAAGACATTTATTTACTCTCCAAACTTGTTCAGTCATATTAAATAAACTTTAGATTACAGTAAATTCATGATATGATATAATGTAGTTACCAAAAAATAAATAAATCATGATACATATTAATAATCATAATCAATTTTAAGTGCGACGTACCTATTAAGGATTATTACTTATTTTGTTAAAACTCCGAAATAAATCAAATTTAATATTTCTCGTTGATTCTCATAATCCGAAACTATTAATACCTTCAATAAATGATTGTTGTTATTTCATTGTAATTATATATACATATTAGTGGTTATTATATGGTCTTCAATTAGTTTGTGTTTTATTAAGCGTTTGAAAATCTGTCTTGTTAGTAATTGCCTTGTTAGTAATGATGTTAGTAGTGGTTTACGAAGTTTTATTTTTTATAGATTAGGAGTTGCTATTCAAAAAGGTGTTGGAACCCAGCTTGTTGTTATGATACCAACCAAAGTTCTATATGAATCATCCCCTTAGAAAATATAATAAATAGTATCTATTTATTCAGATATATAATTTATCAGACCGATCAAAAATAATAATATACAGTTGATTGGTAGCAACTGGTATTTTTTTTCTATGAGCAAGTGATGTCTTTTATCCCTTAATCCCTGCTTCAATTTCAAAGTCTTTTTTTTTTAATAAAACAAAATTCAATTTCAAAATTTGTCTTGAACCGTTTTTGCCAAATCATATGATTTCCTAATTCTTCCCATACTTTTATTCAAAAATCTGACGACAGTACATACATTGTTATTAATTTTCTGACAAAAAACATATATAAGATGAGTTTGGCAAGAATCCTTTTCTTCATATAAGCGGTTTGATCAAAATTATTTTCCAGGTCTTTTAAAACTATTCTTCTTTGTAAAAGAAAAAAACAAGAAAAAGAAAAGTTAAGTATATGTATGATGAGGGAGGATCCATGGACACTCTTAGATGGACAAGGTGAGACGACAAGATTTGTGCCATTTTTTCCGCAAAACCCAAACAACAATGAATTAAGCGGAACATTTTGATGATATGTTCCTCTTATGAGACTCTACATTCCTACAAAAAAAATGAACGCAATTCGAGATGTATCAAAAGACCATCTACCCCTTTGAATATCAGTCGTTCAAATTTAACGGTTGAAATTAAGATTGGTAGATGGTGAGGTTTGCTATCTCTAATTGCATTCATTTTTTGTAGGAATGTAGAGTCTTATAAGAGAAACATATCATCAAAATATTATACTTAAACTCATTGTCGTTTGGGTTTTGCGAAGAAAATGACGCAAATCTTGTCTGACCTTGTCCATCTAAGAATGTCCATGGATCCTACCTCATATATGATTAGTTATCTTGTTAATACAACTTTTTTTTCTTTACTCAAATTCATCTCTTAAAAGATCACATTTATTTAACTAAATATCGTTTTTACTAGATACATAAAGGATAACACATTGATGGAATACGTTGAGAAAAACATCTACTTATGCTAAAAGGTTTTATTTTGGATTTCATTTCTACCATATCCTAAATTTTTTGGGACAAAGGCTTTGGTTTGGAGTTTTGTGGTTGATGTGTTAGTTTTATAACAGGGAAGTCATACTTAATGTACGAAAATTGGACTCGAGTGTTTTATAGGTGATGGGGTGTAAATTTTATAACAAGGGATTCAAACATAACGTATGGAAATAAGATTCATAATAGCTGGATCAGAGGCCGTGCAATGTTTGTTAAGCTGCTACTGTTTGACTTTTTCCATATTTTAGCCTACAATGACATACGTCCAACGGCTCTAATTTGGATATGATTAAGAATCTGTAAACCCATAGAAACTTAAGTCCTTTTTTTACCCATTATGTATGCTCGATCAGTATTATACTCCCCCTATCCTATGAAAGATGATCCTTTTTTTGGTCTCATGATATATGGTCTTTTTCGTTTTTATATGCTATTTTCACTAAATAAATCCTTACTAATAATTGGTATTGTTAAAATTTTCTTTAACAAAGATAAAGAACTTGGTCGTTATAACTCATTGCGTAAGTCTTTTAAAAATATTTCTATTAGTATAACATTAACAAATATTCGCCTTTTAGTTTGTGAAATATGTCAAATCGAAGCTTGAACACAAAAGGGTAAACAAGGAAAAAAACACTAAATATTTATCCTCGTAGTTTCCTTTAAAATTGTGCAAATTTCAAATTTCATGGAACGAAGAGATTATTATATTCTGACCTACAAAGACAAGAGTAAACATGGCTACATATACCAGGGCAAACACATCAAGGTTGTTCTATATTCTGACATTTGAGCCCAATCATTTTGTTTATTTGAGACCAACAATGTTTCATTATCATCTGCTCCTCCAAGTACAATAGCCTTGATTTAATTTAGGGAGTTATCTAACGAGGTTCTTGATTCTAAACATGAAGGGTAATTGGACCATCAGTTAAATAATCAACCAATCAGAAGAATATGTGAAATATACACTCGTTAGAAGAGTGTGAACAGATTTGGACTCGGAATTGATTGAGATCAGAACAAATTGTGGGATTAAAGGTATCAAAAAGGTACAAGTAGAAAATTTCTTTTTAAATCGGAAATACATAGAAAACTGAAACTGAGTCGTTCAATGATATGGCCATTGTCGATAATGTCGCTACCAAAACGTCAAAATAGATATGCACTTCGTAAGCTCAAATAACCTCATCCCCCATTTCCATTATGCCCTCTATGTCGATCAATAGATAGCCAGCCACTGCACGCTGGAGAATCCTACGTTCGGAAAAAAAATCTTGCCTCACGGTATACTCTCTGCCGCTCGATAAAGTCTTTATCGCTATTTATAAACCCTCAAGTTTATTGGTTTTCCATTTTTATCGATCTAACATCCCCTCATCCCTCAGATGAACAATTTTTCACACCTGAAGATGAACTCCCTGTGAAACCTGCTTTTATAATAACTTTTTCTTCTTCTTCAAGCGAAATTCATATTCTAGTTCTTCTAATTCGCTGATTGCATCTTGTTTCCATTCTTTTACTCCTTTTAACCCTTCATCTCCTCCTCCACCTGCTTTACGAGTAGAAGAAAATTTGGGTCAAATTAATTTTAATGAATGTGGGTCTTTCTTAGGAAAATCAGAAAAAAAATGTTTCAATTTCAATCCCTATTGAAGACAAGATTGTTTCCATAAAGAAGGTTGTTGATGAAGGATACTAGGGGGATCAGGTACTTTCCTAAACTCAATCTTTCTCTTAAAGTTCATATTTTTCCTGTGTTTACTGTGTTTCCTTTCAAAGTTATTTGAACTGCTGTTTTTCCCTAATTCACTAGTGTTATCTTATAAAAGCTCAAATTGATAGTCTTAGTTTTACATACATAATTTATCATATATTACCTCTTTATTTACTTTTCTTTGATTGACAAATTTATCTATTCTCAATTTCCTGCTTTGCTGTTATAATACTTAAACTCTGAATATTAGTTCCCTTAGATTATTAAGGATGAGATTAGTTGCTTGGAATACTCAAGGATGTGGGAACAAAAAAACTCAACAACATATGCATCATATCATCAGTAATGAAAAACCTGATATTTTGTTTCTGTCTGAAACAATGTCTCAGAGAACTTTTCTCAAAAAACTTCTAACTGATTACCCAAATACTTTTTTGTTAATCCCATTGGCAACGCTGGAGGTTTGGCCTTGGCTTGGATTGATGGTTTCCATTTTGACATTGTTCAATGGAATAAAAATATGCTTAATGTCTTAGTAAAAACTAATTTTCATGAAGACCTATGGCTACTAACGGCCTTTTACGGTTGTCCTCATAAGCCTCTTAAACTAGAATCATGGAAGTTCCTAGAAGACATAGCACTTAGACTAGCTCATACTAGTATGCCATGGGTTGTAATCGGGGATTACAATCAAATACTCAGTCCCAATGAAAAGATGGGAGGCTTACCTTTCAATAGTATGGAAGCTGAGCCTTTCAAGAGATTGCTCTAGAGAGCTGGTCTCTCTGAATTAACTAGGTTTCAAAGATAACTTATTTACCTGGTGTTGATGGTGGTTTTTAGACAAGGGGTAAAATCGTAAAACCTTACGCATAGCATGACGTCACCGGTGACGCTAAACACATTTATTAGAACATTTAATGCACTTATGTTAAAAATTACCAGGGTGTCTTTTTTCAAATGCTAAACTAGGGTTTCGACACACAAAACCCTAAGCCGCACAATCGCTGCGCATCATGGCAACTATGCCAAAACCAAAGCCGCACAATCGCTGCGCATCATGGCGACTATGCCAAAACCAAAGCCGCACAATCGTTGTGTTTCATGGAAACCATGCCAAAACCAAGCCGCACGATCGCTGTGCATCATGACAACTATGCCAAAACCAAAGCCGAACAATCGCTGCGCATCATGGCAACCATGCCAAAACCAAGTCGCACGATCGCTGCGCATCATGGAAACTATGCCAAAACTAAAGCCGCACAATCATTGCGCTTCACGGAAACCGTGCCAAATTCGAGCTGCACAATCATTGCGCCACACGCGCCGTTGGCACATGCCAAGCGACGCTTGTGACCTAGCATGCCAAGCCGTGCAAACCTAGGTCCACGCGCCATTGGCACATGCCAAGAGACGCTTGCGACCTAGCATGCCAAGCCGTGCAAACCTAGGGCTAAGACGCCACACACGCCATTGGCACATGCCAAGCGACGCTTGCGACCTAGCATGCCAAGCCGTGCAAACCTAGGGCCAACCGCCACACGCGCCATTGGCACATTCCAAGCGACGCTTGCGACCTAGCATGCCTAGCCGTGCAAACTTAGGGCCAAGACGCCACACGCGCCATTGGCACATGCCAAGCGACGCTTGCAACCTAGCATGCCAAGCGACACTTGCAACCTAGCATGCCAAGCCGTGCAAACCTAGGTCCAAAGCCGCTAAGCGCGCCATTGGCACATGCCATGCAACACTTGCATTTTGGCATTGCCACTTGCAGCCGATGCGCAACCTACAACCAAGGCATTCCACACAAGCCATTGGAACATGCCATACAACCCTTGCACTTTGGCATGCCGCGCCTACATCAAAGGCCACGATTCCTCTCAAGATGCAAAATCTCGACCGTCGAAGGTCGCCACTGAGCCGACACATATCTCAAGCTAAACTTATCAAACACCAGCGACATGCTACACGTTTTCCATGAAAACACTCGAGACATCAATACATGTCACAAACTGGGGGATGCTCTTTAGGGTTTTGGTTTGGCGGTTTATAGCGTACGACATACACAAATGCCCGTTTCAAGACAGTGTATTAAGAATAAAACGGTTAGTAAATGCAGGAAGTAATGGTGAAACGCTTTTTCATTATGGAACATCAATTCCATCAAATTCCATCAATACCTGGCGTTACTACCTCTTCCCATTTAACTCTACGAGGCCAGAATACGTTTCACTTAGACTTGTATAAATAGGTCTTACCTATTTCCACCAAGACAATAAGTTTTTGGTCAGGAGAAATACAATACTCAGAAAGTCAAGTACTATTCTTCCAGAACTGTTCTGGTCTCAACACTCTCTTCGCTTCCCTCCCTAAACCATCCCTTCTCCTCCTCTTTGTGACCGAATCAAATCCGGAACGACCATTTCTTGGTTTGGGCCGGAGTTTTATAGATTGATCTCTCGAATCTAAAGTACTCCCGTGCAGTACATTTGTTTAGGGTTTAGATTTGTTTCTCACTCACCTACCGAAATTACCAAAATCGGCAGAAACGATTTTCACCCATAAACAATTGGCGACCACAGTGGGAGATTGATCTTTCGGTTACAATGTCAGTTTTCAATCCTCGATCTCATACTTAGATCCAGACATCAGGACGGCAGAAGCGAGCGATATGTTCAAGGATCCAAAACTCAACTACCAGATAACCTAGTTACCAGTCGCAAACCGCAAGAGACGGCTGGGGACTTCACAGAAACCGAAGGCAAATGATCCAGAACGACTGGGGACTTTCCACAATTCCGGTTGTACTTCCCACAAAACTCGATCTTACACACGGAGGATCCCTTTTTCATCAGGAGATCCCGGAAGCCGAGTAAGTATTTCCTAGACAGAACATATGGTTTACAATTTCAAGTTTTCACGGGAATGATAAAACCGATAGCCATAGTATGTTTCATCCCATGTCATCTACCAACACGCAACATTCACGATTCCATATCTTCCCTGGGATGATCGTATCACTTACAATCATAACCAAAAAATGACATCATCCTAAAACGGTTCATCCCGAATAATAACCCAAAACCCCCATAAGTAACACTTGTCTATCAACCCAGAAATCCATAAAATCAAAACCATAAGCCAGGTGTTTCATTTACCTTTCGAAAAAAAATAGAAGAATTTCAGAAGACAGAATTGCATCCAAAATAAGTCATTCAACGGTGGTTTGCCCTTCTCGAAGAAAACGTCCTTCGTCATTTAGAGGACCGCCTATTTCAGATCCAACTCTATGTACAGCCTTCCAACCTCCGCCTCTTGTTGTTTGACCAAGTCTGCAGAAGTACCTTCGGTTACCTTGGCCTGCAACCTTGTATCTCAGAGAAACCCTAACGCTTAGTCTTCGTGGAATCAGTTGCATGCCCATGTGTACCTACCTTGCATCATAACGATTACCAGTCTCTATTCATGAGGTAGCTGACGCTACCACGGTAATATTCGAAGAGAAGAACAATATTTCTACAGATTTATGGAAGGCATACCTATGGCTAGGGTTTGCACCAACACAAGAAACACTGGAGTACATACCTGGAATATGCTGGTTCACTTTACTGCTACCGCGCCACGCCAAGAAAGCGCCCACGCCGTAACCATCGCCCACGCCAAGCCAGCGCCTTGCCAAGCCAGCGTCCATGACAACCCAGCGCTCGTTCTAACATGATCCAGCGCTAACAACTTGCATCTTCCGAGGAGCCAACAGCTTGCATATTTTCCAGCGTGCCGACAGCTTGCGTCCTTCCAGCACCGGCCACTTGCGTCTTCCAGCGCTAACAACTTGCGTCCTTCCGATACCGGCAGCTTGCATCTTTTCCAGCGCACCGACAGCTTGCGTCCTTCCAGCACCGGCAACTTGTGTCTTCCAGCGCTGACAGCTTGCGTCCTTCCGATACCGGCAGCTTACATATTTCCAGCTGCGACAGCTTGCATCTTACAACAACTTGCATCTTTACAGCAGCTTGCATCTTTACACCGACTTGCATCTTTACAGCAGCTTGTATCCTCCCAGCGTTGGTAGCTTGCATCCTTCTAGCATTGCATTTGAACGCCCCGTAGGTAATCAGTAATCCGATTTCATCACACGTAAAGATCATGAACGACTTTTCCAAAATCGAAGCAAGGAAAATCAGCAAACCCCCTGGGTTCACGAAGATTCTCTTCCTGTCAACAGACGCATGATTTCTGGGGACTTCACCCCACAAAACCGTGCGGTCCATGATGAAACATTTATGTGAGATTCTATGTTTCCCCAAGGCACAACGTCAAGACATATTCGCATCCCTCAACCGCACCGCACCAAGGAAGCAGCCGTTTCCAACCAGAGAAGTCGTTCACAAACCCCCAACCTCTCCTGGAAAGCACGATTGATAGATGGAACTGGGGACTCCATCATTGTTCGCCTGAAGGGTGTCCAGTTTGACAACCCACTGATTAATACAGCCGCCCTGCTTCAATGTTCACCCGACAGCTGCTTCGCTTCAATGCTCGCTCCAGCAGCCGCTCCGCTTCAGCATTCTCTCCATAAGTTGCTCTAGGATCCGAAGCCGAAGCTTTAGCGTTTGGTTTCTTAAATTTCGACATCCTCTCCAAGAGCCGAAGCTGCTTCAACGCCGCTTCTTCCTGCAAAGGGTCGTACCACCACGCTCCCCATGTCAAGGATCATGGTCACAGCCAACCAATCTTCGTAGTCATGGCCACCTTTTAATCCATCTCGCCAAAACTCGTGATCATGGACAGTTTGCTCGCTTACGCATCCAGCCAATCCTTTTGCTTCCACAAAAGCCCATACAATTCTAGACAACCTACTTTATTACCACGACAATGTAGTCTCTTATGATTACATCTCCTACCAAGAACTGTTGTCGCTCATTCGTTGATACCAGCCAGAGCTTCACCACAGCAGCAATTACTACAAAGATGGAAACATGTAAACCATACTTGAGGACCGAGGATATACACGAAATCCCTTCACTGTCAAAGCTCAGAAGAAACAGTCAACCAAAATCCGTACCCACAACAAGGTCATCTACTCTTCAAGGGTGCAGCGTAAGAATATCATCACCTCTCTGTCTAGAAGACACCTTCAACACTTTACGAGGCTGCGGAGGATCCCAAGCCTGCACTATCCAGAATATTTCATCATGTAATTTCTGAGCATCCCAGTGTCACATCCAGAAGAGTACGATAGGCTTATATCGAATCCCGTGGACGGGGATTCAAGGCGATGTAGTGAAAGTAGGTTACGCATGGGGACTACCATCATGAGATGCTTTCACTCCTCTCAACCAGGTTATTACTGATTTCAACATCATCACTGTCGAGGTTTTATGAGCCGCGGGAATTTCTGAACATGAAGCCGTACATGTGCACCGAAGACTCCAAAAGCACGCCAGAAGGTTACATTAAAATATTCATCCATGCCATCATATCAAACCGAAGTATAACTGGGGACTTCTCACTGCATCCCATTCCGTACGATAATCCAAGATTCAGAAGATGGTTCGGAGGATGTAGCTTGGAACACAGTCCTGGGAGACTTGATAGAAGCACATCAATGGAACGTTTCCCTATTTCATCCAGGGGCGCCAGAATTTTTCGACCATGCAAGCATTCACAACACATCATCATCACGATCAAAAGGTCCACTGAACAACCTAAGGTCGAGGATGGACCGACGATGCAACCACAATCTCCAAGATTATCCCTGACGTGATGGTTTCCGAGCATATATTTCATCCATCCGTCCCAAGAATACATCAGAGTTTTGGTAAACTTTTGGAATCCACTGGAGAGACACTGCAGACAAAAACACGGATCCAGACGAACAACAGAAAAACAGAGGAGGGTCGATACCTCTTTTCATGCGGACAGAGTTTTTAGAGGTTGAACATAATGAAGATTCCTTCTTGCTCCATGAACGGGAATAGGTGACTGGCGCGCGACTATGCCACCCCGGGCCCGCAACATCCTGCCTGACTTTTTCCTGATTTTCACTGTCGGGCCGTTTTCACCTCCTAAGCGAGCTCGAAACCTAAATATTCCAGCGCAGGAAGACAGAGAATTTTGTTTCGTGTCCGATAAAGGGTCAGACCGTCAAATTTAGAGTCCGTACGCGGATTCTACAGTGATTATAGTAAAGGGCGCTAATTAGGGTTTCAGCGTGTCAAACCCTAAATCGCAAGCGCTTCCCTTACCAGCGTCATGCCTTTCCAAGTGCTTTACAGAGTGGCCCGCACCCGTTCCATGCCCGTCAGTGCCAATGGGTCCCCTTCAGGACAAGTCCATGCTAGCAGCTCCGCCTCGCGTTCCAAAGCCTAGCCCTGAAGACACTCAATCATACCGGGATTCGTGCAAAGCTACTAGATGCAAGGATTGCGGATTCTACTTACATCTCGAAAAAGGTCAGACAAATATCCTCGACCCTCTTTCATGACTTACTGTTTCAGTTCTATCTTCGTCTGTCACCATCTTATGCTTACCTCGCAACAAGGCCCCTGTTCCAAGCTAAGCAGGGGACTTAATGTTGATGGTGGTTTTAGACAAGGGGTAAAATCGTAAAACCTTACGCATAGCATGACGTCACCGGTGACACTAATAACATTTATTAGAACGTTTAATGCACTTATGTAAAAAATTACCAGGGTATCTTTTTTCAAATGCTAAACTAGGGTTTCGACACACAAAACCCTAAGCCGCACAATCGCTGCTCATCATGGAAACTATGCCAAAACCAAAGTCGCACAATCGCTGCGCATCATGGCGACTATGCCTAAACCAAAGCCGCACAATCGCTGCGCATCATGGAAACCATGCCAAAACCAAGTCGCACGATCGCTGCGCATCATGGCAACTATGCCAAAACCAAAGCCGCATAATCGCTGCGCATCATGGAAACCATGCCAAAACCAAGTCGCACGATCGTTGCGCATCATGGCAACTATGCCAAAACCAAAGCCGCACAATCATTGCGCTTCACGGCAACCGTGCCAAATTCGAGCTGCACAATCATAGCGCCACACGCGCCGTTGGCACATGCCAAGCGACGCTTGCGACCTAGCATGCCAAGCCGTGCAAACCTAGGGCCACGCGCCATTGGCACATGCCAAGCGACGCTTGCGACCTAGCATGCCAAGACGTGCAAACCTAGGGCCAAGCCGCCACACGCGCCATTGGCACATGCCAAGCGACGCTTGCGACCTAACATGCCAAGCCGTGCAAAGTTAGGGCCAAGCCGCCACACGCACCATTAGCACATGCCAAGCGACGCTTGCGACCTAGCATGCCAAGCCGTGCAAACCTAGAGCCAAGCCGCCACACGCGCCATTGGCACATGCCAAGCGACGTTTGCGACCTAGCATGCCAAGCCGTGCAAACCTAGGGCCAAGACGCCACACGCGCCATTGGCACATGCCAAGCGACGCTTGCGACCTAGCATGCCAAGCCGTGCAAACCTAAAGCCAAGCCACCACACGCGCCATTGGCACATGCCAAGCGACGCTTGCGACCTAGCATGCCAAGCCGTGTAAACCTAGGGCCAAGCCGCCACACGCGCCATTGGCACATGCCAAGCGAAGCTTGCGACCTAGCATGCCAAGCCGTGCAAACCTAGGGCCAAGCCGCCACACTCACCATTGGCACATGCCAAGCGACGCTTGCGACCTAGCATGCCAAGCCGTGCAAACCTAGTGCCAAGCCGCCACACGCGCCATTTTCACATGCCAAGCGACGCTTGCGACCTAGCATGTTTAACCGTGCAAACCTAGTGCCAAGCCGCCACACGCGCCATTGGAACATGTCAAGCGACCCTTGCAACCTAGCATGCCAAGCGTGCAAACCTAGGGCCAAAGCCGCTAAGCGCGCCATTGGCACATGCCATGTAACACTTGCATTTTGGCATTGCCACCTGCACCCGATGCGCAACCTACAACCAAGGAATTATACACAAGCCATTGGCACATGCCATGCAACCCTTGCACTTTGGCATGCCGCGCCTACATCAAAGGCCACGATTCCTCTCAAGATGCAAAATCTCGACCGTCGAAGGTCGCCACTGAGCCGGCACATCTCTCAAGCTCAACTTATCAAACACCAGCGACATGCTACACGTTTTCCACGAAAACACTCGAGACATCAATACATGTCACAAACTGGGGGATGCTCTTTAGGGTTTTGGTTTGGCGGTTTACAGCGTGCGGCATACACAAATGCCCGTTTCAAGACAGTGTATTAAGAATAAAATGGTTAGTAAATGCAGGAAGTAATGGTAAACGCTCTTTCATTATGGAACATCAATTCCATCAATACCAGGCGTTACCACCTCTTCCTATTTAACTCATCCGTTTTTTTTTCTTACGAGGCCAGAGTACGTTTCGCTTAGACTTGTATAAATAGGTCTTACCTATTTCCACCAAGACAACAAGTCTTTGGTCAGGATAAATACAATACTCAGAAAGGAAACTTTGATAGATTTCCCAAAAGCTTTCACCTTCTGATACAAGTCAAGTACTACTCTTTCAGAATTGTTCTGGTCTCAACACTCTCTTCGCTTCCCTCCCTAAACCAGCCCTTCTCCTCCTCTTTGTGACCGAAGCAAATCCGGAACGACCATTTCTTGGTTTAGGACGGAGTTGTACATATTGATCTCTCGAATATAAAGTACTCTCGTGCAGTACATTTGTTTAGGGTTTAGATTTGTTTCTCACTCACCTATCGAAATTACCAAAATCGGCAGAACGATTTTCACCCATAAACACCTGGAATAATCAAAGGGAAGATATTAAGAATATCCAGGAAAGACTTGACAAGGATTATACAAATGATGATTGGATAAGTCGTTTTCCTGAATCCATGCTTACTCACCTTCCCCATATAGGATCTGTTCACAATCCCATTAGGTTGGATTTAAATCCATTTTCTAATAATTATCAGCATTTCCCTTTTAAATTCTTCGACACTTGGATAAACGAAAAAACTTGTTTTCAGTTAATTTTGAATACTTGGAATTCCTCCTTAATGAATGCAACTGATGTAGTTATTGAAAATCTTCATACTTTAGGAGAAAATCTAGCAATTTGGAGGAAAACGTCTTTGGGGTGCCTGATAAAAAAAATTCTAAAATCTTAAAAAGAATTGAAAATATTCAGTCTCATAAGAAATCTCATAATAAACAACTGCTTCTTAATGAACAATTTTTTGAACTAGAATCTCTTTACGACATACAAGAATCCATGTCTAAACAAATCTCTAGAGATAACTTTTTTAAGTTAGGGGAAAGAAATACCAAGTATTTCCATATAAAAACTCTGAGACGAAGAAAACGAAACAACATAGATTGCTTGCTCAATCATAAAGGGGAAATCTTGAAAGGTAAAGTTCATATTGCTGCTGAACTGAAATCTCATTTTGAAACATTTTTCACTGTCTCACCAACCATCCCTGACGCTGAGCTTATGGGGATAATTCCAAAAATAATCTCTGATGATGATAACTGTAACTTGCTTCTTCCTCCAACTGCAAAGGAAATCTGGTTGGTTGTTAAATCAATGAAACCAAATAAGTCATCGGGACCAGATGGCTTCCCGGTGAGCTTTTTCAAACATAATTGGAACCTAGTGGGAAAACAATTGTTTCAATTATTCAACAGGTTTTTAAAGCAAAAAGATTGAATCCTAAACTCAATGAGACATTCCTTTTCTTGATCCCCAAAACCAAACACCCGAAATCACCTAGTGATTTCATACCAATAGGTTTAAGCAATACTCCTTACAAAATCCTGTCAAAACTGCTAGCAAATAGACTAAAAAAAGTTCTTGACAAAATGATCTCACCTTTTTAGTCTGCTTTCTTGTCATCAAGACAAATATCAGACAATATTGTTGTTGCTCATGAGGTAATTCCTTCTCTTAAAAAAATGAAAACCAAAAATGGTGGTTTAGGGATTAAAATTGACATGTCGAAAGCTTTCGACAGAGTCAATTGGGACTTTCTGATCCAAAATCTCTCTGCTTTTGGATTTAGTAATGATTGGTGTAACCTAACACATCAATGTGTTTCAACTGCTTCTATTGCAGTTCTTTTAAATGGATGTCCAGGATAATTCTTCACCCCCACTAGAGGCTTGAGACAAGGAGATCCGCTATCTCCCTATCTCTTCCTCATATGTATGGCTGTTTTCTCGAGGCTCCTTTCGGCTAAGGAAAAGACTAAACACATAACAGGCATAAAAATCTCTAGACATAATCTCCCAATTTCCCACCTTCTTTTTGCAGACAATTGTCTACTTTTCTCAAAAGCAAATCTAGTTAACCGCAAAAATCTTTTAAACATCATAAGTCAATTTAGTAACGCTTCAGGCCAGCTTATAAATTTCTCTAAGTCAAGAATTTTTTTTATTAAAAAAAATTCATTCTAAGCATTAAAGAATTATGATCAAGCTTATGAAAATTAAGAAAATAAGTATCTCTGACTCATATCTAGGGGCTCCTTTATTCATTGATAGGTCCAAATTCAAAACTTTTGACAAAATAGTCGATAACATGGAAAACAGGACTCAAAGTTGGAATGGTACATCTATGGTTCAAGCTAGTAAAATGATTTTGATAAAATATGTTTTATCTAGTATCCCCATCTATCAGATGAGTTGTTTTTCTCTACCAAAGAAAATAACAAACAAAATAAATGCAATCCAACGGAATTTTTGGTGGGGAAAACAGAACCATCACAAAGGATTCTGTCCAATTGGTTGGGACTTCCTTTGCGAGCCAATGGAATTAGGGGGGTTAGGTTTCAAGGATGCGAATTTGATGAATCAAGCCATGATTGCTAAACTGGCTTGGATATTATCAACCCAACATAATGCACTTCTGGGAACTGTTCTTAAAAGAAAATACTTTAACAGATCAACTATTTTTCATGCTAAAAAAATTATAATACCTCTTGGATTTAGAGATGGATATTACAGGATATCTCTCTAATTCACAAATTCATCTGCTGGGAGGTAGGTGACGGTAAGTCGATAAATGTTTGGACAGATAAATGGGTACCAGGTATGGAAGATAATCTCTTAACTTACTGTGGTAACAAATTAAATTCTTTAACACTTGTTTCTGAGCTAATTAACTTAGAAACACAGAAGTGGAATGAACAGATGGTTAGAAATAACTTTCCAAGAGACCTTGATGAAATGATTTTAAACATACGTATATTCACAGATATTCAAAACAACTTGAAACATGACAAACTTAGATGGTTACTAACAAATGACGGAAAATTTTTAGTTAAATCTATGTACAAAAACTCAAAAATCCTTCTGTAGATGATAACATGTTAGATAATGCTATCTTCTGGAAAGCTTTCGGGAAACTAAACATCTCGCAGAGAATAAAAATTTTCCTATGAAAGTTATCCACAATATTTTGCCTGTCAGGAAGAAATTAGGCCAATTCATGAAAGATATAGCGTTGAACTGTATTTTCTGTAATCATGAGTGCGAATCTCTGAAGCATCTTTTCTTCGAGTGAACTTATGCAAAGACGGTATCCATGTTACCTCCCATAATAGGATTAAACCATAATAATGATGCTAATTTCTCTTTTGCAAATATGTATGTTGATTGGATTGCAGGGGTAAGTTCGAACTATGACATAGAGATAATGGCAACCAAATGCTGGTTGATTTGGAAGGAAATATGTCTTAGGTCTTCCAATCCAAATCTACCACAAGTGTTCAGTTAGCCCTAGCTGTACAGAGACACTTAGCTTTTTGGTCCCCTTTAAAATCACTTTCAGATGAAAACATGGGCCAAGAAATCAACAGTTCCTCTAACTCTTCTATACAGGCAATTCACATAGGCCAAGGATGGACAAAACCACCTCCAAATCAATTTAAACTAAACTTTGATGCTTCGTGGATTGATGCTTTAAATTCTGCTGGTTATGGTCTAATTGTTCGTGTTGATACAGGAACTGCTACTCAAGCCAGAGCTGGGACTTTCCAAGCTTCATCTGCAGAAGAAGCAGAAGCTATGAGTCTGTTGGAAGCAACAAAGTGGGCACAGAGTATGAACTTAAAGGACTTCTGGATGGAAGACGATTGTCAAAGACTGATACACTATGCTCAAGGCAAAGCAAGCAATATTTTTTGGAGGAACAAGACACTTATAGAAGAAGCAATGAAAATCTTGCATTCATGTCATCATTTTTTGGGTCTTACTTACATGAATAGAAGATGCAATGTAGTGGCTGATACCCTGGCAAAAGAAGCAAGAAAAAGACATATCCACAAGCAACAATGATTGCAAATGCCAGTTTTTCTTATTTCTTTCCTTTCTTCTGATTTAAATTTCGCAAACTCTTTTACTTTATCTAATGTTGTAATCAGTGAGAACAACGTGTTGGTAGAAGCCAATATCTCAAGTCAGCCAACTGAGATAAGACAAACCAACACTTTTGGACTAGTTTTCTTATCAATCCACTTAATTTTCAAAAAAAAACAAAAAGTTTATTGGTTTGCCTATTGTTCTTGGTTTTTTTATTTTTATTTTTTTTTGCCAATCTACCAAACCCATAGTGGGCTCAAATTGCCATAGGCCGCCTTGTAGCCCTATGAAAAACAAAACAAGGCACATTCTCTCTCTTCCTCTCAGTTTTCCGTCAGTCCCTCCTCTCTCTCTCTCCGCTAGGGTTTCCATCCTCTTGAACAGAGATTTCGAATTTACGTTGGAGTTGTACAGATCGAGATTTTCCTACTAGACAATCTTTGGATTGGTATATAGTTTTGTCCGATTCTTCAAACTACAGGCGAAGAGATCTGAATTACTGAACCTGAAGATAATCATAAGAAGAAGAAGATCTTATTAGGTATTTCTCTAACTTTTGTTTTGTTTAGATTTGTTTTTTCTTGTCTGTAACATGTTTTGGTTAGTCTCTGGTAGAAATTGGGTTTATTTGATCTTTCAATTTGTTAAATCCATGCACGTTTAGATTCACAGGATTTGAAGTTGGGATGAATAATTTTCAAAAATAAATCTTGACCATGTTTAGAGTTATTTAATGATTCACTGTTAGGAGATTTAGATTCAGAGCCACAAAAAAAAAAAAAAAACGGTTGTTTGAACAATACAGAACTTTACCTGGATTCTTATGCATCTAATGGTGTAACCTGTAACATGTAAGCTTAAAGTTCCAATTCACATTTCAAATCATGCTTACCATGAAATCCTGCATATACCATTTACAATCATCGTTATTTACTTTCAATGCAATGTTTCAAAAGCCTCAAAGGCACACGCAATTGTTGCAGTCTCATCAGAGGCAAGGTATGTGTTAATGTGCATACTACATTGGCTACTAAAATGCCCAATATCTGTAAATACAAATAGACTGGTCTAATTTAACACAAGTGAAGAAAGTATAGGGTAGAACTAGTAAACTTGCTCGAAAATAAGCAAAAGTTTCAAGGGTAGGAGATTTATATTGGACCCAAAAAACGGTTGCATAGGGGTTGTTTGAACAATATAGAACTTTACCTGGAATCTTATGCATTTTTTGTTGGAACTTTCTGCTCTATAGATTGTAACCAAGATTGATGGAAGTATAAAATGTATGCAAAAAAAATTAGGTATCATGGTTGATACTTAGAGCCAAAAAAATTGTTAGATAGCGGTTGTTTGAACAATATAGAACTTGACCTGGAATATTCTGCATCTTTTGTAGGAACTTTTTGCTTTAGAGATTTTATCTAAGATGGTAAGATTTGATGGAAGTACATAGTGTATGCAAAAAAAAGTTTAGGTATCATGGTTGATACTTTCATTTATCTGTAACCCTGCCTTGATTGATTACTGGAACATATAAACTTAAATTTCCAATTCACATTTCAAGCAATGCTTTCCATGAAACCGTGAATATACCATTTATAATCACCATTTACTTTCCAACCAATGTTTCAAAAGCTTCAAAGGGCACACACAATTGTTGTAGTCTCATCAGAGGCACGATACGTGTTAATGTGTGTAGTACTAGATGGCTACTAAAAAGAACCAATTCCCAATATCTGCAAGTAGAAATAAGCTGGTTTAATTTAACTAGTGAAGAAAGTAGGGTAGAAGAAGTAAACTTGCTCAAAAATAAGCATGATTTTTTTTTTTTTTGCTAGTCATTCTTCTCAATGGTTTGAAGTTCAACCCTAAAAAATATAGCTATGATTCTGAAACACTAGAAACAACAAAATTCTTCTTATTAATCCTAAACCATCCGTTCATTCGACTCAGGTTCCAGAAGATGGTGTACATAAGTTCGTGGGACGAATTTGCGGAACGATCTATCCAATTGTTTCGCGCGGATCCCCATTCCGTATCCTTCCATATTTTTAGTTACTTGTTTTTTGTTTGATATTTTTTCTTTTCTTATTGGTCTAATTCTTGTTTATCACTGTGAATTTTTAGATCTGGTTCAATTTAAGGTTTGGAATTGATTTTTCCTTGATCCATGTCATAATTTGGGGTTAAAATTAGACAAGGTATGTTATGAAATACAAACATAGTGATGGGAAATTGGTTCTCAAAGTTACTGATAATCGAGAGGTACAAATTCTTCTTTTGTACATTTTATTGCTTATTCTTGTATCCTTAACTTTATGTCATCTACAGTATCCGTTGTTTGGTTATTCCCCAAATTTTCAATTTTTGGTTCCATGATGTTATCACCTCCATGCTACATGTGGAATGATGTGTTCTTGTGCTGGCATGATTATGAATTCATTTTCATTTTTTTTTCTTTGGTCAGTGTCTTAAATTCAAGACGGACCAGGCACAGGATGCTAAGAAGATGGAGAAACTAAACAACATCTTTTTTACTCTGATGGTTCGGGGTCCTGATGGTACTATATTTTCTCCTTAAACTTTTTCTTACTGATTTTTCATATTACCAAAGGATCATAAACCGAATCACTACCGATTGAGGATCACTCTGTTTCTCTATGCCCTGTTTGATAAAAAGTTGTTTTGCTTTTAGGAGAAACCTTTTAGCCTTTGGAAATTCTTAATTTTATGAGATACATAAGACACTTCATTACAGATCTAGCCATGGTTAATTCCTAAACATGCTTAAAATGTTATGCAGCTGATATAGAAGCATCTGGAAAAGAGCAAGCAGAAACGCAACCAACCAAAAAGGGAAGAGGAAGAAAACAATGACATGCTCATCATTTTCGAAGGATTTCAATTTGTCTGTGGAGACATATCTTGTTTTTTCTTTTTTTTTCCAGTAATATAGAGCAGTGAACGGGATAAATCCTTGATGTCAAGGAATTTGACAGATATCTTTTAAATCCCTCAATGTTCTGTTTTTTTTAGTTAAATCTTATGGATTCATGTACAGTACAGTCAACTTTTGCCTCTAATTTCAATTTTGACAGATTCATGTAAACAGAGACATCTCTTGCATTTTTAAGAGGGAATTCCAAGCTAAACCATGATTTTCTTTTCTCCCAAGAATATTGCTGGGAATTAACAGGGAAATCCAAACTAAACCATGATTTTGTCCCAAGAGTATGGCTGGGAATTAAGATAAGTTGTTCTGAAACTGCTAATAACAAGTTGAACAGATAAAATTCACTAGAAGATGCATCACCAGAAATAAAAACAATCATGGTCGAGAAATCTGGACTACAGCCGAGATATATAATCTAAGGAGCAAAACTTGACACATATTTTTTTAAATGTAAGCAAATACATTTTTTTTTTTTAAATGTAAGCAAATCAAATTTATAAAATTTACACTTTTGGTAACAAGCACTTGACTTGATACATCTCCTAGTCTCTGTCTAGGATGTCCAGAATCTAAAGAGACACGGAATGGAGGTAGATGCAGAAGAGAGTTAATAAATATATGCTACAAGCTCTTTTACCAGTCTTGAAACCTACTCGTTAACAAGGTACGTTGCATAAACTTGTAGTTCGTTTTTCCGCAACAGACCTCAAACCCCTCAAAGAATTGATATACGAAAAACCTCAAGGCGGTATTTCAATCCTCGCTTAGATGTTCGGTTTATACGGGAAGGTCCACAGTCATAAACAACATCTTGGGTTTGATCAGTCTACCACCACCTGTTGACAAAAATAAAAAATACACCGTTAAAAGTTAAACGGTTAGTGACTAATTAAAAGCGTTATAATTGATGTCGTTATAATTGATGTCAGTAATAATATTTATCTTGATTTGAGAGAAAATATCAACTTGCTAACAAAAAAAATCTTCCCCCTCCACCTGGTTCCCATGGATAAAAACCCAAACCCATTATAATTGTTCCAAGAGTATGTTATACGCAAAAATCCCAAAAATAGTGGTGATTTATCTCTAACTCTAGAAAATTATGCTAGCTATTTATACACGCGAGTGTTAAAAGATTATATCCGAAAAATAATTATCAACACCATGAATATCTAAACATAATTCCAAAAAAATCTTCCACCTAATATCACATCCTTCGGATTCGATTTAATTTTTTTCTTTGCCGTTGGATTAAGATATGAATATTTCCGGGACAGATCCAATAAGTTAATAATATCGGAAATTGACCGAGCAAATTCTAAATTCCACGATTAAAATGGAAAACATATTTTTTACCATGTATTCTCCGTTTTTGCTTTAGATTAGGGTTTTAAAGCGTTGACAGCTAATTAGGGCCGAGAGGTCCGTCCTGTACTGAGGGTACTGAGGAAGGATCCAGTCAGCTGGCCGGCTTTGTTAAGAAGTGGGAGTACCAACAAGATAATGCCATTGACCTTGTACACGAAGAGCTTGATATCCAAAGAGGCCAAAGGCAGGAATATGAGCTCAAACTGTTGGAAATTCAAGAGGTAGAAGTTGCCAAAGACGAGGCTATTCAGAAGGGGAAGCAGCTGTTCCGTTCAAGAGGAGATGGCTGTAGCAAAAGCTAAGAAAACAGGATCAAACGAAACAAGTGACGTAACAGGTTTTTTAAATATCGAAAAACCTGGATCGGATCAAGGTACTGAGGACGCTCTTATAGTGGATTTTAAGCAGGTTTCTGAGTTAACAAGTTTTAGCGAGAAAGGGTCAGTTCAGCTGAATAACCTTGTTGAGGACTGGGAGCAGAAGCAGAATAATGTTGTTCGTCTTCTCAAGGAAGAGCGTGCCATCTTAATTAAACGAAGGCAAGAAAGTGAGCTCAAGAAATTAGATATACAAGAGGAACATCGATTTGACGAAACAATTCTAGGTGATAAACGCCCGGTATCTATATTTGAAGGAGATTATGATACATGGGAAGCTGCACCTCGGAGGAGACAGGATACTGTTGTTCAAGCAAAGCGAGTCGAAGTAGATGCCGAGTTTGACACTGTTAAATACTGGAAGCTGAAGGCGGAGCAACTAGAGGAAAGCTTGCAGAGAGAGCAGGCATTAGAAGGAGAAGCTACAAGAAAACATCAAGTTGCTCGAGACACAAGCATCGCCAGTAGAAGAATTGTCGCAGGTGCTAAAAAGAGCAGATAATTTCTTACACTTCATTCTGCAGAATGCGCCGGTTGTCATGGGACATCATATACAAACCCGGTCATTATGATTTCAGTGGGGTTTCACATGGAACAAATTCTAATGGTCCTTTCACTTTTCCTGTCAGGATAACGAGTTACGTTACAGATTCATTTATAACCAGTTCCCTGGTTTGAGTGACGAGGTTAGTAATTATCTCTTGTTCATTTCATAAAGCCACATAACCTAAAGCAATGTAGCATGTAAATTTTCCTTGCACAAATCAATAAACTTAAGAAATTACTGGTCCTACGCAACTACCACCTGTGTTTTCCTTGTATGAGGAAAGTTAAAGCGGGAAATCACATTCGCGACAGAACTATTTGGAGCGAAAATATTTTTGTTACACGCAGAACCTGTATATAACATATCAGGGGATTTAATTGGTGTTAACTATGTGGGAAAGGATATCTCTGATCAGGTAATTGGCTTTTTGCTCCTTTAGCTACCTCTTGGCAGAACCAAATCAGAGTTCTCTTTGTAATTACTTAGTTTGTTCTTAATAACAGCTGAAGAACTAATGCTTAATTTTGGCTAGTAGAGATGTTGTTCTTGATACCAAATCAGAGTTCTCTTTGTAATTACTTAGTTTGTACTTAGACAAGGTATGTTATGAAATACAGACATTGTGATGGAAAATTGGTTCTCAAAGTTACTGATAATCGAGAGGTACAAATTCTTCTTTGTACATTTCATTGCTTATTCTTCTATGCGAATTTTTACGTCGTCTACATTATGTGTTGTTTGGTTATGATGTTATCACCTCCATGCTGCATGTCGAATGATGTGTACTTGTGCTGGCATGATTATGGATTCATTTTTTCTTTGGTCTAGTGTCTCAAATTCAAGACGGACCGGGCACAGGATGCTAAGAAGATGGAGAAACTAAACAACGTCTTTTTTACTCTTATGGTTCGGGGTCCTGATGGTACTATACCTTTCTCCTTAAACATTTTTCTTAATGGTTTTGTGTATTACCAAAAGATCATAAACCGAATCACTACCTTTTGAGGATCACTTTATTTGTCTATGTCCATAAACATCATTTGATTTTGTCCCAACAATATTGCTGGGAATATAGATAAGTCATACTTAAACTGTTAATAGACAAAAAAAAAATGTATTGGCAGCAGTGAACTATTAACAGTAATACACCACTCATGGTCTAGCTATCCAGATTCGAGTATACAAGATGTATATAATCTAATGAGAGAAACTGGGCACATATTTGATGAAACGCAAGCATATTTTATTTATAAAATTTACACTTTTGTAACCAGCAGAAGAGAAAGTTAACTCCTGTAAATATATGTTGCGAGCTCTTTAACTCCTAATTCATTAGGAACAAATACATGAAAAAAGTGGAGGCAAATATCCAAGGTGCTTTGCATAAACTTGTTGATTGTTTTCCCGCATCAGTCATCAGACTCCTGAAAGAATTAAAATCTGGAAGACCTTAAGGCGGTATCTCAATCCCCGCCGTGATGTTCTGTTAATGCAATCAGGTCCACATTCATATACGACATCCTTGGGTTTGATCAATCCTGCCACCATCTGTAAAGTAAATCCACCACCATTAAACATTAAACAGTTTATATTAATCAAAAATGTGTTGAATAATAATTAACAACATTATATAATAAATGTGAATAATAAAACTTACATTCTTCTGAGAGGTCATGCTATCATGCCGTTGAAAAAAGAATTCTTCCTCCACTTGCGTTCCCATGGATAAAATCCCATTATTCTGTTAGAGCAAGTTTTATGGTGGAATTCAAACTATTTCAAGTGTGGAAAAATCATGGAATGTCAAGTCTAGTGGCTTCCAAGTTGGGGTCTTCCACAAAAAATCCAAGCAAGGTTCCACGATTTCGTGGAAGGGTTCGTGGAATCCATCTAAACGCCAATAAGAATAGCGCTAAAAAAACGCCATTAAGAATTGCGTTTTTTTTTATCCGTAGATTTAAAATGAGTTGTTGAAATCTAACGGCCGAGAAAAAAGCTTCATTCTTAATAGCGTTTTTTTAGCTCAATTCTTAATTGCGTTTTTTTAGCTCCATTAAGAATAGCGTTTCTACTATTCCACCATTACATTTGCGCTTCCATCCACAGTTCCAAGTGCTGAGATGGCGTGGAAGATGGATGGATTCCACCATAAGACTTGCTCTTATAGGATTTTTAGAATTGTAGGTTATAAACAAAAACAGCGGTTTATGTGTGAGTCAAGAAAGTTATGATAGGTATTTATAAACAACAGTGAATGTTGTTTAGGTTTAGTTTATCAAAAACCTAAATTCATAGATCCGTAAATATCTAAACATAATTCCAAAATATCTTCCACCTAACATCACACCCTTTGGATTCAAATTAATATTTTCTGTTGCCGTTGGATTAAGAAATTGAGTTGGATTAAGATATAAATATTTTCGTGATAAACCCAAATAGTTAATAAAATCAAAATTGACCGAGCAAATCCTAAATTCCACGATTAAAAAGGAAACACAAAATTGGTCAAAAAGACCAAAACAGAAAATTCTTGGGTGAAATAGATTGTTAGCTTTAGATACTGTTTATATAGCCAAAAAACAGAAAAATACTGTTCATTTAGCCAAAATGGATATTTGGCCCAAAATATTTTTTATTTATTAACCTGAAGAGACAAATATGTCCCTATATTCTACAAATCTTTACTGGTCAAGTTAATGCATGTATTAAGACGAAATCATAGCCTCCTATGATTCAAAATAAGAAGAAGTTGGTTGCTATTTCATGACTTCCAATTAATTCCAATGGAGAGAATCTGAAGATGGCAATTGGACGATTAGGATTTTAAGTGAAACACGCGCACAATGGATTGTACAATTAAGATGTTTTTGCTCCAACTGACTAGTCTCTGGCAAATTGCTTCTGCATTGCTTTCCTGAAACATCAATGTAATGCTTAGATCATAAGAAATAAATTTGGAAGATAGAGAACAATATTTGACATGAGGTGATATCTAAAATAGCTTCACAAAAGTTATACAACTCATAATATTATAGATTTATTAGTTAAAAAGTAAATCATTATGAACCGAAGTGTACTGGTCCTACAGGAACATGGTGGTTACATACTACATCGGACTAGACGTCCATTATAACATCACCAGCAAACTTCCCTCTTTTGCTCTCGTTCATTCTGACTTAATACATAGGGCTGGGTCAGTTATTGCTAATGTTGGACAAATTGGCAAGACAAACTAAACTATCCAAATGGTTCCAGGGAAAAAGAATCCAAAGTTGGCACAAGAGATAAAGGTCAAGCTAATATAAATGCTTCCATTTCTTCAACTTACGTGCAAAAGAAGACGAGATGTTGCATTACAGAGTTGGCCATTTGTCCAAAAGCAACTGAAAATAGTCCACTAGGCAGCTGTTACAAACACGATACAAGCTTATGAGCATCCATACCTATAAATACTAATATTTTCAAGGTTTTGGTGGAACAATTAAGAATTGATAAAGGAGTTTTTGAAAGTTAAGATCCAAAATGGAAGTTACTGTATATACTTCTTTAGAGTCTGGGAAATTCGACATGAAAAAGGCTTCTAGGTCATTGGAACTAACCTTTATCAAGTTTTGTATCTTCAAAAACTACAATTGGACTTTTACCACCAAGTTCCATGGAGACAGGCTGCCACAATCGCAAAACCAATGAGAAAGATCGAAAAATTTACAAATTCAAACATAATCCAAGGTAAAGCGCTGTAACATACCTTGACCAGTTAAGCTGCATAAGTCATCGCCTTAGAACCGGTTGCAGAACTTCCAGTAAATGCAACCTGGTTGAGGGACATACTTTCTTAGTGCTTATTCAACATGAAATCAATAATACTGGAGATGCAGAGATAAAACATCAAATACGGATGCAGAACAGAACCTTGTCCACCTGTGGATGACATGCCAAAGGAGCACCAGCTTTTCTGCCCAGATTTTCTTAGTGCTTATTCAACATGAAATCAATAAAATGAATCCTTGATTTAGTTTTTATTTTATAAAAAAAAATATACAAGCACAAACGTTAACAGATAATGAAACATGGATGAAACCAGGCTCATCCAATGGCAACACATGATGAAACCAATTTCATCCAGTAATAACACATGACGTACAGAGGTTTCATCCAATGAAAACACAAGATGAAACCAGTTTCATCTAGTTGTAACCAACAAAAAAACATGTTTCGTCCAGTGTAAATACATGATGAAACCAGTTTCATCCATTGACAACACAAGGCGCTAACGAACAAAAAGCTATGTTGTCATCCAATGGAAATACGTGATGAAACTATTTTCATCTGGTGGAAACACATAATGAAACCAGTTTGAATGTATCAGAGTATACACTAAGATGAAAAGAATTCAAACAAAAAAAATGTAAACAAGGATATACATCTTAGTGTATATGTGAAACCAGTTTCATCAAATACATTTTCATTACGACCTAATCATTAAAATTAGGACCGCCAATAGATGTAAACTAGATACATCCTAACTTAAATCTAAATGAAAACCAGTTACATCCTATCTTAAATGAAAACCAGTTTCATGTAATACAGATAACCAGTTACATCATTACAACAACCAGATGCAAACCAGTTTCATCCAATACAACCAACCATCAAAATACAATTTCATTCAATACAGCTAACAATCCAATACAACAACCCAATGCAAACCAGTTTCATCCAATACAAATTCATTACAACAACAACCTAATTTTCAGTAAAGTTGAATTAGAATATCGACAGGTACTTCAAATATACCTAATTTTCAGATTCATTACAACAACAACCTAATTTTCACACCAATTTATACTAAAATAAACAAAAATAACCATGTTACACCCAGGTACTTACAATTCAAAAATTAATCATGTAATTTTGAAAATAAATTCAAAACAAAGTTAGGGTTTTGGAACTTACGAGCTCTAGGAGACATTTTGTGAAATTGATCAGCTCAAACCCTAATTAGGTTACAAATCTTCCATGATGAAGTTGATGTCGTTGTTTGCAGAAGACGGAGAAACCAATTCTACCGATGGTGTCTCCATTTTCAACTACAAAGACGATGATACTATTGATTTCGTCGTTGGTAAGCAGAAGGTGGAAAAACCGATTCCAATAATCGTGATGTTGAAAGACAGAGGAGAAAGAGAGGCGGTGGTGTGAACTGCTGGTCTTTTCTTTTTGGAGATGGTTGAGGAAAAAGGAAAGACGATGGTAGGGTAACAGAGAAGATATTTGTTCTAAGGGTATGTTTGTCTGTTTCACATAAAAATATTTCATGTCCATCTAACCCATGATGAAAGTTTACTCGTCCATCTGAACCGGAAAACTATTTTTTTTGGACAAATAACCCATTTTCTGAAAAGGAAAATATATTTCACCATCTTTGCTTTGGATTAGGGTTTTAAGATGTTGACAACTAATTAAGTCGGGGCGGGCTGTCCTGGACCGATTTGCAGTTGGACCCCTAGAAGTCGAGACAAGGCTGTAGCAACCAAAGGACAGACTAACGTTTTTGATCTAATTTTTCTTGACACTAGATTTGTACCCGTGCTACGCACCGGCATTTTCTTTCTTATAATTTGGTGTGTCGCGGGGCTTTGCCCCGCCCCGTGGCGATGTATTTTTGATTTGGTGTGAGAGCGAATACATTAAATAGGTGGAGAAAAGATAAGAAATATGTGCTCATTGTATTATATTTTTTTTTTCGTATACATTTATTTTTTCCTTTTATTATCGCGTAAAATATGTGTGAAATATGTGACTTTTTTTTCCTTGTATGTACTCCCTCCGTTCCTTTTTAATAGGCTGGTTTTGTTTTAGAGAAATTTACGGAAATTAAGAGAACTAATCATTGAAAATGGTACTCATGATACTTGTCAATAAAAGAAGTGAAGTGGTCCCCATAACACTTGTCAGCAAAAGAAGTAAAGTGAAATGGTCCACATGACACTTGTCATCAAAAGAAGTTAAGAGAAAAGTGGTCGCAGAAAATTAAAGTAACATTTGACTTTCCCAATTAGGAAACCAGCCTATTTTTTGAAACATTTATTTATAAAAACCAGCTTATTAAAAAGGAACGGAGGGAGTATTAATTTGAAAAAAAAAAAGTCATAATATGGTAGGTATTCGACTTACAAATCGAATTTTGACTTCCATAAAATTCCAAACACGTTAAATTAAAAAAAAGTTTAAATCACATCGATTTATGCCCGCGCTACGCACCAAGCATTTTTTTTCTTTTAACTTGGTTGCCCCGTCTCGTGGCGATGCATTTACGATTTAGTGTGCGCGTATTTTTCCCGTACTGTGACGATGTATTTTTGATTTTGGTATGACGGGACGAATACATTAAATTTTGATTTGGTGGCGGGGGGCTACGCCCCGCCTCGCGTCGATGCATTTTCGATCCTCATAGCTACGATGTGGTACCTCTTTATTTCTTTTTCAGCCACGTCTTACTCTAAAATCTATTTACTTGAAGTCAATACAAATAATATAATGTGATTCGGATTAGGGAGTGATCAAAGCTCAAACGCGTCACATTGATGGTAGAATGAAGGACTCAGGAACATTGATATATACCATGTTTATATATCTAAGTTGCTCACAGCCCGGGCATAGACTATTGCAGGATACTTGGCCATCACATGATAACATCCCCACAACTCGCAATGGGATTTAAAGTAGTCCGTCCATCATCTTCTCCGTTACCCATCAGACTTGATTAATCAACGTTCTGTTTCGATTTAGTGAACCAAGGGCAACGATGATATATATTAAGACCGAGGAGATCAAGAAAACCGACATCAATAATTAAATCAAATAATGTTTGTATGATTTCTCTGCAACTAGAAATTTTTTATGGAAATGATTCTTTGAGTTTTGGATTGTGCATTAAGAGGGTTTTTGTCAGGAAAATGAGAGTTCATCTATGACAAGGTACTAATATACTTAAGCAAACACCACCAGTTCATAAATCTAATCAAGGTTTGAAATTAGATAGAACTAAGAATTTCATTCATAAACACAGTTATTAGTTCATATAGGTGGGTTTTGATTAGATCCCGTCGTATTCATAGTTTAGCGAACGGAAAATTCTCTATGGGTGTATTTTTAATGAATTTGTGGATATTTATGAAATATAACTATTGAACAAGAATTGAAAAAAATGGATGGATTTACAAAAACAAAAATAAATAAATTTATGATTAGGCTCATTACCACGATTTTTACTTGTTTCTGGAGGTGATGCTATTGACTATAGTCATAGATGGAAATATCATGGATTACGTGGTGAAAATCTAGGCAAGCTCAACATCCTTTATTTTTTGCTTCTCCATTGAGTGGATAACCCAAGGAAAATTTTAAGAGAAATATTATAATGTTAAGAGTTATAATATATAAACAATGCATGGGAAGTTATTAACTCAAATATTAACAAAAAAAAAAAAGGTAAAACATATCAATAATAATAGATATGTGAAGTAAGATTAACATCAGACGACTATGAGCCGCGAGTTCACAATAGTTGTCACCTGAACGAGCATGTGATGGTAATATATGACTCTTATTATATATACAACATATTTCTTTAGTTAAAATGCAATAAAAACTTTTCTCGCCGGAGCATCTTGATCCCGCTTCAGTTAAGCTCGAGGACCGGGTCTAGGCAGAGAGAGAAAGCCCTTTGAGTTTCGGTCTTGCGGCCGTACTCCCCAGGCGTAGTGTTTCACGCGTTAGCTGGGTCCCTGATTTGCACCAAGGGCGAATACCCATCGTTTACGACATGGGCTATACCAGGGTATCTAATCTTGTTTGCTCCCCTTGCTTTCGCACATCAGCGTCGGTAGAGACCCAAAGAGCTTCCTTTGCAGTAACAATAAAAATTTAACAGTTTTAATCATGAACCCACATTTGGGGGATACTCTCACAAATTGGGAGATACTCACGGTTACATGGGGATGGATTTTGGCTACGTTTTTTTTTGGGGGGATAAATTGTCATGAATGTTCTTTACCCCAATAAAAAAGAAAAAGAAAAACTTAAAACCAATATTATTTTATGTTTTGGTATCGCTCTTCAATCTAAACCGCATGACTCCTCCCTTCTTTTCCTCTCTCGGCGTTGATTGCACGATGAGTTCAATGCTGACTGTATCGTCGTTATAGATATTTAGGTTGAAATCAATGGCGGTTCTTTTTTCGGTATAGAAATTAGGTTGAATTTGTCGATAGTTAAGTCAGTATACGGTTTTAGTTTTATTGTTATGCCAACAAAGAAACCATAATTTCTCAACCGCATATAACCAAACCCTAGTTTCCCAACCTCATATAACCAACCATGGAAGAAAGTGATCTTCATGAAGATGCCTTACAAATCAATCAAGAATCAAGAGATGAAAATATACGTGATTCAATACTTTCACGATTCGGAACATCAACTAAAGAACATCACCAACATATTTATGCAGTAGTTGGTGCAATCTCTGCAGAACTTAAAGAATCAACAAAGAAATCTTCAATATGTGTGATTTTATTATTTTGTTGCTACGATTTCATCTTTAACTAATTTATCTAAAGAAACAAATCCATCTGAACATATTATTACAGCTTTATTAACATTTCAATCAATGGTTTTTCCAAGAGTTTCTAAACCGATTTTGGGGAAGAGGTAAAGTGAGTGGACCGATTTTAAAGGTTTTGAAAAGGAGTGATGGATCGGGTGATGTTGGTTCATTGATTTCTTGGTTGAAATGTATGGGATATTCGGTTGTTGTTTTAGTCAAAATTGTTGAATGCATAATGGTGATACCTAAGGTTAATTTAGCCCTTATAAAAAAATTTTAGATAACGGGTTCTTTACTTCATAAGTTTTTTTTTTCTTGTTCTTGAGTATCCCTCGATTTGTGAGAGTATCCCCCAAATGTGTCATCTTAATCATATCATATAGTTTATATGCATCTATGATGTGTGTTATTATAGATTGTATATTTATGAAGTACAATTCAAAAAAATATATTTGGGAAGCCTTCCAAAATCATGCATATTTTGCAAGATTTTGATCGAGGAAAATGTATACAAAAGTCTGTCAAAGTCTTGGAAATAGGTAATTCTGCAAAATCTTTGAATTTTAAAGTTTACGACGAATAACACAAACTTTTAGAAGACCTTTTTACAATCTATAACCAATAACATAAACTTTGAAAGAGACTTTAAAAGTATACAACCAGTAACACAATACTTTGGAAATCTATTAAAGTCTTTACAAATCACTAAAAGTACTCTGTTGCCAGATTAAGTAAACCCCCGTTATTTCGGAAAAATGATAAACCGTCTTTATAAAACTAAAACAAGATTTCATATATAACGTAGGAGTAGTAATTAACCAACAATTCCATTAAAACGCAATCACATACAAGATTAATTCAAATAAAACTCAAATAATACAACAGCAGTATTACCCATTTATCCAGACCATTATTTGAATTTCGATGACTAACTAACATAGAGACAATTTAAAAAAAAAAATTGCTCGGAGTCCAATGGAACTTCACAACATCTGCGCGCATCCATCCACTTTTCTGAGCTAGCTAACCCTAATTAATTCGTGAAGTTGCATAAGCAACAACAATGGCTTTAAAATCTCTTTGACAGATCACACATTGAAATTGGCGCTTCCCAATCCTCGGTCGTTGCCACTTAGTAATATAATTGCCTCAGCTTTATTCTCATTGTTTCTACTCATTGTCAAAATAGTCTCATCGAGACCATCTTTTCTTCCAAATCTTGATCTCACCAGGTTTGAAGACCCACTCGTAGTCGCAAAGACCGACCCCATTCTAAACAGTAATTCTAGTAGACTTGTCGTGGTAGTATTATTGTCAAGAAGCCCCATATTATGAAAAACAAGAAATTATTCTCCAATTAGAATTCGATAAAAGAACTCATCTTCATGATCAAGACAAGACCTGATTTGGGTAATAATCACCCCCACTAGTTTTTGTGCGAAGTCTACAAAGCTGTAAGAAAACACTCTTTAACTCATTACTCCGATGCCAGTCACTCATTCTCTCTCCGCAACATAATCCAAAATATAAAGTTGAACAAGAGAGATAAATCATTTTCTTTCAAACATTTACATATCAATAACAGAAACATAAATAACTGGTAATATGGATTTTTTTAGGATTGTCCTTTGAAGATCTGAAATTAAATGGTGTTAAAGATTTTTATGTGGGAGATGTTGAATAAACTGCTACTATTAGATCCTTCAATGAAGAGAATGGTGTTTGTTTCATCAAGCCCGATGATGGTGGTGAATGATATTAGGATTTCTTATGGTGATGGAGAGTTTGATTCATCCGGAACTGTCATATACACTGTTGCCTGAAAACCATACTAGCATCGAACCCCACAACAGTTACATCTGAGTTTTTTATACTCTTCTTCAGCCAATTCATGGACATATCATATCATGCATGTTGAAATTAAACGATTTTAAAAAATGGATAGAGAAATTTCTAAAACCCGTATGAATTTTTCTCCCAATGGTGAATGAAGCCATATGTTCTTCTATTTTGTTAGAGTCATCAAGGCCTTCTGTTGTATGACTGAATCTGTGTTCAGGAGTTAGAAAACTTATAATGGAGTTTTTACACATGTCGTCTATGTAAAAAATTATGTTTGATCGATCACTAACAGAACTTGTATTGTTGCCTTTTCAAGAGAAGCAGTCTTTTTTCTTTATTAATCTTTCGATTGTTAATTCAGATGACAACTCGGGTGATCCAAATGGATTCACACATGAGTCACTTCTAATACAACAATTAATGTGTTTATTAAATGTTCAATTTAACAAATAAAATGATTGTGCAAGGTTATCCTATGGCCGCCCACGACTAGTAAATATAATGGAATTTCAATAGGTTAATGGTCTTGGGATATTAACTTAGATTTATTAAGGAAAATATTAAATGGGAACGGATTCCTTGAATTAAAATTTGACTTAATTTATGACATAAAGTTCTAGTCGTAAATCAACTTAAATCTGACCATACAAATTTAAATCCCTAATATAGATTTTAGCCAGGCGGCTCAAGCCAAGTCAAAAGTATTAATCTAAAAACATGTCATGATATCTCTCTTCACATCATAGTCTTTTTGGGTATCGAATATTCACCTACAGCTACTTCAATAGTTATCTTTGATCTAGTTAACGTTTTGATGAATCGAAATATGGGGCTAAATCCGTTTTAACGAAAAAATAATAATTGAATGGATTATCATATAATTTTTAGAAATTTATGACATAGGACTGATTGATAAAATAAATGACTGATTTAATTGAGGTTTATTGTTAATTTTCTATTGATTGTTAATCATGATTTTCACTCGAACTGAGATGAGATTTATTGGAAATACATAATCCAAGAATATAATATGAACATCCACCAATCAACCAACTGAATTCCGACCATACATAAATTTAGGTGTTCATATCATGATTATTAAGGTTTTTAAAAGTCTTATGGTGACAGCAAGTAGCTATAGAACTCGTCATGAACTTTTTTATAACGAGCACATGATTATCAAAGGGAGATTTCATAGCATGTTTCCAAATATAGATAAATCAAAGGGAGATTTCACCATAATATTTAATGTGGTAGTGACTTTGGCTTGGCTTGAGCCAACCTAAATCCACGCTTTATCGTATTATGACCCAAAATTTTGTATGGTCGGATTTAATCTAACCTATGGCCAAAAACTTAATTCATTAATTAAGTCAAAAAATTTAAGTTAGGGGATCCGTTCTCATATTAAATTACCGACAGAAAATAACATTCTAAAAAAGAAACTATTTTTAAATTCAAAGTATCATATACAATTTTCTATGATAAGGAACCGCAAAACTATTCCAAATAGGGAGCTTTTAAAAAATTAATGAAGTTGTCAATTTATTTGAGTGTTTGTACAAGTTTTTTCTTAAATCTTTTTATCACTTTTTTTCTTTCAAACTTATCAATTAATTTTAGTTTGATTAGATGTATTAAGCTTGTCCTTTGATTTTATGTTTTTCGGGAATTTAGATTTACTTTTTAAGTGCATCGAATGCTACAGTCGATTAAGTTCGGGGAATAATCGATTTTTTTTCCGAATTCGTTATTGACTAAGTTCATACTTTTTTTTTAAAGAAAAAGTTATTCATTAAGGAACCCAAAGAGCCAAAAGGCTACATACAAACCAAACTACCCAGACAAATTATAAAGCAAAACAAACATTACAAACTGACTCATACAACAACAGACTCTAAAGAGGCCACATAATCACACTGAATTTTGGTCTTTAATATACATAGGAATATCTGATCCCAAATCCCTGCTCTCTCTTCTTATTCTAGCAAAATTAGCAAGCATATCAACAACTTTGGTTGCCTTCCTAGTTCTAAAACACACTTCAACATAACTTAAACTTCTTAACCTACTTCATATTTCCTTAATAATACCTTGATTTTCCCACATAACAGCAGCTTCATTACCTTTAACACCCTGAACCACAACCATATTATCACTTTCAGTTATAACTTGTTGTAGGTGAAGATTATATGCCCATTTGACAGCTTCAAGCATAACCATAGCTTCAGCCTGCTCCACATACATTGATCTAACAACTAGAATTCTTTCCCTCACCAGTGTGCCTGTAAAATATCGAATAATTAGTGTCAATCCTGCAATAAAGCTATCTTTAATAACAGAAGCATCAATATTTATTTTAACCCAACTTTCTGGAGGTCTGGTCCAATGAATATGCATACTCCTATTGGTAAGGCCTAGATTACTAGTGTTAGAACCACTGGCCTCAGTAGGATGAAGATGAATTTTTGAGTTATGACAGTAATGCATGACCCTATAATATATATCCCTAGCTGGTTTTCCATTATTATCAAAGACCATCTCACTTCTGGATTTCCAGATAAACCACATAGTCACTGCCACCGTATTAATCTTGTGATAATTCTTGAAAGAGATGTGCTGCTTCTTCTATCCAACTTGTTTTCATCCAACTTTGAACGTTTTCCACATTCCTCAGAATATTATGAATATTTGCATCAACATTACTCCAGACCTCCATGGTATAAGGATAGTGAATGAGCATACAGGTAGTGGTTTCAGCTTCTTCATTACACCTGCTACAAACAACTGATTAATCTTGAACATATCTGCCAATTCTTGCCATCACTGGTAAAATATCATGAGCAACCTTCCAAAGAAAGAGCTGACACTTATAAGGAATGGGGAGGTGTCATAATTTTAACCAAAACCTGCTATCTTGTTGTTGTTGGGTGCTTACTTGTCCTTGAGTAAGAAGAATAGCTTTGTAGGTGGAATTTACTGTGAAAAATCCTGATCTTGTTAATGGACAGACAATTTCATCCTTCATTCCATTATATGGTCTCATATTTAGAATACTTTGAACTTGATCTTGGTTGAAGTGTTGTTGCAGTGTTCGGACTTGCCACTGTCTTGATTCTTGGTTTATCAAATTTGAGACCATTAAATTATCACCATATGAGCTGCTATTTCCACCATTATTTCTATTAACATCATTAAACTCAGGTGTCCATCTATCTTGTAGCACCCTTATATTGTCTCCATACCAACCTTCCATATTTGAAAAACAAATTTACCTATTGAAGACCTTTGTGTATAATCTGCCAAATCCAAGTACCTTTAGATCTCAGGTTATCACTTAGAGGATCTAAATTTTTAAAATGTTTAGCTCTAAGGACTTTAACCCATTCAGCATCTTTCTCTTTAAGCATTCTCCAAGCTAGCTTTCTTAGAAGAGCTTCATTAATAATTCTAACATTTTTGAATCCCATACCTCGCCATTTTTTTTGGAAGACAAATAGAATTCCAAGCCAGAACATACAACCCTGTGTTTGATTTTTTGTTCCACCAGTACCTTCTTTGTACAGCTTCAATCTTGTCTACTGAACTTTGCGGCATAGAAACACCCCATTTGAAAATGTGCAATAGTACCAATAGTAAATTGTATTTGGGTACTTCTTCCAGCTTGATTGATCATTTTACCTTTCCACTGAGGAAGTATGCTGCTCATTTTATCAATAACTGGAGAAAAAGAAGTATTTCTGTGCCTTGTAACTAACAATTCAATACCCAGATATTTCTCTTCTTTTTCTTCTGGACTTAAATTCTTGCTGAAATGGATGCTTGACATGTTAAAGTTAACCATCTGACCAGATGCTTTACTGAAATCATGTATAATGTGAAGGAGACGATGCCGAGAAGACCTTTTTGCTGAACTAAACAAGATGAAATCATCTGCAAAAAAATAAGTGCAAAATAGCTGGTCCTCCTCTTGCTGGAAAAACTTGTTTAACTTGTTTTTCTTGCAATGCTTTAGTAATCATTCTGTTGAAGCCCTCCATGCAAAGGATGAATAAATATGGAGATAAAAAATCTCCTTGCCTCGCCCCCCTGGTTGGATATATAGTTTCAATTGGTGAACCATTTAACAGAATTGAAATTGTTGGAGTAGTTATATACTGCTTCACCATTTGACACCATTTTTCACTAAATCCAAGATTCTTCAAAATATTTATCACGAAGGACCATTCCATTATGTCAAAAGATTTTGACATATCCAATTTTACAGCTACACATCCCATATTGACTAATTTCATACAATGATAACGAAAGTCGTCATCCTTTATACATGGATTTTTAAATTTCGGATTGAACATTGTTTTCCAAAATTATAAGTTTAATATATCATTGCATTTACTATTTTTAAGGATATATTAAAGAAAAAAAGTATCTGTTGCAGGTATAATAACAGGAGAAGTTGCAGAATGAAATTTTGAAAGAAAAAAAAAAGGTACCAAGTACACCACCAACTTTTTAGTTTTAACCTAAGACAATCCTTTGAAAAAAAATAATAAGGGACTTGTTAAAGTGAATGCTCAGTTGAACACGCAGGCATGGGTATGTCAAGTCTCTTGTCAAATTTAGTTTTCAAAACTATTTCTTGATTTAGCTTACTATTAAAGTCTTCTTCGGCTTGGATTAGAATAAGTAGTAGACTTGGAAGATTGAAGATCACAAGAAAACATCAATTCGAAGAATGAAAAGACGAGGGTACCCAAATATACCTCAATCTAAAACTTTTCCACCTATAAGTCCTTTCTCCGAAAGTGATTGTCTATGGACTTAGTCGAGAAAATATAACTAATCGGTTCACACTTCGTGTGATCGTCTATCGATACGAAATCAAGACAATACGACAACAAGATAACTTGTATGATTGACCATGGATACAAGATCGAGACAATACGACAAAGAAATATGTTTACTTGATAATAGGTTCGGACTTAACCAGACACAACTAATAGGATTGCTATCAAGTAAATAGGAATTAACGTTTATGTATATTACTTCTAATTATAATAAAAACAATTATAATTGCGGTAATAGAAAATTAAAAGACACGGAAAGATTTTGTTAACGAGGAAACCGCAAATGCAGAAAAACCCCGGGACCTTGTCCAGAATTGAATACTCTCGGGATTAAGCCGCTATACAAAATCTAAACCAACTTCGTATAGTTGAGACCAAGCAACTAAACCTATAGTTCACCTAGTTTCGTCTGTATCCATGCGCCTCCAACTTGTTAATATGTCACGCACTTGGAACAATTCCTTTGGTTCGTATTCCAAACAGTAAAGGAAAAACAAAGCTGTTCGGTAACAACTCTTTTCAATCAAGTGATATGAGTTCGACAAAAGGATCTTCCGTTTATCCCAATAAACTCCTTTGTCAGGTCCTTAGATCTATCTTATCAACAATTACCAAAGTAATTGTTAAGATTTTGCAGTCAATACTCTTAATCACAAAGAATTATATTAATACCGATCCACACAAATAATCAACCAAATCTATCACAAAGATAAACCGATTATAGTTGGATTCTCCATCCGAAACAAGTATTGTGCACACCAAAGATTATGAACCCAAATCAGAAATCTTCTTCGTCTTCAAATCTTCTTAGATCTCCAATAAACACATGCACACAATCAACTCGAATCTCTTGTGATTAATCACATACAAAATAGAGTTTGTTAACAATGGATTATCACAAGACGTCTTTAGATCTACAAACAGTCTAAAGATCCCCGTCGAAACTTCGATCTAGTTTGAGTGAATCTTATATCAGAAGAGAAGATTCTCAAGCATATAAAAACTAGGTGCAATCAAAGTTCAACAACTGTTAGTCAATCGAAAACTAATAATATAAACTGCAATTATCTAGTTTCCCACCAACGGTACTAATAGAGCTTCTCAATCCCAAAGAAGTCTTTAAACCGAGCGGCCGTAAGAGATTTTGCCTAATTAGGTTACTTTCTTTTCTGAATAGGCGGTTCCACCAGTGACAACACAACTAGGTAGTTTTCCGGCTCTAAGGATTAGTTTGTTTGAAATGCAAACTTCAATATTTATAGACCAAGGAAGTTTGGACACAAAGGAATTTCCAAAACCGAAAATATTCTCAAGATATGCAATATATTTCCAAATTCGGTTTACATAATTCCTGGAAATGCTTTGTCCAAATATTGACCGAAATCTCATTAGAAAATCTCCAATTAGTAAATGCACATTACCAATTTTTATTTTCTAAAGATATGCATTTTAATTGCTGGAACTTAAAAGCATATAAAACTAAAAACCTTAATTAAAAGATTCTCAATTTATTTCGATCTGGGATTCTCCTTTAGCTATTAAGGAATATCTTTGAACAATAAAAGATAAGCGTTACTGCACATGTTCAAAGTATGTCGACATCTTTACTTAGTAAATCATCTTTCATATTTACTATCTAGGAATCGATTTGCCACACTTTCAAAACGAGTTTAGAATTGGTTCATCTGACTTCCAAGAACTATGTGATTGATTATCCTATCAAATCACCAAACATGGGTTACACGGTTCTACCAAAACAAGTTTCGATTCTACCTCCATGTGGGTACTAGAATTAGTCACGCTAGTTACTAAAAGTTGGTTGACTAGGTACTAGGATCGCTTCCCACATATATATGGTATCTAACTTGTATTTGTTGCACATGTCTGTAGGATCGGTTCTCAATAACCAAAAACGTGTTGCACATGTTCATAAGATCGGTTCCCAATAACTAGAAACTTGATGCACCTCTTACAAGGATCGATTTCCCTTTTGTGATAGGTTGCACCTCTTACTAGGATCGGTTCCCCAATGACTAGAGTTGGTCATACCAATTACAACAAATCGATCATACCATCTCAGGTGATTACTTAAGATCAGTTTCACTAATAAAAGTCATACCAATACAAAAGTCAGGCCTTGTGAATAGTTTTACCAAGAACATAAGCAAGTCATGAGCGGTTATACTAAACACACATATTCGTAATTCAAAAGATTTGGAATGAATAACAAATACCAATAAGCCTAGCGATTTCCCTTTCGATTCAAAAAACAAGTTTATGAATGTACTTCCTTTAAACGAATGTAAAACATTGTTTCCTAGGACGAAATCTTCACCTCATACCCATACATAATCACAATAGCATTTAAACGATTATGTCGATGTCTTATATACAAAGTTCAAAATATAAGCGTTATACTTCGTATTGTATTCCTTAATACTACGTCTAAATAGAGTATAATAATTCACATCTTCGCAGTTATGTTTTCAATATGCACGACTTGAAAGATACGTTAGGGAATGAAACAGTTCAAGTCAAATATTACTAACCTCAAGTGGAAGGATGATGTCGTCGTTGTAGCTCCTTACTTCTTCACATTCTTAAAGTCTTCACGTAATACTTGTAATGTCTCGTATCCTAATACTTTCAATCTAACCTATACGAAGTTGACTCTAGTAAATAATCAAGCGACTCTTTGAATGAGTTTTGGTTCACTAAAATATGACAAACAAACTTTACATACCAACGCTTGGTGGGTTCAACCGAGCTATGCTCTAATAAAGAACTTCATCAAGATTAGTAACGAAGACTGGTTGTTCATTTCATACTCTTTTCTCTTCTATATATCTAACTATTTATCGTACCAAAGTCGAGGAATTTAGCAAATGATCATATAGCTAAGCCAGTAACAAATACATAGTGATATTCCGATTTTGAGTCTTGACTTGAAAGCGTTTTGAAACAATAAACCAAATAAGTGATGTTCATAGGACTCTGCGCATTCAAGTTCGCTGACCTACTTGAATTCCAAAGTTCACGAACCTATTCAATGTTCAATGTCCCTAAACTTGGGAATCATTTGAGTTACTGAACTTATATTGGTCATTTCACGAACCTAACTGAATTTCAGGGTTCCTGAACTCGAAAAATCATTTGAGTTCACAAACCTAACTGAATTCCAAAGTTTTTGAACTCGAAAATCTTGTGACTTCATGAACCTACTAAAAGATAGTTTGATAATTTTTTATATATAAATTCTTGTGTCATTATTCGGTTTCTTCCAAGCAACTTGAAAAATAGGTCTTGGGCCTGAACTACAACAGATTACAGTTGGTTGTTGCTTATTCAACGTTACTACATTTGATCTGACTCACCATATTGATGGGTGTCGTAGGCTCAACAAAATAATAATCTTATTTCCACACAATTAACTGGTAATATAATGGAAGTAAGGATCGTTCCTACGAAGAGCAGTGAGTTTTAGTTGTTGAAGTGTCACAAAGGGGGGTTTAGTTTTTAGATTGTAAACAAAATAAATAATCAACGAAAATAAAGTTGTATTATAATCAATAAAGAGAGAGATGATCGAGGAATCCTTCTTCGTTAATAAACCGTCGATGAGTTATTATAGTTTCCTACTCGTCGTTAATCATAGATTATCACCAACTGTGGAATAACAACTAGATCAGTGATATTTCCTAAATTCCTTATATCACTGGATACACTCGCCTACCGGATTCTATTCAACAGAAGTTCCCACCAAGTAGTAGATCACTCAAGGTGCAATCCAATCGAATGCTTTATCTTTTGTGAATTTATAGATTGATCCTACTAGTTAGAATCTTAGATCAAGGTCCACTTTTTAGTGTTGTTTATACACACAATCGCTCCACAGAATCCCTCTGCAAGGTTTTGTGTTCTCTACTTGTGTACAAGTTATTCGACGATAATCTATCAATCAACAAATCAATTCAGTTGGCCACCCAAATAATCTATCAATCAATCAATCATAAATATAAATATTTATTATAGTATAAACAAACGATAATCATATGAATAACTTCAAAGTAGATTAATATAATAACTCAAATCTTGTTTACAACCTAGAATTCATCCTCAATCAATAATTGTTTAGCTACTCATGGATGTAGAAACATCCATGATATACATATGACAAAAGTTTAGAGATATCGTTACGATTGAGAATCGCTCTGAAACCCTATATTTTGATCCGTGTGTGATTTCTTCTCTCCAAGATTCACAATTTCGTGATCTCTTGATTATCTTTCATTCATGACCTAATACCTCCTTTTATAGGTTTACATTGCTTGGCCTTCACGTATTTAGTTTGGTTCAAGAACCCGACCCAAAAATACGAAATAACGACTCCAAACGTGACCGTAGGCCTTACAAGGTATGAATACACGTTTTCCTACTAGTAAAGTATGCGTACCTGGTATGTGAACCTCAAATTCCAGCAGAAATTTTCGTAATTAAGTATGCGTACCCGGTATGCGTACTTTACTATCTTCGGTATTCGATAAAAACTGTTTTGGCCACAACTTCCTCATCCGAACTCGGAATGGCCTCATTCTTTTTGAATTATTTTTATATTTAAATTCTATTCAAGATGATGATGATAAATCCTTAATTTGAATGAATTAAGATCGGCCTTTGGCCCTTCTCTTGATTTTGAGCGTTTTGCTCCTTTTCGTCGCACTTCTTCCACTTCTCTTGGACTTGGGCACTTGGATACTTGGAATACTTATCTTCCTAGATATTGTAAATACTTTGTAGCTTCTTTTTTTATGATTCACCTAATAGAGACAAATAAGAGAAAAAAGAGTAATAATACGAAAATATGCAAGAATAATAGCGAAAACAAGTACGGAATGGACACTAAAATCATATGAATTATGCACTTATCAAACTCCCCCATACTTAGATTTTGTTAGTCCTAGAGAAAAATAAATAAAACTAATCCTAAATACAACAAATCCATCTCGTTGAGAAAACGGTTACACTTAGCATGTATAACAAGCCTTTAAACCCCTAGGTGTCCCTAGTGGACGAGTTGTAGTCTCGTGAGGGTTTACAAGAGGTATACCCACAAAACCTACTCCAGTTTATCTCCTTGGAAGAACCACTAATGTTAGACACAATGTAGTAGCTAATAAGATAATCATCCTACATATGTTCTTTAGCTGCAAACATCCCACATACATTCCAATCATCACACACAAACAATTACTTACGTGGGACATTCAACCTAATTGCAAAACTCTACTAAGATAATCATCGTACTTGTTACAACGTTTGTCACAATACTCGCATACTGAAATCACATGGATAGATAAGAACATGGAAATAAAAAGTGAAGTGTGCAAATGTTGACTAAAATGAAAGATGCTACCCACAATACTTGTATGAATGTCGTCAAAGGATTCTTAATTATTTATAACGCAATAGTTGAGAGAAACACCCATTTAACTCGACCACATGATTAGATACTCTAAGTGCATGTTCCTTTTCAGCAATTACATGATAGTTGCCTTGGATCCTGCGTTCCATGCTTGCTTAGGCGACGGAGATAGGGAAAATGTTTCACATATACTGCTATCCAAGTGTCAAGAACCTCATCAATAGTATTTTTGACTTGCTATATAATTATGATATGGTTTTTTTTTCATCGACTATGATTAATCCGCAATTCCGGACCTATCATTTATTAGTGTCGACAAAAGAAGAGGAGCCTTATATATATATTACGGCTCACTCTTTATGAGACAATTGTCTATGGGGATTTTATATACTCAACCAATGATTACCTTGCTACAACATCCACGACAGTATCAGTATCCCACCAAATCACTTTAGAGAAACATATAACTGCAAAAATAAAAAGAAAGTGATTCAGTAATGATTAACTACGAGGATGAATCTTTCAAACGACTACCATAGATTAGTTTCACATTCAATTATGAAGTATATATTTAAGGATTGTGGAATGATAAAGTGGAACTCAATCTATAACCGTAAGAACTGTTTCAACCTTAAAAAGGTTTAGAGTGTCATCCTAAATAGCTCATAATTAACTCCAAAAGATGAAGTCTCAAGAATGCAAGAAGTCAAAGAGTATGATTTTTTTTATGTGTATATGCAAATAGCATGATACTAAATGCTCCCCCATACTTAAACTCAACATTGTCCTCAATGTTCAAAACTGAAAATTCTGATTTCTGACATAACAACCCGGAAAAACTCAAAAAATGTACCAATGGGTAGGTACTAGGAAAAACATCCTAAACAAAGGTTGTTCGCCTACATCTTTTATATAAGGTGTCAAAAGGTCACAATATTTCGATAAATGGTCTGACTTTTATGGCCTCCGGACTGACTGACATGCAATCTGAAAAAGTTTTGTAAAAATACCGAAACTCAAATGTCCAGGACTATCTATCCAACTTAACAAACTTCAAATTCAGTTTTTCTTTTTGGAAAAGAAAGGTGAGTCTGTCCTATTGAAAAGTTGGGGTCAACCACTCAAACTGGACTTTGTATGAAGTTTCGAGAGCTATTTTCGTGACAAGTATGCAGTCAGAATTTTCTGACGAAAATTCGTCAAAACTTTCACTAAAGATATAGGACTTGTAAAATCTAAGATAGGAATGCAAGATATAATACGCAAAACTAAGAAAACTAAAAACAAAATGGATAGAGATACAAAACCGATGGGTTTCCTCCCATTTAGCGCTTAGTTTAATGTCCTCAACCCGACTTAGCAAAACCTTTCAACTACTCCTCCAGAGGGAGATCATCACGAAATCCTTGCACATCCATATCCACATATGCAATGCTTTCATAATATGGCTTCAATCTATGGCCGTTCACCTTTAAATTTGTTCCATCTCTAAGACTAGAAATTTCAACTGCGCCATGAGAATAAACATTAGTAGCAACATACGGTCCAATCCATCTGGACCTTAGCTTACCAGGAAATAGTTTAAGACGAGAATAAAATAAAAGAACTTTTTGACCCACAACAAAACTCTTTCGAGAAATCATCTTGTCATGGAAAAGTTTCGTCTTCTCCTTGTATATACGAGAGCTCTCGTATGTATCATTACATATCTCCTCTAGCTCGTTAAGTTGTAGCTTCCTTTGTTTCTCCGCATTTCCATAATCCATGTTGCACATCTTTATCGCCCGATATGGAGACATACTAATCGGTGTTTTATACGCCGTTCTATAATCCCAAAGTGCATCGTTAAGCCTATAACTCCAATATTTCCGTGTTGTGTTCACGGTTTTCTCAAGAATGGACTTAATCTCACGGTTCGAGATTTCGGCTTGCCCACTAGTTTGTGGGTGATACGGCGCACCAACCTCGTGTGTTATGTTGTACTTCTTGAGTAGAGCATGGAAGGATTTCTGAAAATGCGATCCTCTGTCATTGATAACCACTCTTGGTGTACCATGTCTAGAAAAAATATATTCCTTCACAAACTCACAAACAACTTGAGAATAATTAGTAGGGGTGGCTTTAGCTTCCACCCATTTACAAACATAAACCACAACAAGAAGTATATAAAAATTTTCGTTAGAATTGACAAAAGGACCCATAAAATCAATTCCCCACACATCAAATACTTCAACAAAAACAAGAATTGGTGTGAGTGGCATTTGATTTCGAGCACCTAGATTGACCGTTCTTTGACATATATCACAAGATTTGCAAAAAGTATATGCATCCTCAAATAGGCTAGGGCAATAAAATCCACTTTCAAGTACTTTGAAAGCGGTACGTTTAGAACCAAAGTGACCACCACATGCATAAGTATGACAAAAAGTAAGAATAGATTGAAATTCAGAATTAGGTACACACCTGCGAATGATTTGATCAGAACCATATTTCCACAAGTAGAGCTCATCCCACACATACTGCTTGGCTATTTTCTTAAGTGTAAGCTTTTGAAAAGTAGACATTGTACTAGGTACTTGTCTTGTGACCAAGTAGTTCACTATATCCGCGTACCAAGGTGTTGAATCTTCGATTGAGAAAAGTTGTTCGTCTGGAAAACGATCTTGTAAAGGAAGTTCTTCTTCGGAAACAACAAGTCTACTAGATGATCAGCAACAGTATTTTCAACACCTCTTTTATCCTTTATTTCATAATCAAATTCTTGCAATAGTAGAATCCACCGTATAAGTCTTGGATTAACTTCTTTCTTCTTTAATAGGTACCTAAGTGCTGCATGATCAGAATATACAACCACTTTTGAACCCACTAAATAGGATCTAAATTTTTCTAGTGCAAACACTATAGCAAAAAAGTCTTTCTCGGTGGTAAAATAGTTGATTTGTGCATCGTTTAGGGTCCTAGATGAATAATAAATCACATGAGACAGCTTGTCTACTCTTTGACCCAAATTGGCTCCAACTTCATAGTCACTTGCATCACACATCAATTCAAATGGAAAACTCCAATCCAGTGACTTGATAATTGGTGCAGTTGTCAACAATTCTTTCAGTTTATCAAAGGCATCCTTGCATTCCTTGTTGAAGTCAAAAATAACCTCTTTTTGCAATAATTTGCACATCGGCATTGAGATTTTGGAGAAATCCTTGATAAACCGCCTGTAAAAACCTGCATGACCAAGAAAAGAACGAATCTTCCTCACCGAAGTGGGATATTGTAAGTTTCTTATCAAATCTATCTTTGTTTTCTCAACTTCAAACCCTCGAGAGGACACAATATGACCAAGCACTATTCCATGGTTTACCATAAAGTGGCATTTTTCCCAATTTAAAACAAGATTAGTGTTTATGCATCTTTTTAGCACAAGTTCAAGATTTTGTAAACAAAAATCAAATGAATTACCATAAACACTAAAATCATCCATAAATACCTCAATTTTGCGTTCCACATATTCAGAAAATATACTGACCATGCATCTCTGAAAAGTGGCAGGCGCATTGCAAAGACCAAACGACATCCGACTATAGGGAAACGTACCAAAAGGACAAGTGAAAGTAGTCTTCTCTTGATCTTCTGGTGCAATAACAATCTGATTGTACCCCGAATAATCGTCCAAAAAGCAATAATGTGAGTGTCCCGTTAACCTCTTTAACATCTGATCAATGAAGGGCAAAGGAAAGTGATGCTTTCGGGTTGCGACATTAAGCTTTCTATAGTCTATGCACACTCTCCATCCTGTATGAACTCTTGTAGGAACGAGTTCATCATCTTGATTTATAACAACAATGACACCTGTTTTCTTAGGTACCACCTGTACCGGGAAAACCCATTTGCTGTCAGAAATTGGGTAAATCACCCCCACACTTAGTAATTTGAGGATCTCTTTCTTCACGACCTCCATCATTGGGGGGGGGGGGGGGGGGGGTTAAGCCTACGTTGAGCATCATGTACATGCTTAAAATCATCTTCCATTAGGATTCTATGCATGCAAATGGATGGATTAATGCCTTTGATATCAACAATTATCCAACCAATAGCCGTTTTGTGCTCTTTCAGAACCCTAAGTAGACGTTCTTCTTGTATTGGGGTGAGGTTCTTTGCAATAATCATCGGAAGTTCTTCTTTATCACCCAAGTACGCGTACTTTAAGTGGTCTGGAAACGGTTTCAATTCATCAGTGCCTGCACAATAGAAGGTAAAGGAACCTCATTAGTTATGGGTAACGAAATATAAGAAATATTACCCGTTTTTGCAAATATTACCCGTTTTTGCTTCTTGTAGTGCTGTTAAGGCACCACACATGTCCACCAGTTCTTTGGATATCTCAACGTCCATGTTCGGATGTCCATGAACGTCCAAATCAATGTTATTCCGTAGCACAACTCCAAGTTCATCTCCATTGTTCAAATCAAACATTTGTTGGACTAACGAACCAATAACATCAATGGAGAAAGCTGAGTGAACATCACTAGGATAGCACATAGTTTCACCGTATGATCTCCTTATCAAATACCATAGTGAGTGCACCACTATCAACATCAATTTTCGTTTTGGAAGTTTTCATGAACGGTCTCCCAAGAAGTAACGAAGTAGATGAACAATTATCTCCATTATGCATGTCCACAATGTAAAAATCAACCGGAAAGATCAACTGATTCACTTGAACTAACACATCCTCCACGAATCCCTTAGGATATATATTGGACTTGTTAGCCAATTGAATAATGATCTTTGCCTCTTTTAAAGATACGAGATTCAAAGAATCATAAACATCGGCTGACATAACACTTATGGAAGCTCCCAAATCAAGCAAAGCACGCTCGAATCGTCGGTTACTAATGGTAATGGGAACTGTGAAGCCACCAGGATATTCACACTTTGTAGGCATCTTGTTTAGCAACATAGCTGTAGCATTTTCGCCCACTTGAGTAATCTCATTAGCAATCAACCTATCCTTCCTTGTACACAAATCCTTCAAAACCTTGGCATACCTGGGTACGGTTCTGATGGCTTCAATAAATGAAATGTTGATGTGTATCTTGCTGAAAATATCCATGATCTCCTTGTCTTGAGCTTGCTTCTTCGACTTGGCAAAACGACTAGAAAAAGGAGGTGGTATGGTAAAAGTGGGAACCGTGTCCTTAGGTTGGCCGTTTGAGGTTGGATTTTCCTGTGGGACAGTTTCCTCCTCTACTTTCTTTTCGATGTCGTTACTAACCTCTTTTTGTTGATGTGGCTCTTCAGTTTGTCTCCCACTTCTTAGAGTTACTGTATTAACGTGCTCTCTTGGGTTCACAAAAGGTTGTGATGGAAACTTTGTTGAAGCTTGCGCCTTCATGAGATTCATATCAGTAGCCAATTGCCCCATTTGAGTCTGCAAATATCTTATAGCGTTATCAGTTTTTAACTGATTTTGCTCAGCTTTCTATTGATTTTGTTGAACTGTTTCCTTGATACTTTGTGTTGTAGATGCAACAACCTGCATGCTTTGCAGTAGCATGTTGAACTTATCATCGATAGAAGTTCCCTGATCTTTAGATTGTTGTGGTTGCCGTAAGTGTTGTTGAAAACCACCTTGTCTTGCATACGGATTAGGAGTTGCAACTTACTTGTTAGCGTAACTGAAATTAGAATGATCTTTCCAACCAGGATTATAAGTATTTGAGTATGGATCATACCTTGGCCTCTGATTAGGGAATAAAGAATTTACCCCGGCTTCCTCTTCGTATGATGGAATAATCACTGCTGCCATCCTTTGTACTACCTTCTCTATATTGTTTATCCGTTGCTCTGAATGTGAAGTTTCCTCCATATTGCTAACTCTTCTGACATTTGAGTCATTTCTGGTATAAAATTGTTGAGCATTCGAAGCGTGCTCTCAATCAAACTGGTTGCCTGCGAGATTGTCTTTTTAGTAAGTGAACCACCAGCAGTTGCATCAATAAAGTTCCTTTTCTCTGGAAGTAATTCTTCATAAAAGTATTGAATGATGACTGTTGGAGATATGTTGTGGTGGGGGAAAATTGCCACTAACTTTTTGTACCTATCCCAGTATTCATAAAGAGACTCCCCAATAATCTGAAGAACACCACTAATCTCTTTACCAACGGATGCTTCCTTAGAAGCAGGAAAATACTTCTCTGAAAATAGCTTTTTCATCTGATTCCATGTTGTAATATTCCCTGGAGGAAGGTAATACAACCATTCTTCCGCCGAATCTATTAAAGAGAATTGAAAATCTTGCAACAATGCTATATCACTATCTTCGGTGCTTTGCCTAAGACTTGTCATCTTCTACTGAAATTGTCGAAGATGACGATTCAGATCTTCACCTGGAAGTCCCTTGAACTTTGGTAGATGATGCAGTAGATTCGACTTCAGCTCCACTGGGTTAGTGATTGTAATACACAATGGTTGTGAATCTAAACATGGAGATGTCAACTCTCTCAGCTTCCTCTACTGAGGTGGAGGAGGTGGGTTTGTACCGTCGTTCACCATTGTTGATGTAGAAGGCTCTTCTTGCAACTGTGGACGTGCTTGTAACACCGTTCCCCTATGAGTTTGGATTCCGCACCTCTGGTATTCCCAGTCTTTCGGTGCCAGAGATTAAGCACCTGAAAACCAAAATCTAGAAAACGAAATTAAAACCTAAAAATAAATTATAAAAACAAAATTAAAACTAATAAAAATAACAACTAAAGCTACTGACTTCTCCCCGGCAGCGGCGCCAAAATTTGATGGGTGTCGTAGGCTCAACAAATTAATAATCTTACTTCCACACAATTAACTGGTAATATAATGGAAGTAAGGATCGTTCCCACGAAGAGCAGTGAGTTTTAGTTGTTGAAGATTCACAAAGGGGGGTTTTGTTTTTATATTGTGAACAAAATAAATAATCAAAGCAAATAAAGTTGTATTGTAATCAATAGATAGAGAGATGATCGAGGAATCCTTCTTCGTTAATAAACCATCAATGAGTTATTATATTTGTGTACTCGTCGTTAATCATAGATTATCACCAACCGTGGAATAATAGCTAGATCAGTGTTATCCCCTAAATTCCTTATATCACTGGATATTGAAGTTCTCGCCTACCAGATTCTATTCAACGAACCACCAAGTAGTAGATCACTCAAGGTGTAATCCAATTGAATGCTTTATCTTTTGTGAATTTATAGATTGATCCTACTAGTTAGAATCTTAGATCAAGGTCCACTTTTTAGTGTTGTTTATATACACAATTGCTTCACAGAATCCCTCTGCAAGGTTTTGTGTTCTCTACTTGTGTACAAGTTATTCGACGATTACTTATCTCCTAACTTAATACTAGCAATAGATTGAATCAAAAAATCAATTCAGTTGGCCACCCAAACAATCTATCAATCAATCAATCAATCATAAATATAAATATTTATTATAGTATAAACAAACGATAATCATATGAAGAACTTCAAAGTAGATTAATATAATAACTCAAATCATGTTTACAACTTAGAATTCATCCTCAATCAATAATTGTTTAGCTACTCACGGATGTAGAAACATCCATGATATACATAGGGAAAAAGTTTAGAGATATTGTTACGATTGAGAATCCCTTTGAAACCCTAGCTTTCGATCTGTGTGTGATTTATTCTCTCCAAGCTTCACAATTTAGTGATCTCTTTATTATCTTTCATTCATGACCTAATACCGCCTTTTATAGGTTTACATTGCTTGGCCTTCACATATTTAGTTTGGTTCAAGAACCCGACCCAAAAATACGAAATAACGACTCCAAACGTGACCTTAGGCCTTCCAAGGTATGAATACACGTTTTCCTACTAGTAAAGTATGCGTACATGGTATGTGAACCTCAAATTCCAGCAGAAATTTTCGGAAATAAGTATGCGTACTTTACTGTCTTCGGTATTCGATAAAAACTGTTTTGGCCACAACTTCCTCATCCGAACTCGGAATGACCTCATTCTTTTTGCATTCTTTTTATCTTTCAATTATCTTCAAGATGATGATGATAAATCCTTAATTTGAATGAGTTAAGATCGGTCTTTGGCCCTTCTCTTGATTTTGAGCGTTTTGCTCCTTTTCGTCGCACTTCTTCCAATTCTCTTGGACTTGGGAACTTGGATACCTGGAATACTTATCTTCCTAGCTCTTTCCAACACTTTGTAACTCCTTATTGGATGATTCACCTAATAGAGAAAAATAAGAGAAAACAAGAGTAATAATACGAAAATATGCAAGAATAATATCAAAAACAAGTATGGAATGGACACTAAAATCATATGAATTATGCACTTATCACATACTCATAACATTTACTTGTGCTTTATCAAAATTTACTGCATATCTCAGCTTCTAAGAGCATCTCCAACAGAGGGTGGATTTTTTTCTTTTAAGTGACACATAGGATTTTAGACCCCCGTTTAGCATAAATCCATCTCCAACAGTAGGATCCTACAAACTAGGAGGGACCAATTACTAAATACGAAGGTGTTAAATAAAGTGTTATCTACACCTTCGGCTTCACCTTCACGTCATATTTTTCACTATTTTTCTTAAAGAATTCTCTATTGTTGGAGATGGTTTTTAGATATGAGGTCCCATATTTAGTCTATGTATAGGCCCCATAAATAAAAGGACTAAATTAAAAATCCACATAGGATTTTTTACACCTTCTGTTGGAGATGCTCTTAGAACATTGTTACCCTCCGAATGAAATCGGAAGTCAAAATCGTTCCCATACTTCCGATTGTAGTCGGTGCAGTATTAGAATGATTTGTGTTTCATTTTTTCCATTTCTTTTTAATTTCTGAGTTGTTAGAGTTATAGAGAAGAAGGTGAAGGAAAAAAAGAGAAAACCCATTTTATCACTACAAAAATGGATGGATACGAAGAAGAAGGTGAGAATCATGACGAAGAACAAAATGTTGAGGGTTCACGACCGTTTAGAGAAGACGATTTGGGGTATATGTTTAATGATACAAACTTTTGTGGAGAGGAAAACATAGACGACCCTTTCATGGAAGAAAATGGAGAATCGCATGATATTGAAGCTAACGATGCACGTAAAACACAGGTATTGTGTTAAGAAACTCAAATACTCGATTTGCATGCGTTTGTGTGCTTTTGTAAACAAGAAAAACCGATTATTGCATGCATTGAATGCCATGAACTACCCAGATTCGGTAGATAATTTCTATATTAAACTTACGAATATAACACACTGAGTACCAAATATGTATATTCGGTAGTTACAATATACTAGTTTACTGCCGAATATGAGAAAAACCCCAAACTGGTTTTCCAAAAATATCTACATTCGGTAGTTATGTAGAGTTATTTACCTCCGAATGGCCCCAAAAACGAATTCCTCAAAAAATTTCAAAACTCAGTATTCTTATCCTTTACAATCGGTAATAGTTTAACATTATTTGACTGCCGAATATAACAGTGGCCTCAAAATAAAATTTCCGAAAACTTGAAAAATCGGATGTTTATCGATTAAAGTTATCTCCCGGTTATTTATATTCGGCTGTTTTACTATATATTTTAGCTTCCGATTATATCATTTTTTGCACTCAGTAAACTGTGTACATTCATTTGCATAAATCGGGTGTTTTTAACCGATAGGATTCCGAATATAAAGTATTCGGAAGTTTGACTTATTTAATTACCTCCGAATATATCATTTTTTTCACTCAGTAAACTGTGTACATTCATTTGCATAGATCGGGTGTTTTGGGTAACCGATAGGATTCCGAATATAGAATATTCGGAAGTTTGACTTATTTAATAACCTCCGATTATTGTATAATAATTTGTTGCTTTCATATGCAGGCCGTTGAAGAGTTTGTTGATGACTTCTATTTGAGGCCCGACACTTCCCTATACTATGCAAACGATTTGGTATACTCATTACTACTTTTTTCTTTTTTTCAAAATTTATATGTTAAATGGTTATGCTTATTAGGTTTGTTTTGTTTTATGCACGTTTAGACATTTGGAAGTAAGAAGGAGGCAAAGGAATGGCTTATGAACAAGGCAAAAGATAACATGTGCGTGGTAGTTCAAAATAATCATGTTAGTGACACTCGATTTGAAATGATTTGTGAGCGAGGTGGGACGCGAAAGAGTCACGAGGGAAAGAATAGTAAGTACATACGGAAGACGAATAGGAAATACCGAAGCAATACCAAGAAGATAGGATGCCCATTTAAGATTGTCTTCTATAAGCCCGATGGTATTAAAGGTAAAGAGTATAAAATGTATAAAGTTGATAACGGTTGTCACAACCATGATGATCCGTTGGATTTAATTGGACATGTAATGGTTGCCAAGTTAAAACCACATCAAATGCAGACGGTGAGGTCTATGCGGATCCAAAAAGCGAGTGCGATCTTAAGTAAAATAAAGGCGGACGATCCCGACAACTTGTCTTCTTTGTCTACAATTAAGTCGGCCCTAGCTACGATCAAAAGGACTGATTGGGATGGTAGAACGGTCATGCAACAATCGGAGTGGTTAGCGGAGTTACACGGCTACACCTTGAGAAGGGAAGAAAAGGATGGTATAGTGGTTCGTATTTTCTTGGCACATCCCGAAATGATCCAATTGGCTCAATGCTTTCATCAAATTTTGTTGATAGATGCTACTTATAAGACAAACAAGTATAACATGCCGTTGTTGAACATTGCTTGCCATACTTCGGACAAAAACACGTTTACGATTGCATGGGGTTTAATGGATCATGAGAACAATGTGAGTTTCATTTGGATGTTGGAGACGTTGAGGTCCATTTATAACGGTGATAATTTTCCAAGGGTTATTGTAACGGATAACGATCAAGCCTTAATGCATGCAATAGCGGTAGTGTTTCCGGAAGCCCAAAACTTGCAATGTACGTGGCACATTCAATGCAATCAAAACCAATTGCCATCATCATTTCCAAGCTAAAAGACCAAGGAAGGGTACCAAGAGGTCAAAGGAAGAGGATGAGCGCATTAGTAAATTAACCTTGGAAGAACGTAAGGAAGAGGATAGGCTATTTGAAGAAAAGTGGAAGGAGGATGGAATAATTTGGAAAATGTTCATGAAAGCATGGGACAAAATCGTTTGGTCGATGACCGAGGAAATTTACGAATGTAACTTGAAGAAATTTGAGGATGAATACAGCACGGACTACCCAAAACCGGTTGAGTATTGTAAAACACAATGGTTAACGATTAAGGAGAGGTTTGTGTTTGCATGGACATATGAATATCGTAACTTCAAGAACGAGGCGACAAGCATTGCGGAGGGGTCTCATGGTCGACTAAAGAAAATACTAATTGGTAGTCAAAATGGAGTTGTGTCGATCCAAGAAGCAATCCATGAATTCACCAATCGTGATCTCGTAAAGATTAGGAAATGTATGCAATTTAGTGTACACCAATTCCCGATGGAACATATTAAGGAAAAATTGCTTCTAAGGGGAGTTGTTCATAAAGTTTCAAGATGGGCAATAAATCGCATGATGAAACAATTGAAGTTATATAAAACTTATGATGACGAGAATACGGTTTGTGTTTGCAAGGATATGATAGGTATTGGACTCCCATGTCGTCATAAGTTGGGTAGGTATGTTGAAGTGATTGACATCGATGATATTCACCCATTTTGGAAGCAATTAAATTTCACTCCGAACACCCCGGTAGTTGATGGTCCGTCTTTCTTCGAGTCGGAATTGTATGCACGAATAGCCGAGCGTTACGCTACATCAAACGGCACCAAAAAGCAAATATTGATGCATAATTTGGAGGAAGCCCTTCACCCTTGTTTAAGGGAGGTTGATGAACCTATTAAGCAAAAGAACACCGGTAGGCCGAACACCGAAGTGTCGAGGACCATCCAAAGAAAAGAGTTGAAGGAGTATTTGTCTAATAAAAGAATATTGTCTAGGCACGAGTGTTCGGAAGCCGAATTTGAAGATGAGCCGGAACCTAAGAAAAGAGGTCGTCCAAGAAATGATCAAAGTGGACCAACCACCCGACAAGTAAGGCCAAAGATCTCTACAGAGCCTTCTCAAGTAAGTCAACCCAATGTTGTCGAAGAAGTTGTTGAGCAAATGAACGCCTCGCAACAAACCCAACCAATGGAAATTCTTACTATAAAAGAGGACAAAGGTACTCTTCGTTGCCCTAGAGATCTTAATGGAAGACCAAATCGATCCACATATACAATATACAAAGAGTATTTGGAACAACTCCCTCCACTTATCATTCCATTTGTTTTGTCGACCGACGAGGTTGATGGGGATGGAAATTGTGGGTTTCACGTTGCTACGGAACAAATGGGTTACTTTAGAGAGGCGGATATCGAAGATGTCACCCAATGCCAATATTTAAGAAATAAGATGGCGGTACAACTAGTGAAGGACAAGGGTTTTTATATGGAGATGATGAGGCGAGGAGATAGATACGACAAAGAACAAGAGTTCAAAGACTTAGTTGCGCGTGTGAAGTGTCGAAAGGGATTGAAGACAATCGGATCCAAGTATTGGATGACAATGCCTAAATTTGGATATCTCCTAGCGGACGTTTTGAATTGCGTGGTACATTTCTTCGTTCCTCCTATGTATGGACTTAGCATGACGTTTGCACCCACAAGAACGGCTTGCGACGAGTCGGTTAAAGATAGAAGAATCGTAATGGCATTTGTGAATGAAATGCATTTTATCGGTTTAAGAGTAAAGAAAGATTGTCCGTTACCTCCGTTGAGTAAGTGGCACGATTACTTCCCGATGAACCATTGCAAGGATTGGGTGAAACAATATGAGTCCAACATGGTTGATTGGGATCGTGTTATGGACAACAACTTTCCCGCTGAGTTACTCGAATTGATCCCCTCGGATGATGACGATGTTTGATCGTTTTTTTTCGAGGCACGATTATAATTTTTTTTTGAAACTATGTAATCGGAACAACAGTATTATAACACTTCAATACGATTAATCATATTCGGGAATTCCATATTTTATCAAACCGCCGATTAATATTAAAAATTTGAATTTACAGCACTCAAACATCACATGTTATTCTTTTTTCCCAGTCCGAGATGCAACAATCAACGCGGCTTCGAAATGTAGAAACGACTCTCCTCTCCACTTGGAATAAGCATCTTGTGCCGCAAACCTGTCGTCTCTGTGCCTAGCAAGAATACGGTTGTACTCGGTGCACAATTTTATAACATGGTGCACCCTTGAAGAAACATGGGATGGTTCATAATTGTGGCGTGGCTTCTTGTACTTACCAACAAAAGGACCCAATGAAACGTTAATCCAAAATATACGATCGTCCTGTTGTTCTTTGGGTAGATCTTTCACAATGTAATAATTTTTTATCCATTCGGTCTCTTCCTCAACTTGTTTTAATCTTTCTCTATGATGGAATTGTTCTTGACCTCGCTTCTTAGCCTTGATTTCCTCTTCCTCCTCCTCCGTTGCCACTAACGATGGTTTAATTTTTTTGGGTTGTTTGTTCCTTTTTTGTATTTCTTCTTCCCTTGCTGCAATTGATGTAGTTGTTCGCTTGCATCTTCGAAGTATGTTGTCGATTGATGATGGACTTGCCATTGAAAAGGTTTTTCATTCAGATTTGTTACTCAATAATAACTGAGAGGGGTTACCCTCCTTATATAGATTAGAGTTCCAACGGATCTAATTTTTGAAAATATGGCCGTTGAGGTTTCTGAAAATATGGCCGTTGAGGTTTCGTATCATTGGTGCACTACAATCGGTTGTTAACGATACACGTATTACCTCCGAATAAGACATTCGGTGGAAAACTTAAATTCTTATCTACCGATTAAGTTGGTATTTCTAAACACGACTATATTATTCGGAGGATAATTGTTTTGTAAAGTCCGAATGTACGATGGCCCAAAAATCAGAATTTGGGAAAAACTTATACTTTTCAAATTTTGAAATTGAAATAATCGGAAGTATAATTAGTTACCCAAACTTCCGAATATGGGCTGTCTAACATTCTATATTGGCCCTTGGAACCACCTAGAGCCAAGGCGTGGTTTGTTTTGAACTTGCTATATTCGGAGGATAATTGTTTTGTAAAGTCCCGAATGTACGATGGCCCAAAAATCAGAATTTGGGAAAAACTTATACTTTTCAAATTTTGAAATTGAAATAATCGGAAGTATAATTAGTTACCCAAACTTCCGAATATGGGTTGTCTAACATTCTATATTGGCCCTTGGAACCACCTAGAGCCAAGGCGTGGTTTGTTTTGAACTTGCTATATTCGGAGGATAATTGTTTTGTAAAGTCCCGAATGTACGATGGCCCAAAAATCAGAATTTGGGAAAAACTTATACTTTTCAAATTTTGAAATTGAAATAATCGGAAGTATAATTAGTTACCCAAACTTCCGAATATGGGCTGTCTAACATTCTATATTGGCCCTTGGAACCACCTAGAGCCAAGGCGTGGTTTGTTTTGAACTTGCTATATTCGGAGGATAATTGTTTTGTAAAGTCCCGAATGTACGATGGCCCAAAAATTAGAATTTGGGAAAAACTTGTACTTTTCAAATTTTGAAATTAAAATAATCGGAAGTATATAACATTATATTGTCTTCCGAATAAATACTGGCCCCAAAATGAGATTTTTCCTATATCAGAAATTTTGAGATTTTTCAATATATATATATATTCGGTAGTGAGTGTACTTCTGAATACTGTGTGTCTACTTAAATATATTCGGGAGACAAAAAATTCATTAAACTACCGATTATTACCAGTTTGTATCCAGGAAGATATGACCAACAATATTCGGCCGATAACCATCAAATATTTCTCCCGAATACTGTCGATGTTCTTGAGAAATGAAGAACACGACTACATTCGGAAGTAAAGGAGCATGAATATCGCCCGAATCTGGATAAATAACCGAAAACCGTAGAATTATTTTTTCTCGATTCGCCGAATTAAAGCGAAATAAACCCCAAAAATGATAGATTCTTACCTAATTGGGGCCATTTGACTTTGGAGCGGAATTTTTTTTTTCTTCCACAATCGAAAGATAATAGGAAACTGGAAGAAGAAGAGTTGAAATGAGTAGAATTGTTTTTGATTTGGTTTTCATACAGTTTTACCATAAGGGCATTTATGTAACTTCAATATCATATAGGGTACCCCTTAACTAGAGTCTTTGGCTGGGTATAAATTGATGGCCCCTAAATCCTTTGGGGTGGCCCCTAAAAACGCCAGGCTAAAAAGACGCGAGAGATAAATAAAATACTGACTGAGAGCAGGCATAGTGGAGGAAGAATATCATACGTTTCTCACTGGGGTTTGGAGATTGTTGATTGGAATCTAAGGTTAGGGTTTTTGTTTCAGTCTTTAATTCTTACGGATTGGATTTATACTTTTAGTTTATTTGTTTTGGATGTTCCATTCTTGAATTAGGTTTTCATTAGTAATTTTTCCATTATTTCTTCTGTTGGATTTATTGTGATTTCTGCTAGTCCTGAGTAATTTATTTATTCGATCATGAATATTTTTGTTTTCGGATGTGAGTATATTTCGTTTAAGTTGAGATAGTGGTTATTCCATGGAGCTCAAAGTGTGCTATTTTCTATAAATTGAGGCGCGTATTCTTTTTATCTTTCAACAGACAATGTTGGGTTGCATTTTACTTCTGAACATAATGTTTTAGGATTGAACAGTTTAGCTGCCGAGTTAAAATTTAAGGTCCTGATAACCCATTCGACTCATAAAAGACCAAGGCATTAAGAAATTATTCTAATCGGTTGCTAGATGACACTCTACCACAACCGATTGTCCAACAACAACTTTGGAGAGTGTTGGTTTATGAATATTTGTTTTTGGATGTCCGTATTTGGTTTAAGTAGTGTTTATTCATGTAGCTGAATGTTTTATATTCTATACATCGATGTGGATATTCCTTTTAGCTTTTGCAGACAATGTTGTGATGCATTTTACTTCTGAATATTATGTGAATGTGTTTTAAGATCGAACTTATTTGCTACCAAATGAAATTCTGTGCAATATCCTGCTGTTAGTAATTTGTTATGCGCGTTCTTGTTTGTTGATAGGGTATCCTTTGTGATTATTTGCAACCATTATTCTTGTTTTGATTGCTTTGTGTGATATTGGTTTGTGATGTTTATTTTTTATGGGTTGGAAGGTTATGGGGAAAGGCAAAGAGGCAGCTGGGAAAGGCAAAGAGGCAGCTGGGAAAGGTAAGGGAAAGGCAGCTGGCGGTGGAGGAGATGAGCCTGCTGCAAAGGGTAAAGGAAAATCTGGAAAAGCTGCAGATGGGCTTGGTACCTGCACATACGTCAAAGGTATTTTACTCTCGCCTTTGCTCCACTTTGTTTCCTGAATTTATTGAAGATGTTTTCTTATCGTTCTGGGCATGATTAGCACTCAAGATAGGATGGAGGTTTTGTTTATGGTCAAACTGATGATTTTATGAGATGCTTCATTTGGTTGACTATTGTAAGTTTGCTTTTTATTTTTGGTGGCTATGAAGTATTGATGTCTCTTTAATATCACTTGCTAAATGTATTGCTGATTTTCTAAATTCATGCTGATGAATGCTTCTGTTGAAGCACTGGTATTGTGTGGAATGGTGTTTAGAGGCTTCCCGCGGAAAATTGAGTCACTTCCTAGCATCCCCTTATGTTCTTTAGAGTTAAAGACATTAACTTTATTATTTTCCTTCAAATACCCTGGTTACTATCCTCTTCTATACATTTGAAATGAAGAGATTGCAGTCGGAGAAATGGAAAATCTGTATCTCCGTGTACGCGGAAAGTTAGATGTCTAAGGATAAGAACTAAGACCTCTGGGTGCAGATCTATCTTTAATGCTTAGATTCTGATTGCATTTTAACTGTATTTTGTACTTCGGTTATCAATTACCTCATTTAGTGTTCTTATTCTCTTTGCATTTTGCAGCAAGGCATATCCTGTGCGAGAAGCAAGGTAAGATCAATGAAGCTTACAAGAAGCTAGACGAAGGTTGGTTAAGCAATGGAGATAAAGTTCCTCCAGCAGAGTTTGCAAAGGTGAATTTCTTTCCAGAAAATCAGAAGAGATGCTCTTTTGTTAATAGATTTAACACAAGTCACTCAGAAACCTCCATGAAAAATTTAATCTTTTATTAAAGAAGAGAACCGTGCTGACTCCACCGCTGCCAAATTTGATTGTTTTGCTTTTGTCAACACTTTTAAAGTCTATTATGTAGAGATATGGTAGGTCGTCAACCCAAAATTTGGTTAACAAGTTGAATTAGAAAATAGAAACATGGTGAATGTCTGTGGCACATGCTTCAACCTTGGAATACCTGAATCTACTTTTTGCTTGATTTTAAATTTTCCCAGTCAAGTCTGAATTCTGCTCGTGGTTATGAAACTCAGCATAAACTTGCACATGAGAAGTACTTTAGCTCCCTTTCTCAGAGGAAGAAAATGTTTTTGAAGCTCAATTATGACACTCATTCTTTCTGAAGTCAACATCAAGAGAGTCTATTTTGATACCTTCTGAGTTAAACTTTGGCTTGTGTAGGTTGCTGCCGAATATTCAGAGTGCCCATCAGCTAAGAAAGGAGGGGACCTTGGGTGGTTTCCTAGAGGAAAAATGGCTGGACCATTTCAGGAAGTTGCTTTCAACACTGTAGTTGGAGCTACCAGTGCACCATTCAAATCAACGTAAGTATATGCTAGTTCTCTTATTCTACCTCAGAAGTGAATTCCTCTTTGACCATTTTCTTCCGGTCTAAGATTCTAGGTGTGTTGCCTCTATAGAGTAAATTCCTGACATTTGGTGGCCAAGATAAAGGTATAAATAGGTTGTAGGTTGTATTCAGTAGGAACAAAATTATGAAGTCGGCATCTTTATGCCATGTTCTGAAAACATGGATTACCTTGAAAGGTGACATACTCAGAAGAGATGCTTTTTTGTTAATAGGTTTAACATAAGTCATTCAGAACCCTCCATGAAATTGGAAACTCTTGCTTTAGGAAATAAAGGGAACCATGCTGACTCCACTATTTCCGAATTTGATTCTTAGGCTCATGTAGGTACTTGGTAAAATCAACTATGTAGAGATTTGATTGCTCATCAACTCAAAGTTTGGGTAGCAAGTTGAAGTAGGAAAATGGAAACCTGGTGAGCGCCTGTGGCATATGTTTCAAGCTCTATGCTAGTCTCTCTTATTCAACCTTGGAATTGAATTCCTCTTTGACCATTTTCTTTCGGTCTATTCGAAGACTACCTAAGATTCTAATTGTGTTGCTTATATAGAATAAATTCCTGACATTCGGTGACCAATATAGGTTCTAGGTTGTATTCAATAGGAAACAAAATGAAGTAGGCATGTTCTTAAAACTGTATCCTTATACTCTTTGTTTTGTTTTCCATTTCTTTGACATATACATTACGAAGATTTACCTTTAACTTGTGCATGCATTATCAGCTTGGCAGCGTCGTTTTTGTTCCATTATTAAATGTGTTTTCAACTTTTGGAAAGGATTTTGGACCGAAACATGTCGGTCTCATCTTAGTTAGTAGAGGTATAGATTTTGTGCAATATTATGGTTCTTTTTCCCTCCCTTAGTATGTTCTCAGCTTATAATTCTGCACCTTTGCAGGCATGGGTACCACATTATCTTGTCAGAGGGGAGGAAGAATTGATTGGAACCGGCAAAGATTCCAATTTACCCTTCTTATATATATAGGTTAAGAAACATAGTAAACATGGGCTTGTTTCAGTCGTTTATGAGGGCACCTGGGCCTACTACTTAAAAGCATAATGTTATGAAATATTAACAGTTGCATTCAAGGTTCTCCTTAATTTGAAAATCTATTGGGAAATGCGGTTCTTTGTAAATTTCTTATTTTTTGAAGTTAGGAAATTTTGCCATTTAGGTTGAACCATTGCACAAATTCTGACCAAAAACCAAGTTCCTGATCAAAATGCAGTGCTGTCTGGTTGAAGTTTAAATGTGCAGTTGCTTGAAATGATACATTCAATCATGGCTTCACATGCATCTGGAACATCTGTACAAGGTGATACATTTCCACAGTAATTGCACCCATGTTTAACTCGGTTACTCATACTCCAACAAAATTGACAAGGCCAGCTAGAGTACCCAAATTTTATAGCCTTTGAAATAGGAATCAAAATGTGCATAAATGTAAGCATTTGCACTATCAGCTGTACTAAACAATTCATGCCATGGAAATCCAAAAGAAAGCTTCATTATCAACAACTAAAGTGAACAAGTATTTCAAATAGAGCAACTAAAATCACAGAATAAAAGAAAAATTCCTGAGCAGAGATACACCCACAGAACACAAAAATCTCCAACCAACAAAAATAAAATGCTTCAACCCCAGGCAGTACACATCAGTGAGGCAGCCAACTAAATAAGGCAAGGAGAAACTTTAAGCATGATTTATAAAATACAACCCAAATACTAAACATTCTCATTTTTCATCCAACAAAAGGGCTACATTTGGCAAAAGGGAAAAACCAAACTAAATACCTAATTTGTAGTTCTCGAAGTGTCTATAAGTACTCAAACAAGAGGCTCTATTCCAAAAAGGTTCATATAGTTCTCCCCGTGATTGACAATCTTATTTGGCAGGAAAATGGCGTTATTGAGCATCAGCAAATATAACTTATGGTTGTAGTTGTCAGGTAACAATCTTCGAGGGATAGGATCACCAACCACCTGCTTTTCTTCTTTCTTGCATGAAAGCAAACCTCTCTTCTTTCAGCCTCTGCACAATTTCCAATATGCTTGGATCATTGAAACGCTCCTTCACGTACTTCCTTTCTTCGGCCTGTATCTCCTTAATGGCACTTGGATATGGGTTTGGCGGTGGCTTTTCCCCTTGCAGCCGTGCAATTTCCTTCAGTCTTTTGTAAGCAGCCTTCCTTGCCTTCCTCTTTTGCTGATATTCCATCTACACACCAGAACATGACAAAGTAATTGTAGATAAGGCAAAATTGACAGTATTTGTTTAGAGAGACAGAGTACATACATCAGCTACCGCCATGGCTTCCTCTTCACTAACTCCCTGCTCTTTCAGTTCAAGAACCCTCCAACCGAAAATACGAGCTGGAGGGGGATCAGTACCACTGAACCTGGGGGACCATTAGCGCAAAGAAGTCAGAGAGCATAGAGATACATGATTTCTCTACCCAAAACAAATCTTAAACACAAGAAAATGAATCTACTCTTTCTCTATCTACCAAGCATGAATTACTATTTTAGCGCAGCAACTACCAAATGACAGACTTCTCATATCATATCAGACGGTGAATCCGAAATCCGAAATCCAAAGTCATTTCCAGTAGCAAGTACCGGGTCGACTAGAGAAAATCTCCTAAGAGTTGAACATAGGTTTTACGCCGGCCTGTCCAAGTACCGGACTTCTCATATCATATCAGACGGTGAATATCACCTTAAATCTTAAGCAGAATGTAATTGAATATACAAAGGTTTGGAAAGATTCAAAGTTCAGACAGTAATGCTGAACACTATACCATTATACTAAAAGACTTAACTTTGTGCTGTAAAGTAGAGCTAGGAATTCAAAACAATGTTAGGACTGACACAATCGGCTAGTAACTCAAGTGGTGTTAGGATCCGAACCTAATGTGCAAAAAATCTCCATAAGATATTCAAAGAGGCTATCAATCATGAGTCCAATGTTTAGTGATGGTATTATTTATCACAGTTATTTTCAGATACTGAAATAAGTCAACTATCAAAGCCTTATAGTAACTATTACGATAGATAACGACTATTCAAAAAGAACTTTACAAAGTAGAATCTCGAAATTGAGGAGATGATACCTGATTGGATCTTCATGTAACGAGTCTGGGTGCTTTTGAAAGAATTTTTTCACATATACATCCTCAGGGAGAGAAATCCTTTCAGATTTACCATTAGTTCGAGGAAATGTAACAGGTGGATTTCTACATCATATACGAAAAGGAGAAACATTGTTAGAAACTACCAGTTCACCCCTAAACTTTTAGTCATCAATAACTCAGAGTTTTTAGGAATATCTTTTGATATGTATTCAAACCCTTGTACCATTTTCATCTTATCTAACAAATGTCTAACAGCCAAACAACAAAATTACTTCATTTCTAAAGAGAAAATATCATAGAGAGAGATCAGGGTATAGAAAAGTAAGAACCAGTTGGCTTGCTCATCGGTATTTTAATTTTATTAATGATTGATGAGTTCATTTTCATCTCAATCCAACTATTAATTCTCTCTCTACACCTTCCACCAACTCATTTTCATCCCAATTCAGCAACTAGGGTTGTGAAGTCAGAGTCAGGGATCGAGATTTTCATAGACGCGGTTCTAACTCTGAAACTCATTCACAAAATGATCAAGAAGCTGTTCTTAAAGCTGTAAGATCAGAACTCGAGGGCTTTCAGTAACAAAAATGCTAAGATGACAATAACATATTTAATGTACTTAAAATGGGTTTTCAGTTTAGCCGTTCTATTCTTAATTCCAGATATTACTCAATATACTGTGTCGTCAATCCCCCTAATTTCCATGCACATTTACAGAACTAATTCATATATGCCAATCTATACCAACATCAATAATATAAATGAAATTGAACCAATAACTTAAGAAATTAAAAGTAACCATGGTGTTACTTTTGATGCTATAGAATTCGAATCAACAAAGCTGCATCAACCTAATTGACGAAATCCCACCAAAAACTTGGAGCTGAAATTTGAAATTTTGAAATGATCGAAAACTCAAATTCAGAAGCAACAATTATAATGGGGGTTGAGACAGAGAAATGAATCTCAATTTTATAAAAAAAATGAAATTTTTACACTACAAGAGCAGAATTTGACATAGAGAATGAAGGAGAAACACAAACTGAAAAAATGAAACTGAACATTGCTTACTCTACCAGTCATACCATAGACCAAATCTGCTTATTGTGCATTTGGTTTTGGATTAGTGTTAGTTGAATATGGCACTGGATTCTTTCCGCCATTCAAAACATCATAAGTTCCGGTCATAATGTTGTCAAAGTGATCTTATGTAATTGGTCCAACACTAGCAGTAACCTATGATTTTTTGATAGTCATAATAATGTTTCGCACTTCCATTTCAGCTGTCCTAAGCAACAAACTGGAGCTTAGGGGGAGCTGAACTTGATAAACTTCAGCTGCGAACTCGGGTCAGGTGGTATATGTAGTGATCAAAAGCAGAGATTACAAGTTTTGGGGGGTTTTCAGATTCCCACTTCAAGACATTGGAGCTTATGATTTAAGCATTGCACTTTAAGAGTCAGTTCTTTCCTTCCACATTCTAATCTAGGGTTTTTGAATTTCAAATAAAATTGGAGTTTAGGCTTCTGAACAACCAATTTTGAGGTTCCTAATTTCATCAAGGTTTAACTAAAAGGTGGACTCATATATATGCAAATCTGCCCTAATACGTATTCAATTCAAAAACTCAGATGAACAAATTAAACTTCATTTGCTTTAACCTAAATGATTTTCAATTCAAAAAAAAATCCTGATCGTAGAAATGAGAGAGATCACATACTCTTCCATGGCTTTTAACCATAATGGCTTTGCTTTAGCGAGTCCCTTAACGAGTTTCCTTGTCTTCGTAAGCAAATCGCCTTTCATGAACGACATCCTCCTCCTCTCCTTACTTTCTTTCTCCCTTTCAGGGTTCACTGGTTTAAGTTCTGAACCCTGAAATCTATTGTTTCGAAGCAGGAATAAAAAGTTCAATAAAAAAGGCCCAACTAGAAATGAACCGGTATTGATTTGACCCCAGAAATCGGTGTCGGTGGACTGTACTAAAGCGGTCCTAATTTGAACCCTGAAATTCTATAATTGCTTCAAGCACTGAAGAAGAAAACTATTATATTTATTTGAGATCATCTTCTCAGATGAGGAGGAGTTGAATTTAATGGATATGAAGAGACCAAGGAAGCAATTATTATCACCTGAAAATTCATCACCAGATTCAAAAACTGATTCAATTTCAAGATTTGGAGGGGAGAAGAAGAATGGGTTTAATAAAGTGAGATCAATGGGGATCTTAGTAATGATATTACCAGTTTTGGTTTTGATATCAGTGGTTTATCGTAACCCACGATTCTCTGGGTTTGTACACGCAAGGGAATTGGAAGTATTTACTAATAAAGGTACCATTTTCATGCTAATTCATTTACGCACTTGAGATTTTGCATGATCTTAATTAGGTTAATTTAATGCACTTGGATCCAAACCCTAGGTTTAGATTGCTTAATCTTGTCGACATTAATGGTAATGATCATTTGATGATTCTTTCTTTTTATCTATTAGGAAAGTCATTTATGCAGAAAAATTGATCATTTGGGGATTATGTCATTTATTGGATTGTGTAAACCCTGGTGATTCTTTTGAGATTTTAGCAAAGCTTGTAGTTAAGTGCATGATGATTCTTTATTTTATCAATTAGGATAGTTATTTATGCGAAAAATGTGAATCGATTCTCTGGGCTAGTAGTTAAGTGCATGAACAAATGATACATTGTTTGCAAATCTTATGGTTACATCCACATTGCGCTTCTGTTGGAAAGATCAATGCAGGCATTACCTTGTAATATGAATGGAATTCGAGTATTTGAATAGTAGACGAAATTGTGCCACCTCTTGGTATTGTCATTTTGTTACTAACTTCAAATACATTACGATTTCTGAGCTGTTTTTAGTTCAACTTTTCTAAAAGGATGCTATTCAGTTATCGTTAGATCCACATTGTGCACTTCTATTGAAAAGATCAATGAAAGCATTACTTTGTAATACAAATGGAACTCGAGTATTTGAATAGTAGAGGAAATTGAAATAGCTTCGTGCAACCTCTTGATACTGTCATTGTGTTACTAACTTCAAATTTAGTATGATTTAATAACTGTTTTTAGTTTGACTTATCTAAAAGTGTGCTATTTGGAAGTTATGGTTAGATCCACATTGCCCGCTTCTCTTCCTCCTCCGTGTAATTATGTCGGCTGTTGCTTATAAATTATACATTTTCTACCCTTCTCGTGTAAACATCAATCCGGGAATTGCCTAGTAATAGAGATGAAACTTAAGCTTGAAATAGCTCATACGATATATTTTGTTCAGCCTCTTGGTACAGTCGTTGTGTTGCTAACTTCAACTTCATTATGATTTATGAACTGTTTTAGTTTGACTTTTCAAAAGTATGGTATTCGTAAGTTTTGGTTTGTCTTCATTCACTTGTTTAGTCGTTAATTTGGATTTTGTTTCCAACTTGAAGTTTCAGAAGGTGATTCAACTAAACCTGTCACTGAACAGAAAGACAAACTCCTCGGTGGACTTCTTATTGCTGGGTTTGATGAAGAATCTTGTCGAAGTAGGTACGAGTCTGCCTTATATCGAACAACATCACCCCACAAACCTTCTACTCATCTTCTTGACAGATTAAGGAATTATGAAGCTCTTCATAAACGTTGTGGTCCGTACACTGAATCTTACAACAAAACAGTAGAAAAGCTCAGATCCGGATATGCCATTGAACCTACAGATTGCAATTACTTGGTATGGGTAGCGTTTAGTGGCTTAGGGAATCGGATACTAACACTAGCTTCAGCATTTTTATATGCTCTTCTCACGAACCGGGTTCTACTTGTTGATCGAGGTAAAGACATGGCTGATCTCTTCTGTGAACCATTTCCTGAGATGTCATGGTTATTACCACTTGACTTCCCTCTTAATCAGTTCGACAGTTACGACCAGAAATTTCCACGGTGTTACGGGAATATGGTGAAAAAGAAAATGCTAAACAAACCAAAAACCTCATTGCCGCCATTTATGTATCTTCATTTAGTCCATGATTATGATGACCATGATAAACTTTTCTTCTGTGATCAAGATCAAGCTCTTCTTCAGAAAGTTCCTTGGTTGGTCATGAAAACAGATAACTACTTTGCTCCATCACTCTTCTTGATACACTCTTTCGAAGAAGAATTGAGTAACCTTTTCCCGGACAAAGGAACAGTTTTCCACCACTTGGGTCGATATCTTTTTCACCCATCAAATCCTGTATGGGGATTGATTACTAGATACTACCAAGCTTATTTAGCCAATGCAGATGAAAGGCTAGGAATTCAAGTGAGGGTCTTCGATACTGGAGCCGGCCCGTTTCAGCATGTTTTGGATCAAATATTAGCATGTGCACTGAAAGAGAAACTGCTTCCAGAAGTTAACAAACGCGAACCAGTTCTTTACCCCACTGGAGATCGAAAGTCTAAAGCTGTTCTGTTGACATCTTTAAGTGCTGGCTACTCTGATAATATACGAGACATGTACTGGGAATACCCTGCGGTGAATGGTGAAGTTATCAGTGTTTACCAGCCAAGCCATGAAGAATATCAACAGACAGAGAAAAAGGACCATAACAGAAAAGCGTTGGCAGAAATGTATTTGTTGAGTTTAACTGACAAGTTGATAACAAGTTCATGGTCGACATTTGGATACGTGGCGCAAAGTCTTGGTGGATTGACGCCATGGATTCTTACGAAACCTGAAAACAAAACTGTTCCTGATCCCCCTTGTTTCCGGGACATGTCAATGGAGCCTTGTTTCCATGCACCTCCATTTTACGACTGCAAAGCAAAAACAGGCACTGATACAGGCGCGATTGTTCCTCATGTGAGACACTGTGCGGACATGAGCTGGGGCCTTAAATTGGTTGGGAGGAATGAATTCTAACTTCAATGCAGACGATTATTGTTGTTGTCAGATGTAAGTGAGAGTAGGAATTTTGATACTTAGTTATGTTTGTATCTATACATTATTTTGTGCAGGAATCTCAGCTACCTGCTGCAGTGAAGGAACTCACGACCCTAAGAAGACGCAAAAAGTAATTTGGAGAGGTGTTTTTCGATGTGGTATAACTAGGAAAATTCTTGTCATTTATATCCCATAAACATAGAGGATTCTAGTTTGACGCCGCGCCTTTGTTCAAGTGGTGTGGTTCGGTAAGAGACTGTAACGAGTGTCAAAGCTAACCAGCATGTTGCTGCTATAGCTAGCTAATTTTGGTTTCAAATTTTTAACATAGTTTTGCTTGTCAGTTTGTTCCTGGACTTGTTTATGTTTGGCAGACAACAGAGTATTTAGCGTAAAAAGTCTGTATATCTTGGTTTTCAGAACCCGAATTTTTTCTCAAGGACTTGATTCATAAAGCTCTTAATCAGTCTTTGGCCGTTATGGAAAACTCGATTTATAGAAGTCTTTGAAAAGAATAATGTTTCTCCCATATTCTGCCGTGCATAACATTCGCGCATGCTTCAAAGTCAAATAGGTGTGCTCGAGGACTTTGCAACATTTTCTGGCTTGGAAACTCGGCAGCAGAAAGTTCTCTTTTTATAGTGTCGAGACTGTTTGAAAGGAGCTTAATGAAAGGATTTTTGGAAGTAGATACTGTATAAGACAATCTCTGAATTGTGGCACTTAAATTTGGACATTTTCTTCTTCTTTCCCGGTTGGTCCTGCACATTTTGACCGGAAAACATTTATTGGGTGTCTAACACGTCCTGAGAAGTTATTCTTCGACTTGACTAATAACCTGTCTGGATGTTACTTTAAAAGTTAGCTTTTTAACTTTTGGAAACGAAAATGTAAGAAGCTAATTTAAAGACACAGTTTCAGAATGATTTTTAGAAGCAAAAAAATAACAACATTTTGTATAACAAAGACATCTTCTTTCTTTTTTTTTTGTATCCAAACAAGTTGTAAGTTAATAAGTCCAAAACGATAACATCATGTTTGGATGTTATTTCAGAAGTTGTTTTTTTGACTTTTATAAGAGCAAGTCTTACGGTGGAATCCAACATATTTCAAGTGTGGAAAAATCATGGAATGTCAAGTCTAATGGCTTCCAAGTTGGGGTTTTCCACATAACATCCAAGCAAGGTTCCACCGTTTCGTGGAAGGGTTCGTGGAATCCATCTGAACGCTAATAAGAATAGCGCTAAACGCTATTCTTAATAGCGCTAAGAGAACACTATTAAGAATAGCGTTTTTTTTTGTCCATAGATTTAGCATGAGTTGTTGAAATCTAACGGCTGAGAAAAAAACGCTATTCTTAATAGCGTTTTTTTAGCGCTATTAAGAATAGCGTTTTCACTATTCCACCACTACACTTGCACTTCCATCCATGGTTCCAAATACTGAGGTGGCGTGGAAGATGGAACTCTTCCACCATACGACTTGCTCTTAGCAGAAAATCAGAAATTAGTTTGGATACACAGATTCAGAATGACTTTCAGAGGATATAAATATCACAAAATTGGTTAAAAAGACCAAAATCAACAATTCCTGGATGAAATGGACAGTTAGATTTTGATACTATTTAAATGGACAAAAATGTAAAAATAGTCAGGATGTAACCAGTTTCATCGTGCCCATTTTCAAATATTTTTTCTTATTTTTAATTTATACAGGATGTATCCAGTTTCATCCTTGCTATTTTTTAAATTTAAGTTAGGATGAAATCAGTTTCATCCTTACTATTTTTTTTTGCCATTTCACCCAAACTATTATTTACTCGTCCATTTAAACCGTGATTTAAAAATATTTGAACAAATAACCCATTTTCCGAATAAATACTGCCACCAAAATCGCATATTAATGTGGAAACACGTACTGGGGTAAGCACACCGGCTGTCCGCCACATACACCAAGATGGTGAGACCATGGAAAACTCTAACCACCAATTCCACCGAAATCATGTGATTGATTTGCAAGAAAATCGGACACGTCTAAGTAGGTAGGGTAGGCATCCTTTAATGCTGTTTTGGCCCACCACCATTTTTCTGTTAGGATTCACACCCTGCAGCTTTTTGTACTGATTGATTGTCCCGTATAGGTCGATCCTCAACTTACTTCCAAAAATCTTGAAATTTTTTAGGCATCACTACCATGTATCAGTGATCACTGCATATTGGTGCACCGTCCAATTGGTCCCCATCCCGGCAGGCCATCATCAACAAAATCTATCAGGATGTAGACGCCACACAAAATACTTATTACGAGCAACAGAGAAAGGAAAAGCTGAAAATAGCTTTTCGTTTGTATGCCGGGAAAGGTAAAAGCAGCTGTACTAAGCATTTAATGCTGTTTGACCCAGCATAACTTAATTCCGGTGGATTTGCAGTTTGAACTGAAATTAAGAACGCCTTATTTTGATTGATTGATTTTTCCATACGTCGATCCTCATCAACCTAGTTCACTGCAACGGGTTATTTTGGAAAGCTATTATTGGGGCGTCACATTTTAATAGAGGGCGGTTCTAAGATGATGAAATGATCTCAATTAGAAGAAAGAAAAGAAAAAAAAAAAAAAAAGGGAAGGGAAGGGAAGGATTTATGAAGGAGAGGAAGATTAGAAGAAGAAGAAGAAGATAGGCTTTGAGTTTAGTTTTTTAGGTTTTATTTTAGTTGAAGGGTATTTTAGATATTTGGTATTAAATCAAAAATACCCCATAACCAATTTTTTGGTCACTAGGTATCCAAATGAAGTCCCTCTATTGGATTGTGTAGTTTATCAGTAGTGGGCATAGGTGTCAGTTTCGGACTTGACTTATCTAGACCGAATCTTGTAACAAGATCCCTTGCATATTTTTCTTGAGATAAGTAGATTCCATCCTTATGTTGTTGGATCTGTAATCCTAAAAAGAACTTTAATTCACCAACATTGCTCATTTCAAACTCTTTAGCAAGTGAAACTTGAAAATCCTTTGCAAGCTTCTCTGAAGTTGAATCATAGATGATATCATCTACATAGACTTGAGCAATGACAACATCTTTCCCACTCCATCTGGTAAACAAAGTTTTATTAGCTCCACATCTTGAAAAACATTTTCTAATAAGAGAAGTGGTAAGTTCTTCAAAGCAGGCTCTTGGTGCTTGTTTTAACCCATATAATGCCTTTTTGAGCTTAAGAACATGATTTAGGAAATCAAGGTTTTCAAATCCTTTAAGTTGAGCAACATAGACTTCTTCCTTTAGAATTCCATTTAGGAACGCGGATTTTATATCCATTTGGAAAAGCTTAACCTTGAGAAAACAAGCATGAGCTAATAAAAGTCTAATGGACTCAAGGCGTGCCACAGGAGCAAAGGTTTCATCAAAGTCGATACCTTCAATTTGTGAATATCCTTGAGCGACAAGTCTGGCTTTATTTCTGATAATTGTGCCAAATTCATCAGACTTGTTCTTGAATATCCATTTTGTTCCAACAATATTAACATTGGAGGGGCAAGGTACGAGTTCATATACGTCTTGTCTTATAAATTGATTTAACTCTTCATGAATTGCATTCACCCAAAAGAGATTGTTCAGAGCTTCATCAATATTTCTCGGTTCTACTTGGGACAGATAACAACCAAAATTGCACATGTTTTGAAGTTGCCCTCTAGTCTAAGCTGTAGAATCTCTTCCCTCAATAATACTGTTGGGATCATGATTCCTTTGAACCCAGAGGTGTCGTGGAGGGACACGTTCTTGTTCTTCAGGAGTAGTCTGATCAGTGCTCTTCTCCTCGTCACTAGAAATATCAGGATCATCAACAGTTGGGATAACTTCAACTGATTCTGGTATTTCTTTGACTTTCTCAATTGTTTCGGTTGGAGGAAATTCAGCAGGAGGATTATCATGATGAAAATCACTAATATCATCGATGATGACATTAGCAGATTCCATCATGACCTGAGTTCTGATATTAAACACTCGAAAACCACGGCTATCAGAATCATAGCCAAGAAAGATACCTTCATCACTTTTGGTATCAAATTTCCCTCTCTGTTCTCAATCTTTTAGAATGTAGCATTTACTTCCGAACACTCTAAGATAGTGCAGGTTGGGTTTTCTTCCATACCACAACTCATAAGGAGTGTTTAGGGTCTTAGACCGTAAGTAAACACGGTTGATCAAATAACATGCCGTAAAAACAGCTTCTCCCCAAAACCTTAGAGGTAAGTTTTTGTTATGGAGCATTACCCTGGACATTTCCTGAATGTTCCTATTCTTTCTTTCTGCAACTCCATTAGCTTGAGGAGTAATGGGTGGTGAATATTGTTGAATAATCCACAGTTCGTCACAAAATTCAAACACCTTATTGTCCTTGAGTTCAATTCCACGGTCACTCCTAATTTTCTTTAGTTTGCGACCTTGTTCGTTCTGGATTCTTTTAACAATAATCTTGAACTCATCAAGGGTTTCATTTTTATGAGAAAAAAATGCAACCCAAGTGAATCTGGTGTAATCATCTACCATAACTAAAGCATACTTCTTACCAGCAACTGTGGGTTGTTGAATTGGTCCGAAGAGATCCATATGAATTAAATCAAGTGGAGCTTTAGTGAGAATATCTCGAGATGATTTATGGTGAACTTTAGTTTGTTTACCCTTTTGACAGGCACCACATACACCTTCAACCTTTGCATTGATTTTGGGAACGCCTCTAACAAGTTTTTTGTTAATGATCTTAGTTAGAAGAGGATAGTTGATATGACCAAAACGCTCATGCCAAAGATGTGTCGATTCCACCTTAGTCAAATTGTAACAATTGCTAAACTGAGTATCAAGAAGATAACAGTTGTTTTTACCACGAGTTCCTTGAAAAATTACTTTCCCAGTTTTTTCTACAATGTCACATCCATTTGCATTGAAGACAACTCGATGGCCTTTGTCACAAATTTGACTAATAGAAAGAAGATTTGCAGTCATACCTTTTACGTATACTACATCATGGATTTCAGGTACTCTGGGAAGTTTGATCGTCCCTTTCTTGCTAATGTAGCAACAACTCCCATCTTCGAAAGATATTGGTCCTCCTTCATAGTCGTCAGAAGAAACAAACCATGTGAGATCACCTGTAATATGTCTGCTACATCCACTGTCAAGAAACCATTGAAAGGGTGATGTTGATTTTAAAGCAAAAGATCCCATACTATTAGTACTCTCCTGTTTAGGGTTTCCCCGATAGTTTTGTACATCCTTTTAGAGTAGCACTAAGTTGTTTAGTTTTCGTGTGAAGATTACTTGCAACTTTCAGTCTCTTTTGGAAAGATATACAAGTATGTTGAAAGTGATTGGAGGAATCACAAAACAAACATGGGCCAACACTTTTGGAATCGTCAGAAAAGTTCTGAGTCATATCAGTTTTAACAACATGTGAACGTTGTTTATTACTTGACTTATGAATGTTCTTCAGAGAGAAACAACTGGAGTTATTCAAATCCATTAAAGGGAGTTTAACATGAAAAAGCGGGGGTACAACAACCACACCCAACAATTCGATTAGCAATCTGTATGGACAAACTCCAACATACTTTATAGAGAATCAACTAGACAGTCAGACTCAATCTAGATAAAAAGTATATCAAAGAGTTTATATCTCAATCTCTCAATTTGATCTTTACTCAAGCAAATAGAAATCTGCGAGTCTTTATCAAAGAGAGATAACTTGGATGGTACCAAAGACCAATATCCAAGTGTCAATCAATTTAAATCAACAACCAACAGGTTGGATATTCTAATTGATTGAACAACGCACAACCTGTGATATTTCAATTATATAACAAAATATAATGCGGAAAAGAAATAACACAGACACCAGAATTTTGTTAACGAGGAAACCGCAAATGCAGAAAAATCACGGGACCTAGTTCAGATTGAACACACACTGTATTAAGACACTACAGACACTAGCCTACGCCAAATTAAGTTCTGTCTGGACTGTAGTTGAACCCCAATCAATCTCACACTGATCCAAGGTACATTTATGCTCCTACGCCTCTAATCCTAGCAGGATGCTACGTACTTGATTCCCTTAGCTGATCTCACCCACAACTAAGAGTTGCTACGACCCAAAGTCGAAGACTTTAATAAACAAATCTGTATCACACAGAAAAGTCTACGGTAGTAGATAAATCCGTCTCCCACGAATATACCTATGAGTTTTGTTCCGTCTTTTGATAAATCAAGGTGAACATGAACCAATTGATAAACCAGACTTATATTCCCGAAGAACAGCCTAGATTATCAATCACCTCACAATAATCTTAATAGACGCAGCGAAAAAAGATATTGTGGAATCACAAACGATAACAAAGCATTCAATATTCATCGTTAGATAAAAACCTGATTAGATTCAAGCTAATATTTATCAACCGTTGGATCGAAAATTTAGCTTGTTACACACAAATGAAATGTCCAGTTTTGGGTTTACGAACCGTTCCGAAACATTAACATTTGTTGGCTCAACAATAGTTAACCAAATGGTTAGCCATATGATTACTTTCATATCCACCATATTCTTCTTCACCATAAGTAGTCCAAATGACTCAAATGAACTAGTTAGAGAGTTGTTCAATCGCTTAGATCTTATGTAACTACACAAGACACAATCGACGCAAAAACGGTTTGATTCACTCGAATCGGTTCATGAACTTTATAGACACGGTTTGCAAAAATATTCCTTAGTTTATATAAACATGAGTTCAAGAACAACCGATTTTAGATATAACCTTCTCAAGGTCACGGACTGGGTTCGCGGACTTAAGCTCACGGAAGGAGTTCAAAAACTCTAGCAGAAATTCTCGGGTCGAGAACTTCCTGCGTTTCGCAGACTGAGTTCGCGGACTTGATTCACGCCACATTCCGTTTCTCTTGATCAACAAAGTTCGCAAACTTTGGTTCAAGGAATAAGGACTTATACATATATATTTTTCCACAACAATGCTTATATCCTACCAATGGTTATGTAATCTAAACTCTCATTTCAATCATTGAAACATTCTCAGAGGACGTTATATAGTCGTTATTCACAGACCATTTTCGTCAGAGCAATTTCCAAAGTGATTAAAACCTAACATGACTTTCGTCACTAGGTAAAGATGAATTTGGCTAAAGCGAAAGCTTATCAACACATATTTCGAGAAATAGATATGCGAGTTAAAACTCGACTTGAAATAGCAAATTTGTATAATGAAATTCTATATATCAAAACGACTTTTGTCTCAAGAGTAGGAGATATAGTAGATAGACTTTTGAGTGACAGATAAGTTCAAGTCTCTACATACCTTTTAGTCGATGAAGATCCACCAGTTCCTTGAGTAGTCCTTCGTCTTATATGATGATTGCCATGAAGTCTTGAGCTCAAATACACTTTCGATCCTAGTCAGAGACCTTTAGCTATGTAGGTTAGAAATCAAGACTTATAGTTTTGATCACTAACATTGACAAACATGCTTGAGATAGCAACGCATGCGAGTTCGACCGAGCAATGCTCTAACAATCTCCCCCTTTGTCAATTTTAGTGGAAAAACTATTAATACATATGGAATACAAAAAATAAATAAATTAACTTTTGTAACTCCTATTCCACATGCCTAATCTTCAACATTACTCGAAATCTTCGTCACTTCCAAGTACCCCAATGATCCCAAAGGTTGTAAGTTTAGCATCATCGTTGTTGAAAATCTGTAGCTATAACAACAAGAAAACAATAGTTCTCAATCATTGTTATACAGTGTCATAGTATCATTACACACCGTCAAAGTCCAATTGTATCACAACTTCAACAACAATACTATGGTGATATGTATTACTCCCCCTTAGTCAATACTCCATCTCACATGGAAGCCACTCCCCCTTACATAATGATCCGAAAACCATATGTATTTGTAGTGTGAACTACATATTAATTCTCTCCCTTTTTGTCAATAAAATTGGCAAAGGTACAAGAACGGGATCCTAATGAAATTTCCGAAAGAGATATTTCTTGACCAAAAGAAAGTAAAAATATATCATCTTGTTTAGATGCAATCATAAAGCCGAATCTAAATGCATTCATCAAGGAGTTTAAAGATACAAGATAACCCTTATAATATTCCACAACCGCACTCCCCACAAAGATTTGGCAATTAAGCGCAAGTTCAAAAGAACTATCCCCCATAAAATGGCATTCCCGAAAGAACAACAAGAGCGACCTTAATTTCGAAAGAAAAGAAGGATTTCTTTGGACATAACAAATCACATACGAGTATGAATTTGAATCCAAAAACATCAATTAAATTAACCACAAGAGCACCCGTGATTAATTTAATCGAAAATGCTCAACGTAAGTGAACTTATGGAGACTCAAAAATATACAATTAGATTAATCACAAGATAACCCATAATTAATCTAATCGAAATACACAACCAAACTAATCACAAAAGTAATCAATTTAATTGGTCATGCTCGACATAAGAAAACTTACGGAGCAACAACTAAATAACCACACAAGATGATTAATTTAGTTGAAATTGCTCGACATAAAGTACCTCACGAAACAATAACATAGCTAATCAAAAATAATCAACTTGGTTGTTTAATGCTCAACATAATACACTTTACGGAGCCTCACAGTAATACATAAAATATGGATCAGGTAAGATCAATTACTACGGAATACACAAGGATTCATTCTATTTTCCATCACCATTGGCACAATGATATATAATAGACATAATCCATGAAAACAAAAGATTTTAACCTATCTTCCATCAATAATTGACAATATAGGCTTAACTTTTGTATTTGTCAAAAGTCCATTCATTCTTTTATCAACATATGAATATCGACATACGAAAGACTTTACTTTTGACAAGATATGGGACGGTCAAAGTTCACGGACGTACACACACATCCCATAACAATATTGCAATATATAAAATCATAAAGATTAATACTGCAAAAATCATCTTCCAAACAAATTTAGAATTTAAACCAATAAATCTAAAACACAAGAAGATGAAAACGCTGGACATAGCTATGTGTAATCACAATAATGGCTATGTCAAGCTCTAGTTATTCTTCTAAACAAAACAAATAAAATAGAAGATTTACTAGGCAATAAGGGAGAAAATCAAAGTTCGTTGAGAACCTCATATCTTTCAATGAATTCATCAAAGAAGGCATCACTGATTTCCTTTATTCTCTTGATCGTGGACACACCATGTTCGTGAGTTAGAACACTAACTTTGCGATCAACAACCCGAGCAAGCTGTCTAGCCTTGGTGCAGTCCATGATGAGCTTCTTTTCATTCCGTATCAGAATATTCTGATTAGCAAGGATTCTGGCCTGACCATCCAAGAGTTGGTTTATTTGCAGTTGAAGATTTGCAAACTCGACCTTTGAATCGTTCTGAACACGAATCAAATCCTTAACAGAATCATCAATCCAGGAGTTGTGATCCTTTCTTTCAAGCATCTTCTTTAGAACCAGCTCTTGACTCACATCCTTGAGCGTCTTCCTCCATATCAAGATGCACAATCTCTTGAGATTTTGCAGATTTCTCCATATAATTTTTGTTAGGGATGGAGAGACACAATATAGAGTAATATATATGTGTATGTAAACAGGAGAAGGAAACTCTTGTTTTTGGAAACCCTAAGAACTCTTAAGAGGAGGACGCGGACGTTTGTGGACTGTTAGCACAAAAACTCGCACAAAAACCGAAACTGAAATAATATACAACATATTTCCTTGCACCTCTCAAGTTAGAAACAAGGAAAAAAATACTTGGAGTCAGGTGGTGGAGTGGAATTTAATCCCACTATGATCATCGAGAAAGGAGTTGTATATATCATCTGACAGTTTGATCTTCGTGTTCTTCTCCTTTCTTTGGTTGTCTTTCATCCCAAAAGAGTAAGACACGGTGTGTTTAACATATCCGTCAGAAGGATTTCTCTGAGGACTAAATGTAGGACCTCTTGCAACTGGTTCAAGAGGATCAAAATAGATAGGAATCCATCTTCTAGACTTAGATTTTCCAGAAGTAGTATTATAAACACAGGGAATGCTTTTATCAGTAGCACAAGAATTTATACCACTTGAAAGCATTTGAACTCTGTGATGATTTCTAGGAAAGAGATCATATTTATAAGGCTTCTGGTTTTCTGTGGGCATGCGATTCACTGCAGTAGTCGACTGACTATTTTTTTCCATTGACAGTGGAAATAAGCAAATTATGAAGTTTAGAAATTTGTTTCCTCCTGGCAAAATAATGGATAGCATAGTGACGGAGCCAGACATTTTTTCAAATGCTTTCAAGTTATGGAAATAAGCAAATTATGAAGTTTAGAAATTTCTAGGTGCATGATCAGTGACGGAGCCAGACATTTTTCAAATGGGGGCGAATTCATATAGTAAACTTCTGTGCATAATAGCAAGTAAGCAGCCGAAGGCCGCTCATTTTTTTTTGTTGACAATTTTATTTACTTTTTAGTTTTTACTAACTGAAAATGAAATCACAAAATATTTCAATTACATTAAACATATAGAAATTTAGATGATTTTTTATTTTTAAGTCACACATTTGATGTATTTTTATTGATTTGATATGATTTTATAGTATTGATCCTATTAAAAATGAAAATTTAATTCTATTTAATATATTTGCCCCCACAAGATCCCTAAATTACAAAAATGATAAGCCTATACCAAAGAAATTTCATTATCAAGTGGGGGCTGGGGACCCATTTGTCCCCATTTTCCTCGGTCCCCATGCATAATGAGAAATCAAATAGTCTCGAAATGCATATCAATATGCACTCGAGTGCTTAATAACAGCTGACAAGATTTTTCTCTCTTCCACTATTGAATAATAATAGTCCTTATGGTTAACGGCTTAATCATACCAGGCTATACCAGCATACTTTATGGAAAGCTTCATTTCCTGTTTTCCCTCTTTACAGTAAGCTTCCTTCAAGCAAAAATAAAAGAAGACAAAATCAAAAAGAACTCTAGTTATGTTTGCGGTGGTAAATTAATTTGTTGCAAACGCGCGTGGAACTGGACATAGATAGAGACATATATCCCGACGGGCCCTACCTCCTCCCTAACTAATAAATTATTGCGTGTTCTCGCAGGATTAAGTGATTGGGTTCTTAAATTACTAGCATTTTTGAATATTACTCAAATGACAAATTTAAAAAAATAAAGTACATGTTCCCTCCGTTACTTTTTAATATGCTAGTTTTATAAATAAATATTTTAAAAAAATAGACCAGTTTCTTAATTGGAAAAGTCAAATGTTGCTTTAATTTTTTGGGATCACTTTTCTTTTAATTTTTTTTGATGACAAGTGTTATGCGGACCATTTCACTTATTTTTTTGGCTGACAAGTGTCATGGGGACCATTTCACTTATTTCTTTGACTGACAAGTGTCATGGGGACCATTTCACTTCACTTTTTTTTATTGACAAGTGTCTAGAGAACCACTTTCAATAATTAGTTCTCTTAATTTTCTCAAAAAAAAAAAAACTGGCCTAATAAAAGGTAAAAGGTATCGGAAGGAAGGAGTAGTTAAAAATGGCAAAATGTTTGCATGTGTTTCATCCATATAAATGCAATTTTGTTGCATCCTTTTGATTTTGAGTCATGACACCACCAAAATGACTCAATGAGCAGAGTAGTAGACCCCATATAGTCCGCATGGCCCCTCCTCCCTCGGGACGTAGCAGCATTGCTCAGAATGTTCGGCTTACACATAGCAAGGACGCCGCACCAGCAAATACACGTTTCCCTAGAAAGAGTGTGTAAATTTGTTAGAGTAGAGAGAGAAGGCGAAACCTGAATATACCAAAAAGTAGCTTCAAGCTGCAATTTCAGGTACAAGGACTACTCAGAGGTCCAATTTTCCTTTCTTTATTCTTCTCCGGAGAAACAAACAAACGGAGAAGAAGAAGAAGACGAAGCAGCAGGAACAGGTATGTTTTGTTTCTTTGTTCTCCTTCGTTTGGTGTATAATCTAGTAGGATTTTGATGTGTTTCTTGTTCTTTTGATTTGTTAGTGTAGTTTTCTTTTTCATGGCGAAGATACTAACTGAGGTTTTGTTGATTAAATTCCTTCCTGCTACTGCTATAAGTGGGAAGTAATAATGTAACTATTTGGATGTTTTTACATAATTCTGTGTTTTAATTGCTATGTTGAGGATTAATGGCGAAGATGTTCTAACTTCGAAGTGAAGTTTTCGTTGATTCTGTATTAGTTGATTATGTTGAATTCTGATTTTGTTCAAGTCTTGGTTTCTGAAATCTCTCTACTTAATTCAGTTCTCACTTCTCATTATTATACTAATTCTCCGATTACTTTCATTGTTATGTTGATTTTTGGGTAATGTGTATTAAAGCCCTTTTCCTCTTGTTTTTCTCAGTGGAAATTTTGGAAACCGCTGCTTCGTCAGCAATTGAAGCTGAATTGAACTCCTAATTAGTGAAGATGAAGTTTGGAAAAGAGTATTTGTCACAAATGTTGCCTGAGTGGAAGGAAGCTTACTTAGACTATAGATATCTCAAGACATTGTTGAAAGACATACTCAGGTTCAAACGCAAGGCGGAGGAAGGAAGAACACAACAGAAATCGTTGGTTCGAGATTTGACATTGTACAGGTCCTTCAGTGGGTTACAAAAACAAAAGAGTCATGATTTCATAAGTGGGGGAGATATTGAAGATCTTTTTATAATGGTCAAGGAAGTGAAAGGAGCAAACTCGAATGTCAAATACGAGACCAAGTTCATTATACCCTCTGAAGATGCAACTGACCAAGAAGTAGTGTTCTTCAATACCCTCGACTATGAATTCAGCAAGGTTGATGTGTTCTACAAGGACAAGGTTGAGGAGGTTATGAACGAAGTCGCGCTGCTTAATAAACAAATGGATGCTCTAATTGCGCTGCGGATCAAGGTCGAAAATCCAAATCTTGATATGTCTGGTGCAGTGAGAGAGCTCGTGGCTGATGTTGCTAACTTGGCTACTTCAACTGTTTCTAACCCAAGCACCCCAAGAATGCCAAGTAAGTGTCATCGGAGCATCAATAGAATTGATGCGGCTGTTTTACTGCAATAACGGGGTACAACCATGGAATCTATTACTTAGCTATCTGCAACTATTTGTAATATTCTTGCTAGTTGCAAAGTCTAAAATTCGTATAATTCTAAAATTGCAGGAAAAGAGCAAATGTTTGTAATACAAGAAACGACGATAGCAGACGAAGAAGATTCTGAGGACTCTAGTGGAGGTGTGGATGTTGATAAAAGTAATGGTGGCAATAACAACTTTAAACCAGCTCACCTGGAAATTCTTGAACATGTTAAGATCAACAATGAACCAGAAACTCCAAAGTCAACTATAAAAGCCATGCTACTCAAGGATTCCAAAGATAAGAAGTTGCAATTTAACAGGAAGCAGTTGAAAAAGGTAGAAGAGCAGCTAAAGCAGGTTTTTATTGAATTCCACTGGAAGCTTCGCCAACTAAAACGCTATAGGTACATAACAAGCAATACATTGGCCTTTCAGAATTTTTTCTTTATATAACTTTATTTTACTTAACAGATTATTTTTACTGCTTGATGCACCAGCTTTATGAATCTGTTGGCACTGTCGAAAGTGATGAAGAAATATGACAAGGTCAGTACCTTTGATCAGCATATCAATGCTTTCAAAGGATTTTTACTGTCTTGTTAAGGCTTGTGTTTTACTTTTAATATTGCCTGCTTTCCCTGGATACTAAATAAATTTGATTAGATTTTGATGAAGGATATGTTTGTATTTGTTTTGCGTCGAATTGATGTAGATTACGTTGAGGGGTGCATCAAAATCATACCTACGTGCAGTGGACAACTCTTACATTGGCAGCTCTGATGAGGTTCGTTTAAATGTGCTCATTAATCAACGATAAGCAGCCGCAATTTGGCCAGTCTTAATATTTATCAATACAATAAATGCTTTATCAAGGAAATCCCTCTCAAAAATGGAAAATCTTCTAAATAAAAAGAAATTAAGATCACATTTCTATGTTAGAATTAATTTCTGTGCTGCATATGTTTTACCAAATTTCATCCTTACTTTGTTTATCTGGAAACATACTCTGAAATTTTGCACTCATGTTGTATTCACTGTGACTGTAGCAACTTATATATGCATTTCTGGCACAAAATCTGCTCATGGCTGCAGTTCGTATCACACGTCACCTTGAGAGAACTCTAAGCTTTGTCCCATTTGATTTAGCTGTTTGACAAATCTCAGTTATGTATGGTTTAAAACTGTCACAAATTCAGTTTGTATAATGATTTTGTGTGCAGTATCTTATGTGTCAGCTAGTGTCATTTCACAGATTTCTACTATCTTGGAGAGGGTGGAGGCCACCTTTGTCAAGCACTTCTGTAACTCAAACCGCAGAAAAGGCATGAAATCCTTGAGGCCAACAGCGAAAAAAGGAAAGCACAAAACAACATTCTTATTAGGTAACTCGAACCTGTTCACCATGAAATAAACTTTCACAAATGAGTTGATTTTGGTTTAACTTTTGTCACTTTAATTAGGATAAAGTAAAGAATATTGTTTTATTTCTGTGTTAACTAATATACTCTTTTATTCAGGATATTTTGCTGGCTGTACGACAGCTCTGTTAGTGGCTCTTATTTTGGTTATAAATGCAAGGAAGCTTGTGATTAAGGAAGGAAGCACTCAGTACATGGAAAACATATTTCCACTTTATAGGCAAGTGAAGACATCAGTGACTTTTATCTCTCTCTTTCTTCTCCAATTATTTTAAGTATTCAGTTTAGTCTGTATCATCGTTTACTGCATAAGCACATCTCCTTGTTTAAATGAATTTGTTCATTTTATTTCAGTTTATTTGCATATATCATCCTGCATATGCTCATGTACGCCGTAAACATATACTTTTGGAGATGTTACCGAGTCAACTATCCGTTTATATTCGGTTTCAAGCAAGGGACTGAGTTGGGATATAGGGAAGTCTTTCTCCTCGGTGCTGGTCTGACATTACTTTCACTAGCTGGTGTTCTTGCAAACCTGGACATGGAGATGGAACCAGGCACTCAAAAATATCAGACAGTCACCGAGTTAGTTCCTCTGGGATTAGTTACTGTAAGATTTTAAAAGCAGAAGATTCTCCTCTTAAAGCAAGAACTAGGAATTTGCACTACATGACATAATCAATCACCTTTTCTTTGTGTTTCTTTTGCAGCTCGTACTTGCCATAGCATTTTGCCCCTTCAACATTATATATCGTTCTGGGCGATTTTTCTTTATCAAATCAATATGGCGCTGTATTTGTGCTCCTTTCTACAAGGTACCTAATCCCATTAAAACAAAAATTGCAGACTAAACAGATAGCTGAGAGCCTGAGACTATTTTATAGCTTTTAACTTTTTGCAATCACAGGTTACGCTCATTGACTTTTTCTTGGCAGACCAACTTACGAGCCAGGTATTTATCATGCAAAATCTTTGTTGTTTGATAATAAAAATAAACCAAGTATTGCATTTCCTTCACAGTTTGACTGGTGTGTAACAATCACATTACAGGTCCAGGCCTTTAGGAGTCTTGAGTTCTATATTTGCTACTATGTATGGGGAGATTTTAGAAAGAGGCACAATAGTTGCCGCCAGAGTGCCGTCTACAATTCTTTCTATTTCATTGTAGCAGTTCTCCCATACTGGTCTCGGTTGCTCCAGGTATTACCACCATAATCTCATTCTCTGCTATACTTTTTTTGACAGATATTCAAGTGGATTCTTAATAGAAATTTACGCTAAGGGCCATATGCAAGTCTGTCATAGTTTAACTGTTAGCCTAAAGGACCAAACTTTTTAGATGTCTTTTTCAGAAATACAAATTTTTAGGGATTTAGTTGCAATTTCAACTGTTCATCTATCTTTAGTACGAAAACAGTAGTAACAAAACACGGTTCAATGATGTAAGCTCAATTTTGCATCGATTTTTAAGATTCAAGCCTTACAAAACTATGTTGCTTGCTTTCACATCGATCTTGTGTCTCTCTACATGCATTTTTTGGGTCAACCTCCCCATCAAACTATTAACCCTATTAGTATGTGGTTTTGTTTTAGTGCCTCCGTCGGTGGGTTGAAGAGAAAGATGTATCTCAGGTATACAACGGTCTAAAATACCTCTTGACAATAATTGCAGTCCTAATGAGGACAGGGTTCGATTTAGAGAAGGGAACGAGTTGGAGAGCAGTAGCTATAATTAGCTCTGCAATTGCTGCAATCATGAGTACTTATTGGGACATCGTCAAAGATTGGGGGCTTCTTCAACGGCATTCAAAGAACCCTTGGTTGAGAGACAAACTTCTCATATCACACACTAGCGTCTACTTCATAGCCATGGTATGTATGTCATAATCCTATCATTAATTATGCCACGACATTGTACCATCTTTTTAAGTTTGAGATTCTCAAACTTACTAAATTTTCTTTATTACAATGCAGGTGCTTGATGTTATTCTAAGACTTGCCTGGCTGCAATCTGTTGTAAACTTCCATGTGACATTCTTGCACCGAACAGCTTTAACCACCATAGTAGCATGTCTAGAGATTCTCCGTCGAGGGATGTGGAATTTCTTCAGGTATGTTGCCTCATCGACCAAGTAACACTGAACCATGGAATGAGATTATGGGTTGGTGTGGTCCATATAATTTGGCATTTCTTAAGTGAGCCATAAATTATGAGATTACTTGACATGGCATGAGGACATCAGCGGCCACATCCATGTCATGCGATCTGATAAAATGTTGCATATAGATAGCATCTTACTTTTCAGTACATTTATTACTAGATTAGCATTTCGCAAGCCGCTAACTGGGTACTGTGAATGAATCAGGTTGGAGAACGAGCACCTGAACAATGTGGGGAAGTTCCGCGCATTCAAGTCAGTCCCACTCCCTTTTAGTTATTATGATGAAGATAGTAGCAAGGATGAGTAGAAAATTAACAGATGAAGCGGTACAACACTTGAAAGCCTAGGAGACAACTGAATGACACCCCCAGCTTTTCACAGTATATATCCTATCATTCAGCAAACCTAGGTCAGTATCTTTTCCACTCATTGAACCCTGTACGGGGATTGATTACAAGACAGTACCAAGCTTATTTAGCTAATGCAGAGTGGGTCTTCGATACTGGAGCTGGCCCGTTTCACCATGTTTTGGATCAAATATTAGCCTGTGCACTGAAAGCGAAATTATATCCAGAGGTTAACAAACCAAACAAATTTTTTACCCCACTGGAAATCGAAAGTCTAAAGCTGTTCTATTGACATCATTAAGTTCTGTCTACTCTGATAATATAAGAGACATGTGTTGGGAATACCCTGGAGAGATACAAGCGTACTTTTGAAGAAAATCATTCTTTCAAGACAGTTTTGGAGCTAAGTACCGAAGCTCGAACACTTATTCTTACATGGGCAGTTGCAGCTGGTCAGAGAATTCATTGCAATTTTTCTCAAGCTATATTAGATTGGGACATCATCTATCTGTAATTAGTCCTCTTTGTTTTCTTTTGTTATCTGCTTTTACTATGCTTATGCTCTAATTAAGCTGGTAAAAGTTTGCAACTTAGAAAACAGTAATTCTGATTTTCACATAAAAGTGGTAAGAAAAGCTATTGGACTCGAATAGTCAATTACATATTCTTAATTACGCCAAACACGAAACGGTGAACACGACCTAATCACACTGTCCGGGAAGTCTTTAAAAGAATACAAAATCTAAAGAATTCTACTAGTTAAGTAGCACTAGCATCCCTTTTTCTTTTGTTCTTTTTTCCTTTAGCACTAGAAAGGAAAAAGCAGTAATGTCGTATCCTTAGATTCCTTACTACTACTTAGGTGATAGGCGTGAGAGGTCAAATTTTCTCTACTTTTCTTTCTCGGGAGTCGGGAGAAAGAAACAAACAGAGTCCTAATAAGACCACTTTCTGTTGGGAATCTTGGGATTCTTCACAGTTCACAACACAATGATTGAAGTTTGAAGTTGGAACTGAACTGAACATCCAAGTTCCAGTAAGTTATTTTCTTTATTTTTTTCTTTCTTTGTCGGATAGATTTTGCCACTTGCAAGTATCGTGACTAACAATTAGAGTGGTCTTCGGTCTTCCGCTTTAGAAAAGCTATGGTAAAACAGGATAATTATGATATTTATTTATGCTTGAAGTATGTCGATAAATCCTCCTGAATATAGTTATGTTCATTGTGGTGGTTGTGCATTCAAAAACGTGATAACAGGACCTCCAAGGTAGAGATAATAAAGCATTTTACAAAGTGGTATTCTTTTGTTGTGGACGTGGAAATTGGACATATATAGATAGAGAGACATCAGAGTATCAGACATACATCCCCACCCGCTGTAACTAAATTAATCAACTAAAGTATCCCTTTCTTGCTTAATCAACAATTAACTAGGGATTTAGTATTGAGTTAAATTAAATATAGAAATGTTTGCATGTGTTTTGTTGGATTTTTTTTTTTTTTTTTTTGGCGTTAATAAGACACCAAACACAAAAGGTGACGGTGGAGGATAGGTTGAAGTTTGTCGTCATGAAGCCACTTTACAGCCCCTCAGGAATTTAAAGAATGTTCTTTATTACATAACAAGGACGTCGCTCCACCAAACACATATCCCCAGTAAGAGTGTGTTTGTTAGAGTAGAAAGAGAGAGTAAAGTTGCTTAAACCAATCTCACTATACTCAGGTCGTCCAAAGCCAATCTCCTGGAGAAAGAAATAAAGAAAGAAACGGAGACGAAGAAGAAGCAGATTAGTTGATTTATTAACCAGCAACAAAAAGGAGGTATGTTTTTTTTCTGGTGCATAATTTTTTAGTTAGATTTCCATTTGTTAGTGTAGTTTTCTTTAATGGCGAAGATACTTTAATAAGTGAGGTTTTTGTTGATTAAACACTCCTTCCTGTTACTATTAATGGAAGTAACAGTAATGCAAGTTCAATGTTGGACTATGATTTTGATCTTAAATTCTGATTTTGAGGACTATGATTTCTTATATTTCTGCTTCTAAAATAAAAATAAAAATGCAACAATGTAAGTTTGATTTTTGGATGTTTTCACATAATTCTGTCTACTACTAGCTCTATGTTGAGAATTATAATTAATTTCTTTCTTATCTATATTTCTTGATTGTCTTAAATTCTGATAAACCTCTACTTAACCACTTCGCATCTATTAAGACCATAATTTTTGAGCAATTGAAGCTGAATTGAACTCCTAATTAGTGAAGATGAAATATGGGAAGGAGTATTTGTCACAAATGTTGCCCGAGTGGAAGGAAGCTTACTTAGACTATACACATCTCAAAACATTGTTGAAAGACATACTCAGATTCAAACAAAAGGAAGGGGAGCATAAAGGACAAACCCAACAGGAATCATTGGTTCGAGATTTGACATTCTACAGGTCCTTCAGCGGATTACACAAACGAAAGAGTCATGATTTCAAATATGGAGGAGGAGGAGATATTGAAGATCAATTTATAGTGGTCAAAGAAGTCAAAGGAGCAAACTCGAATGTCAAATACGAAACCAACTTCCTTGAAGATGCAACTGACCAAGAAGTAGTTTTCTTCAACACCCTTGATTATGAGTTCAGCAAGGTTGATAAGTTTTACAAGGACAGGGTTGAGGAGGTTATGAACGAAGTCTTGCTGCTTAATAAGCAGATGGATGCGCTAATTGCGCTACGGATCAAGGTCGAAAACCCGAATCTTGATATGTCATTGTCAGGTGCAGTGAGGGAGCTCGTAGCTGATGTTGCTAACTTGGCTGCTACTTCAACTGTTTCTAACCCAAGCCCCCCGAGAATGCCAAGTAAGTGTCCGTAGCATATACAGAATTGATGCGATTGTTTTAATGCAACAATAACAGGACACAACTATGGGATCTATTACTTTGCTATCTTCAATTATTTGTAATATTCTTGAATAGTAGCTAGTTGTAAAGACAAACATTCGTATAATTCTAAAATTGCAGGAAAAGAGCAAATGTTTGTGATACAAGAAACGGGGTTAGCAGACGAAGAAGATTCTGAGGGCTCTAATGGAGGTGTGGATGTTGATAAGAGTAATGGTGGCAGTGACAACTTTAAACCAGCTCATCTAGAAATTCTTGAACATGTTAAAATCAACAATGAACCAGAAACTCCAAAGTCAACTATCAAAGCCATGCTCCTCAAGGGTTCCAAAGATAAGAAATTGAAATTTAACAGGAAGCAGTTGAAAAGGGCCGAAGAGCAACTAAAGCAGGTTTTCATTGAATTCCACTGGAAGCTTCGCCAACTAAAACATTATAGGTACATAACAAGCAGTAAATTGGCATTCAGAATTTTTCCGTATATAACTTTGTTTTACTTAACATATTATATTTACTGCTTGATGCACCAGTTTTATGAATCTAAAGGCACTGTCAAAGGCGATGAAGAAATATGACAAGGTCAGTACCTTTCATCAGCATATCAATCATCAATGCGTTCATTATTCAAGGATTTTTACTGTCTGGTTAAGGCTTGTGTTTTACTTCCAGTATTGTCTGCTTTCCCTGTCTAATTAATAGTTTTGACTAGGCTGATGAAGGATATGTTTGTATTTGTTTTCTGTCGTGTTCATGTAGATTACGTTGAGGGGTGCATCAAAATCATACCTATGGGCAGTGGATAACTCTTACATTGGCAGCTCTGATGAGGTTAGTTCAAATGTGTTCATTAATCAATGATAAGCAGGGCAATTTGGTCAGTCATATTATTTATCTATACAATTAAATGCTTTGGATGGAAATTTATCTTTAAAACGGAAAATCTTCTGAATACAAAAATTAAGAACTCCAATTTAATATGCGACGAATACATAGAGATTGCGACATGCTCTGTTTATTGGGTCTTCTTATATATGCATTTGGAACACAAAATTTTGCTTTGGCTGCATTTTATGTTACCTTGACAAAACTCTAAATTTTGTCCCATATTCAAAAATTTAGCTGTTTGACAGATCTCAGTTCTGTATGCTTTGAAACTGTCACAAATTCAGTTTTGGTAATGGTTACATGTGCAGTATCTTATGCGCTAGTGTCACTTCACAGATTACTGCGGTTTTGGAGAGAGTGGAGACCACCTTTGTCAAGCACTTCTGTGACTCAAACCGCAGAAAAGGTATGAAATCCTTGAGGCCAACAGCGAAGAAGGCAAAGCACAAAACAACATTCTTTCTAGGTGAAATTGAAATCCTTCACCATGTATTTAGTTTTCACAACTGAGTTTGATTTTAGTTTACCTTCTGGCTCTACGATTAGGCTAAAGTAAATAATATTGCTTTGCTATTGTTGTATTTTTTAGGCGTTAACTAACACACTTTTATTCAGGATATTTTGCTGGATGTACCACAGCTCTTTTAGTGGCTCTTGTTTTGGTTATAAATGCGAGGAAGCTTGTGCATAAGGAAGGAAGAACTCAGTATATGGAGAACATATTTCCACTTTATAGGCAAGTGAAGACATCAGTGGCTTTTTTTCTCGCTTTTTCTTCTCCGATTCTTTCGAGTATTCAGTCTAGTCTGTATCTTTGCTTACGTTCTAAGTGCGTTTCCTTGTTTAACCGACTTCTCCAAATCATTTTATTTCAGTTTATTTGCATTTATCATCCTACATATGCTCATGTATGCCGTGAACATATACTTTTGGAGATGTTATCGAGTCAACTATCCATTTATATTTGGTTTCAAGCAAGGGACTGAGTTGGGATACCGAGAAGTATTTCTCCTCAGTGCTGGTCTGACACTACTTTCACTAGCTGGTGTCCTTGCGAACCTGGACATGGAGATGGATCCAGGCACTCAAAGCTATCAGACAGTCACTGAGTTAGTTCCTTTGGGATTAGTTACTGTAAGATTTTGAAAGCAGAAGACTCTCCTCTTAAAGCAAGAACTAGGAATTTGAAATGGATGACATAACCAATCACTTTTTCTTTGTATTTTGTTTGCAGCTCGTACTTGCCATAGCATTTTGCCCCTTCAACTCTATATATCGTTCTGGTCGTTTTTTCTTTATCAAATCAATATGGCGCTGTATTTGTGCTCCTTTCTACAAGGTACATAATCCATTAAATCAAAAACTGCAGACCAAACAGATAGCTGAGATTATTTTATAGCTTTTAACTTTTTGCATTCACAGGTTACACTCATTGACTTTTTCCTGGCAGACCAACTTACTAGCCAGGTATTTATCATGCAAATCTTTGTGTTTGATAACAAAAATGAAGAAAATATTACAAATTAACTGGTGTGCATCAATTACATTTCAGGTCCAAGCCTTCAGGAGTCTTGAGTTCTATATTTGCTACTATGTATGGGGAGACTTTAGAAAGAGACAGAACAGTTGCCGCCAGAGTGCCATCTACAATTCTTTCTATTTCATTGTAGCAGTCCTCCCGTACTGGTCTCGGTTGCTCCAGGTATTACCACAATCTCATCTTAATAGAAATTTAGGATAAGGGATCATATGCAAGTCTGTTATTGTTTCAATGGCATGCATTTTAACTGTTAGCCTAAAGGACCGCCACATTGGCTCCAAACCTTTAAAATGTGCAATTTCAACTGTTCATCTATCTTTAGTATGAAAACAATAGTAACAAAACCATGCTGTACTATGATCTGATCTCAATTTTGTGTCGATGTTTAAGACACAAACCTTACGAAACTATGTTGCTTGCTTTCACATCAATCTTGCGTCCCTCTACGTGCATTGTTGGGTTCAGCCCCAGGTCCCCGTCAAACTAACCCTGTTAGTATGTGGTTTTCTTATAGTGTCTCCGTCGGTGGGTTGAAGAGAAAGATGTGTCTCAGGTATACAACGGTCTAAAATACCTCCTGACAATAATTGCAGTCCTAATGAGGACAGCCTACGATTTAGAGAAGGGAACGAGTTGGAGAGCTGTAGCTATAATTAGCTCTGCCATTGCTGCAATCATGAGTACTTATTGGGACATCGTCAAAGATTGGGGACTTCTTCAACGGCATTCAAAGAACCCTTGGCTGAGAGACAAACTTCTCATATCACACACCAGCGTCTACTTCATAGCCATGGTATGAATGTTATAATCCTATTATAATTCAAGGCACAACATTGTATCATCTCTTTACGTTCGAGATTCTCAAACTTCGAAAGTTTTCTTTATTACAATGCAGGTGCTTGATGTTATTCTAAGACTTGCTTGGCTGCAATCTGTTGTGAACTTCAATGTGCCTTTGTTGCATCGAACAGCCTTAACCACCATAGTAGCATGTCTGGAAATTCTCCGTCGAGGGATGTGGAATTTCTTCAGGTATGTCGCCATTGTCTCATTGACCATAAAACACTTTGCCACAGACCATCGGTTGGCGTGGTCCATATCATTTTGCATTTCTTAAGTGAGCCACAAATTATGAGATTACTTGACATGGCATGAGGACATGAGCTGCCACATCCTTGTCATGTTACCTGATAAAATGTTGCACATAAATAACATCTTACTTTCCAGTACATTTATTACTAGATTAACATTTCACCAAGCTGCTAACTGGGTACTGTGAATGAATCAGGTTAGAGAACGAGCACTTGAACAATGTCGGGAAGTTCCGTGCATTCAAGTCAGTCCCACTCCCTTTTAATTACTATGATGAAGACAGTAGCAAGGATGATTAGAAAATTAACAGAGGAAATGTTACAACACCTGAAAGCCTAGGAGACAACCGAATGACACCTCCAGCTAGCTTTCCACATTTTAGGGGGCTTATCGAGCGAACCGATGTCTGTATCATTTCCACTCATCGAACCCTGTATGGGGATTCATTACAAGATAGTACCAAGCTTATTTAGCCAATGCAGCTGAAAGACTAGGTATTAAAGTCAGGATCTTCGACACTGGAGCTGGCCCGTTTCACCATGTTTTGGATCAAATATTAGCCTGTACACAGAAAGAGTAACTACTTCCAGGAGTTAACTAACGCGAACCAATTTTTTACCCCACTGGAAATCCAAAGAAAGTCTAAAGCTGTTCTGTTGGGCATACCCTGCGGTGAATGGTGAAGTTATCAGTACTACCGGGCAAGCCATGAAGAATCCAACAGACTGAGAGAGCACAAGGACTTGAATGAGAAACCTACTATCAGTCTTCGACGGTCATGGAAAAGTCGATGCATAAAAGTCATTACTGTGAAATTGTAATTACATCATGATCAGGGACGGACTCAGAAATTAGCCTAGGGTAGGGCTATTTCTGCATACAAGTTATGGCGGCCGAAGGCCGTCGAAAATTTTTAGATGGTAAAAAGTACGATTAAGATGTTGATCTATTTAATTTTTGTATATTCCGTAGAGTAGTGATACACTCACCGCTCTTATCTCTCGCGTTTCATCCCAAGAGGGGAATGGACGGTCCCTGCATCGTTCTTAGTATCGAGATCATAAATGTGGTAAAGTGGGTCCCAACATCTATTAGAGGCGGGATTTATGAGCGGGGTATTTTGTCGGGATAGCTAGCATTTCCGTATTCCGTAATGTTAAAGGAAATAGTGATGCTCTTCATTCTCTACACCATGTTTTCTACTTATCTACACCATTTTGGTGGTTTTATCTACTCTTTTGAGGCTTATCTTCGTTTTAATGGCGATTTTTGGTTATTGGGTTGGATTTTAAGATCAATAGTGATGCTCTTCATTCTCTCCAACGACAAAATCTTCATCTTGGTTGTCTCCGGCGACAGAATCTTTATCGAAATCTTCATCCGGCGACGAAATCTCCATAGGTGATCTTTTTGATGTCGGAAGCTTCATCGCTAGTTATAAGAGATTTGAGCAAATCACTCCTATTTTGGGAGCATTTCTTTCTAAAGAAGAAAAACCAACTAAATGGTTGGAATTTAATTCCGAGAAAAACCATCATTCTTCCGATTTAATCGGATCTTATTTATACTTGTATTTGTCTTACTCCGATAATCCTTCTCTTTCTCTTGTCGGATTTCTCGGTATTGTACTCTTACGGTATGTTCTTGTCACTTTATATTCTCTTATTTTCGATCTTAAACACATTGTAACATTGAAATCCCATTAATAAAAAGGTTCCTTGTTTATCAAAAAAAATAAAAAAATTAAAAAAAAAATGTTAAGGAAATCTTTTCAATTCTTTTAAAAACAAAGGGTTAAATGAAATCAAGGGTCTAAAAACTTGTCAAGTTCAAGTGACTGTCTACTTTTAAGTGACTGTGCTTTGACAACTCATAAAGTCATAATAGAAAACACAATTTTAAACACGTATGACGTATCATTTGTTACTTGCTACTGGGCTAACTTTCCATATTGATGGGCTATTACCTATTTATCTATTGGGCTAACGATCAAAACCTACTGATTGTATGTGCCAAAAAAGGGTTCCAAGTTCCAACCAATTAAGGGACGGGCTATAGCCCGGGTTAGCTCCTTGCTAGGCCCGTCTCTGATCATGATCAATTATACCATGAAACGGGAAAAAACAATGAACACTAAATTTACAAACTTGAAAAGTTAAAAAACAAAAAATCGTAACATTCTCCTTGTGGACACACGAACTACGCGGGGTCCGAATGCCCGCAATCAATTGTTAAAGTCTAAAGAGATTACGATGATGATACCCGGATGTGGGTTCATTGGCTCAAAACCCACGGGTTTATCATGGCCTCCTCCAACTTCCCCATGCGTAGCGATTATGCATGGGGTACAAATATAAAAGGAAAACAACATATATAAGCAAATGCATGCGGAACTAAATAAATGCAAAGTGCTGAAATGTAAATAAGACCAAGGTTTACGTGGTTCAGCACTAAGGCCTACGTCCACGGGGTTTGTTGTTCTGCTATATTATTCACGGTTACACGAATAGTTTGAATGACTTGGGGTTTACATATTTCTCTCCACTATGGGATTCCTTACCTTTGCTATTCTCTCTCTCTCTCTCTCTCTCTCTCTCTCCTCTGATGTTTTTTCGATCCCCTTCCCCCTTTGTGGAGATTGGGTATTTATAAGGTAGGAATGTGGGACCCATCTCTGAAGACCGTTGGAACCTTATCTTCTAGTGTCTTGTGTCCATCACGCAGAGGTCTGCGTTTCCCCCTAGATCCCGCGGAGGCATCTTCGCTCGTTCCACAGGTCGGTCGACACGTGCACTGCTCAGAGTGTTTAATGCGGGTGGTTGAGGGGTCTGCTCGTGTCAGACAAGTGTCTTCTGCCCCTGTCAGTCCGTGTCAGCTGACTTTCTCCCCACCGTTGATCTTAGCTCCTCTTCTGGGGATGAGATAAAGCAACTCCTAGGGGTTTATTTGGTGCTTCGCGACGCATCGTGTTTTGATGTCTTGGCTTGCATGCTTTCCACGTACCTTTCTGTATCCACGTGTCCGATAGTGAGATATATGTGTACACAATTTTCCCCTTTTCTTCAGGCTTAACTGACTAAGGGGTGCCTTGAAGAAAAACTATCGTCGCATATCCTTCTCACTCCTAATAACTTCTCCTAGATACTTGGGCACGTCTTTTATTCGTGCATTAACTGCTTATGTAACGGGCACGTTTTCCTATTTCTCCCTTAATTTCCTCTTTTCTTTCGGGTATTTTAAGGATGAGAGGAAATTTAATTTCATTCTTCCTAAACACTCTCTCAGTTCATTCTTCCTTTAAGTTTCCTCCTACCTGCCTTCATTAAACCTGTGACCTTAAATTCTTTGTCAGTCTTCATTGCACCTGTGATCTTAAATTCTGTCAGTCTTTATTGCACCTGGGATCTTCCCCTGTTCGTTTCTTCTACTTGCTGTTTTTGCCGGTGAGTTTTTCTTTTCTTGATTTCACTGTTTTATGCCGTGTTGATTGTGAATTTTCTGCTATTGTTGTTCCTTGTTTGTGATGAAGAACTCTTTCTGATGCTTGCATACTAGTTTGCCCCTGTTCTTCATCTTAAATTAAGGCAGCCATTACTTCGAGGGTGGAGTATTGAGATTGTATCCTAATTTTAGGGTTGCTATGTTGTCGTGGTTGTATTGCTATGAATGTGTTTTTTGATTTTTGGTTATTGTGTGTAACCTGTTCTTGATTTTATTCTTTCCGCAGCCATGTCTGACCGTCCGCGGCCTACCTATGAGACTCCTGATTCTAGGTTGTCGAGATCTCCTCAGCGTCGAGAGTCTCAAGATGATGTTCGTCGGAGTCGAGTGTCTTCCGGAGCGAGAGCGTCTTCTCGGGAAGAGATTCCTCCATAATTCCGTCTGGCTCACGGAGTCTTTAATCACTCAATGGTGCGTCCTCGTGAAGAGACTCGGAGTACGCAGGCTCCTCCCCGCGCTGTTGCTTTTGACGTTCCTCCTTTACGTTCGTTAGTGCCCGAGCATCATCCACGGTCTTCTCCAACTTTGAAAGGGAAGAATACAAAGGGCGTAGCTCCTGCGGCTGGATCTTCAAAGAATCCCCCCGTGAAGAGAAAAGCGTCTGAAGCGTTTGTTAGTTCATCCGGCCCCGCCGAGGAGGAAGAGGCTGCTCCCTTGATACGCAGTGTTTCTGTTAGCAGGAAAAAGTAACCTTCAAGCATATCGATCTTGAAATATTCAAGGAGAAGCATGAGCTCCAAGCCTTCGGGGTTCGTTTTTATGCCCCCGAGGATGATATTACGTATGAGCTGATCTCTAAGTACGAATTCGATGAATTTCACTTGTTAACGACGGTTGGGGCCTTCGAGGCTGGTCTGATGCTGCCGTTGTACAAATCGGGTGATTCCTTCTACTACGACGTGCTCGCTAGTCGTGAGGGTTCTTCCACAAATACTCATAGCCGTTCCGTATCCCAATTATCGGGGAATTATCTCCGCGCCCTGAAGGAATGCTATCTGCGGAGTAAGGGGGAAACGTCGATGACTTGCTACGTCCCCAATCCCTTGGAGAAGGAATGGTACACTCCTGAGAATTTCAATAACTCCTTCGGTGATTACGTCAATAGCAGGAATCGCAAGCCGTGGAGTGTCAGCCTTCGGAATCTTCCTGCTCCTCGAGGCGAGATTCGTCTGTTAAATGAGGTCAGCGATGCCAAGCTGAAGTATGTTCCTGGCACGGAGGCGTCCAATCGTCGGAAACTCTTCCCCGCGCGAGAAAGGATCAAGCGCGATCATGACTACGAGTGGCACGCCACTGTCATTGAGATAGTAGGTCCGTGGGCTTACGGTTGGATTCCCGGTTCCCGCGGATGGCGGCCAACCGAGAATAGTAAGCCGCGCGAATCTCCTCCCGCTCGCTATGGAGATTTCTGCCCCTGGCGTCTGAACTTTGCGGGCATGAATTTTCCTTATGCCCTGGATGTCGTAGAGGGAGACGGGAGGATGGTTCCGGTGCTATACTCCCATCGAAGAATATCTCAGCTGCTCAGGTACGCAGATTCTAGTGTGTGTTTCGTTTTTATAACTTCCATCGACGGGAGAAGAATAATTCCTTTGTGGTGTCGGTTTCAGGTATTGAAGAAGACAAAGATTAGGCCGAAGCAGTCTTCTACTATGGTGGTGGGTGAGGTTGAGGCCCAAGAAGAAGTTACTAGTCTGTGAACGAAGAGTTTGCTGAGGACGAGATTACAGATGGGGAGGAACGTACTGGTACCTCCCCTATCAATGCCGAAGAAGAGGTCTTCGCTGGTCCCCGGTGATGGAGGAAGGAACAAGGGTGTAGTGGCGGATGATGTTGTCATCGAGGATGTTTCCGTCCCTGCTGGTGATGTCATGGATACCCTCCCACTTCTCAAGAATTTTCTTTCGATCGGATGTATTCCACGGGGAGTTCTTTGACGAAGCCCTCGATTTTCCCGAGGACTTCTCTTTACTTTCCCCTAATGACATTGGGATGTTCTTGGTGGTGATGGTAATGGTGATGCTGCTGTAGAAGGTGTTGGTGCGGAGGAGCCTGCTGTGCATGTAGGCGCGGGAGAACATGCCAACGTTCATGCTGAGGGGGTCGAGTCGGTCAAAGGAAAATCTGTTGTTGACGCGCCCGCCGATAGTCTTCCCCAGTCGCCGATGTCTGAGGGTGAGGATGCCATCATGAGTTGGTTTAAGGAGAAGAATCTTCTGTTTGTCTCTCATCCTGCTCCTGTGGTTGTTGGGGAAAAGGAATCAACCGCGTATACCCGTCGTGATGGAGATGTCTTCGAAGGCGCAGGTGTCTGAAGCCTGGGGAAAAGGTTGACCGTTCCCGAAGCTACCCTCGTGCCGGAGCCTCCTACTTCTGTTGCCGATATGATGGCTATTGCCGACGGGTATCAATATGGCTTCCCGCAACAGCGTGTGCTGGAGGTAAATTTTCGTACATTCTTGTTCGTGAGAATAGGACGCTTCGGTTGAATAATGTTTTGTCATTTTGATGTGTAGATGATGAGGAGCGAGCATTGCAACCACGTGCTATATCAGTTCTTTAAAGCAAAATCTCTGAAGCTCGAGGCTAAGCTTCGTCATCGGGAAAAGGAATTATCTGCGGCGGAGGTGGAAATAGAAGAGCTGAAGAAAAGCCTTAAGGAAAAGAAAGACTGGGTGAAGCAGAGGCTGATCTTCGTTCAGAACTTATTGCAGTGCGCGCTGAGTTAGAGCAAACTCGTAGCCAAGTTTCCACTTTCACAGGTTTGGTTCTTTTCCTTCGCCGTATCGTCATTCTTTTCTCTTAGTTGTTCTGTCTGAGTCTCCCCACCCTATGTCCAGTGGGTGGCATCCCCGAGCTGGTATGGCTTCGAAACGAAAGAGCTCGGCAAAAATCTCGTATTAGAGATTTGGTTGAGAAGATTAAGAGTGAGGCTAGGAAATGGGATGCTCGGGCTGAAGTATGGCGCGCGCGGCATGTTCAGATGGTCGACATGCAAAATCTGTACAACCATGATCGTGCTTTATTTGGCACACTGCTGTGGACCAGTGATAATCTGCGGGAATCCCGCGAGCGTACTTCCTTGTTGGAATCTAGGATTCAGCTATTGGAAGAAGAATTACAGACGGCGCGGTCCATTCCTCTTTCAGGGGTCCAAGATAATATGCTTGGTCTTGCCAGGGAACGAGATGATGCTCGTGCTGAAGTCTATGCTCTCAGCAATGCTCTTTCCGCGTCTCGTGCCGATGTAGCCCGTCTTGCTGAGTCTGAGAGGAATCTTGAAGTGTGCATGTATAGACTCAGCAAAGGGGTCTCAGAGATAAATAAAGAGGTCGACCACCTTCGTCATATGGACTCGATGAAGCAGGTAGAATTAGATGCCTGTCAATTTACTCTCACCAACCTTCAACTAGACTATAAGAAATTATCCGCGGAATATGATCATCTTGATGAAGCGCGAGATGCGGTTGTTAATGAATATGAAGAGGCTTCGGCTTGTGTCGAAGGTATAATCCCAATTCATCGAGTGTGATCTTGTTTGTTTTCTACGCTAACTCCGTGGTGTTGTCTTTTTCAGGGCTCGAGGAACGCTTCGCGTCACAAATGAAGAACTTGAAAAGGCTCAATCTTCCTTAGCACAGCAAAGGAACAAACCAATCACTTCAAGAATTTAGCAGCCACCCGCGAGGAGGCCGTTGGTGCTGCTTCCAGAGAAGTGAATCGGCTATCCTCGTTATTATCCCAAGCCCAACAGCGGACAACAGTTATTAAACATAAGGCTCGTTGTCAATTGGCTGAGGAGACGAACAAGATGCTGGAGAGGATAGAGCTTGGCCTAAGGAATGAACATGGTCTCGTGAAGAACTACCCTCGTCGTCCCGTTCCTGCTGCATTGCCCAGCTCCTCGGGCCCCTCTTCTGGTGGGAGCGTCCCATCAAGTCTTCGGAAGAATCCGGATGACGGGACCGCCACCTAGGTAGAGATGGCAGCGTTCTGTAGGGTCCGCGGCATAATTGTGCTTTTTGTAACGATGTAAAAGGAATGTTTTTTGATTGTGTATCCTTGGCTTTGGCCGTTCACTTCTTGTAATCACCCTTTATGAAATGAATTCTCTTCTTGATACCTACAATGTTTTTGTATTTTAAGTTTGTGAAAAATCAAAACAAAAGTTAAGTGTTTTTGAGTGCGATACGAAAGGAAGGTACCTTCGTGATCGTCTTGAGACCTGTCACCCCGCTGGCAAATCCTGGGCCAGAGGATTCCCAGACGGTGGGGGCCGGGGCAACGTTCTAGGATATGGGGCGTAAAATATGTACGCACCCATTCCGTCGACCCGTTGCCTTAAGATTGGTTGGGTATCTCTTTCTGCTGGGTGCCTTCCCCCTGGTCCTACACTTATGGACACTGATGGGGGAGCCCTGAGAGATTGTAGATTAACTACTTTCCCCAATATTGTAGGTAGATTCCACAGACTTGATAATTTGAAAGCTTGTTTAATTGATAAGTTGAGGTCTGCAATTCCTCTTCCAGAGATAGAAACATGTTGGGCGGGGAGGCTCCTTTCTTCTTCTGGTATATTCCCAGCAGATTCAAATCTGCGTTGCTTCTATGGGAAGTATGGTTTGAGCCATTTAGCATTCCAAGGATGCCGGAGGACCTCACCTTTTAGATTACGAAGGTAGTAAGAACCATTACCCGCAATGTCGTGGATCATAAACGGTCCTCCCCATGTAGGTGCTAACTTTCCCCATTTCTTTTCTTGCTGATATCGTGGGATTGTTCTCAACACATACTGTCCCTCTACAAAATTTCGTAGCTTTACCTTTTTGTTGTACTCCCTTGCTAGTCTTCGTTGATAATTTTCCATCTTTTGCAATGCTACTTCCCTTCCCCTCCAAGTCGTCCAACCTTTCTAACATCATATCTGTTGTTAGGTTTTTCTCCCAGGCTTCAGTCTTCGTGGTTGGCATGAGGATTTCTGTAGGTATGACTGCTTCAGCTCCATAAGTAAGAAGAAACGGGGATTCCCCGGTAGCGGACCTTCGTGTTGTCCTGTATGCCCACAAGACATTGTGCAGTTGTTCGCACCATCTTCCCTTATGCTCGTCTAATTGTTTTTTGAGTATAAGGGCGAGGGTCTTGTTGGTAGCTTCCGCTTGTCCGTTGCTTTGAGGGTATAAGGGGTGGACTTGTTCTTTCTTATTTTAAAGGTGTCGAAGAGCATGTCTATATTTTTTCCCTGTAATTGCTTGCCGTTATCAGACACAATTTCAGCAGGTATACCAAATCTGCAAATGATGTTCTGGAATATGAAAGTGAACACATCCGCGTCTCTGATCCTGGCCAAGGCCTTAGCCTCCACCCATTTACTGAAGTAGTCCGTGGCTACTATCAAAAATCGTCTCTTCCTGGATCCTTCGATGAAAGGCCCGACGATGTCTACTCCCCATTTTGCAAATGGCCACGGGCTATCGACAGAGTTTAGCAATGTTGCCGGCGCGTGGATTTTTTTCGCGAAGCGCTGACATTCTTCGCATCGTCGGGACATCCTCGCAGCATCTTGTATCATGGTCGGCCAGTAATATCCTTGCGTTTTTGCCTTGTCAGCTAGTGATCTCATACCGCTATGATTCCCTGCGTCACCATAATGGATATCCTTTAGAATTCGATGCCCTTCTTTTCGGGATAAGCAGCGTAGTAATGGTCCGAGGAAAGATTTTCTATATAGGACCCCGTCCCGAAGATCGTATCTTCCCACTTTGGAGAGCGTCTTTCTAGCTTGCTTCCGATCCGCAGGTAGGCTTCCTTTGTCGAGGAAGCATGTATTGTCACCCTCCAGTCATCTTCATTGCTGAAATCTTCGTCTTGATTTGCTTTTGACAAGATGTCTTCTTCATCAAAGTCGTTATGGATGTCTTCTCCTACTTGGTCTTCATATTTCTTCCATCGTATCTTGATTGGTAGCGAAGGAGAATTGAGATGCAATCGAAGGCTCGTATACCCTTGCTATTTTAATACCTTCGGCATTTTTATCCCTCAACATGGATGATATGTATGCTAGGGCATCCGCATGCCTGAGGTCCCTTCTGCATAAGTGCCGGAACTTAATGTTCGGGATTTGTGAAGCCAATGTTTGGACCAATGCCATGTAAGCTGAAAGGGTGTCATCGTACACATTATATTCGAGCGCGATTTGCCGTATGACCAGCTGCGAATCACTTGTCAGCCTTACATCGGTTACCCCCATCTCTATTATTATACGTAGGGCATGTATGACAGCTTCGTATTCAACAATGTTATTGGTATGCTCTTTGAATTCCAATCTAAGTGCCTGTATGATCCTTTCTCCAGTTGGGGTGATGATGACAATACCTATTCCTGCCCCTTCCTTATTTTTAGATCCGTCGACGAAGACTTCCCATTGTCTATGACTCGCAGGTTCGAGGATATCCATTGGATCCTTGATTGCTTCCTCGGCTTCTGGTATTCCCTTGATCTCTTCGTCGTTGTCTAGAGGGAGGTCTGCTAAGAAATCTGCCAGAACTTGGGACTTCTGAGAATGTTGAATTTCATGAATGATGTTGAATTGGTCCAGATGGGTGTTCCATTTGGCTATTCGGCCCACTTTTCCTGTGCTTTTGAGGACTGCTTCCAATGGTGCTCTGCATGGTACCCTGACGAAGTGAGTTAGGAAGTAGGTTCTCAGTTTTTGGGTAGCCCATACCAGTGCGAGGATGAGTTGTTCAATCTTAGTATAATTTCTTTCCGCGGGATTGAGTGTCTTGCTGACGTAATAGATAGGCTGTTCTATCTTTGTATTGGTTTTGACTAATACCGCGCTGACTGCGTCCTCCGTTGCTGCTATGTACAGTGCCAAAACTTCATCAGGGTCAGGTTTCTGCAGGATAGGGATCGAAGCTAGATGTTCTTTGATCTTTTGGAATGCTTCCTCGCAATCGGCGGTCCATTCGAACCTGCTCTCCTTTCTTAAGAATATTGAAGAAATGTTTGCACTTGTCCGAAGACCGTGCAATAAATCTGCCCAACGCTGCTATGGACCCATTGAGCTTCTGCACTTCCTTTAGATTCTTTGGTGACGGCATCTCTACTATGGCTTGAATCTTAGCTGGGTCTACCTCGATGCCCCTTTTCGTCACCAGATAACCGAGGAACTTCCCTGAGGTGACACCGAAAGTACATTTCTCCGGATTTACTTTCATGTGATGTTGTCATTGCATTGAAAATATTCCTCAGGTCCTGGTGGTGATTTTTACGCAGCTTGCTTTTGACGAGCATGTCGTCCACGTAGACTTCTAGGGTTCCTCCAATCCATGGTTTGAAGATAGCATCGACCATCCTTTGGTATGTTGCCCCTGCGTTTCGGAGCCCGAAAGGCATTCTGGTATAGCAATAAAGGCCATGTGGTGTATAGAATGCTGTGTGTTGCTGATCTTCTTCTGCCAGGGCTACTTGGTTGTAACCAGAGTATCCGTCCATAAACGACAGCTCCTCGTACCCTTCAACTGCTTCAACCAGTTGATCTATGCTCGGCAGGGGATAGCTGTCCTTTGGACACGCCTTGTTGAGATTAGTAAAGTCGATGCATATTCTAACCCCTCCATTTTTCTTAGGAACAATGACCATGTTGGATATCCAGGTAGGATACTTGACTTCCTTGATAAATCCTGCGTCTAGTAGCTTCCGAAGTTCTGTTTCTACCGCCTCATGATATTCTGGAGCCACTTTTCGTATTTTCTGCCTGAACGGGGGTGTGCCCTGTTTGATGCGTAGTTCATGTTGGATTACTTTTGGGTCGATCCCTGGCATATCTCCTAACTTCCAGGCGAACACATCCGCATATTCCTTAAGTAATTTGGTTAAGGAATGTTCTCTCCCTTCGCCCATGATGGTCCCGATTTTGACCCTTTGGGTCTTCTTCCGTTCCTATGTTGATTTCCTTAGTGGGTTCCACGGGTGTGAACATAGGCCTTGGGTTTCCGAGGACTGGGGCGCTCTTTAATTGCTATTTGGCGTGTTTTCTCTTTGTTGATTGTTGAGGTACTTGTTTCCGAGCCTCGGACATTACCCTTTCGTCAAGCCTTTTCCTGTGGTTTCCTTAAGGAATAGTTCTACGGCTTTCTCTTGCGTGGTTTCTTGATTTCTTACTCTTCGGATTTTTCGCTGTTCTTCTTGCTCGTTGTTGATATGATCCTGAGTGGCCTGGCATTCTCGTGTAGCGATTCGATCTCCCTTGATCTCCATAATTCCCTCAGGTGTTGGAAATCTGAGGTACTGGTGGTATGTTGCCGCACTCCTTTGAGCTTGTGTACCCACTGTCGTCCAATAATGGCGTTGTAGGGGGAAGGGGTATCCACCACACTGAATCGGGTATCCAGTTTCATGGGCCCTGCGTTAACCTGTAACACAATGTCTCCCAAGGGCTTCGTGGCCGCTCCATTGAATCCGTAGATGGTGTGATAAGAGGTCATCAACTGTTCATCATGGAGCTTCATCCGCTTGAATGCGTCATAGAATAGGACATTCACAGAGCTTCCCCCGTCTATGAGGATTTTTTGAGGTTACATCCCGCTATTGGTAATGTCAGGACCAAGGGATCGTTATGGTCTTCCATATCTTCTTCGATATCCTCGGCATCGAAGATGACAGGTAATTCCATCCATTTTTCATGTTCGTCCACTGTTATCCCATCGACCTTATATAACTCGCAGCGATCTTCGAATTGCTTCCGTAACCTTTTTCCAATCTGTGCTGTGAGCGAGGGTCCTGTGGCTTCGGAACACGAGATGGTGTTGATTGTTCGGTTTTCTTCCGGAAGTTGGACTGGTTGGTTCGTTTGGATCTGTCCTCGGTAACCTCCTTCCGTATGTAATGTTTGAGCTCTCCCGCATCAATTAATTTTTGATCATTATTTTAAGGTTCTTGCATTTTTCGGTCTGGTGTCCGTTGAAACAGTGATACTCACAGTAATCTTTAGACTTTCGGATCTTGGGGGCTGCTTTCCCTTAGACCATGGCCATTCTAAGTTTTCCCTCCCTTTGATCTCCCGCAGGATACGAGCATAGCTAGCGTTGAGTTTCGTGTAAACTTGGTCTTCGAATTTTCGGTCGCCTGTTCTTCGTTCATCCCTCCGTTCCTTTCTATCTTCGTGAGGTCTCTCATCTGAGGAACCCCTTTTGGCCCCATTGGTTTGTTCTGCTGAATTGGTGCGGTGAGACCTCTGCGGATATGCCCTCGGGTTTTCCCGTTGAATTTCTTCAAGTCGAGCGTGCTTCTCGATAATTATTCGGAGATCGCCTTCTGTCTTGGGCACGCTCCCGTGAATTTCAACAAATAGGGGACTCATTCGGTCCAAGCCCCACTTATAGCAATTGATGCTTACCACTGGGTCCACGCTTCCTATGGCTTGGCAGATCCTATGCCATCTGTTTGTGTATTCTCGTGGTTTCCTTGTAGCCGATTGCTAGTGAAAAAGCTTATCCATCCCAGTGTTTACAGTCTTGTTGTACATGTATGTTCTTAAGAATTTCTCTGCCAGTTGGTCGTATGAGTGTATGGAGTTTGGTGGCAGATTATCAAACCATGATAACGCCGATCCCTTCAAACTTGACGGGAAGTATCTACAGAGTACGGCGTCGTTCTGTCCCCATCTTGCTAGGACGCGGTTGTAGTACCGAACATGTGCAGCAGGGTCGCTGGACCCATCATAGCATTCGAACGTCGGGACAGGGCATTTCAGGGGAATAGGGGTGTTGGCCAAGCGATGCGTCAGGGGCGTGGAGTTAGCTTCTCTCATAACCTCTTCTAACCTTCCCCCTCCTTGTTTATTTTTCAATTGCCTGATCTCTGCCATCATCTCATCTCGCAGTTCCTCCATTGCGCGTTGGTGTTCTAAATTCTTCAGATCATTTCCGTTTGATTCTCCATCGTCATAATCCGGGTCGGATACGCTATGTCTCCTTGTCGCGTCTTCATTAGTCGCTAGGACGACTCTGCAGTCTTGGTTTGGCTCTGGTGCTTTGGAGCTTGCTTCATCAAGTTGTTGGTTGGTCTTTGTGCTTAGAGCAATCCGCTCCTTTAAATCTTGATTTTCTCTGGCCAAAAGTGCTACAGCTTCTGCGTAAACCTGTTGGTTCCTTCTCAGTTCCTCGAGCTCAGCCATTAGTTGGTGTGATTGGTTGGACCCCTGATTGGGAGTCCCCGCACGTGCCGCTACAGCCGTGGCGCCGCCCTCCTCCATGGTCTGTACTAAAGGTGGCAGGGGTTCAACTTCTGTTGCTGGTGTTTCCAAATTGGAGTGAGCGCCCCTCTGCGGTGCCCGAGCCGCCGGTATGGTTTGATTCTGGTTATTTGTTAGCGGCATTCCAAAGGTTAGCAGATGCGCGGGTTGGAATGTTCTGGATTCATCCACCCTTTCCCTTGGTTGGTTAAGTTGACTCATGGCGAAGGTATTGCTAGCCTCCGCAGCCTTCGGGACTACCGCGGCTTCCCCGTATTTTATCGTTGCTGCTCTGAGAGCCGCCATTGCAACAGATTAGCGTTCATGGGTGAAGTGATTTCAGTGGTATCCTGCCTTCGATTGGTCATTTTAGTTTTATCTCCTTTCTGCTTGCTTCGGGTGATGATCGGGGTTGTCCGGGGTGTTTCTTTTGACAAAGCTTTGGATTTTCCTGCTTCCTGCGTCTTCTCCATCACGTGCCTTTTTGTTGACGAAATCTAGCGTAAACTCGCCTTCTTTACTCACAACACGTTCTCTCTGTATAAATTTATTCAAACAGAAACGGGAATATCCGCGTGAAGCGGGTTAGTTGTCGAAATACAATTTTTCAAAAGCGGGTTTATTAAAGGCGATCTTTAGTATATAAAAAAAAACTATGAAAATTGTAAATCCGACGGATTAGGACAATAACCCATGCTTGGAACACTAACTCTTATCGAAGGCAAAAGGTGGGTTTTTGAATATAATACTGTTGACGAATGATCTATACAGTCAGAGCTGATAAAATCGGAGCAATCGTATGCCAAATTAGAATGAAATCACAGGACAAGATAAATCTTTTACCGGGACGAAGTCCCTGTTTCTAGCGCCAAATTGTGGACACACGAACTACGCGGGGTCCGAATGCCCGCAATCAATTGTTAAAGTCTAAAGAGATTACGATGATGATACCCGATGTGGGTTCATTGGCTCAAAACCCACGGGTTTATCATGGCCTCCTCCAACTTCCCCATGCGTAGCGATTATGCATGGGGTACAAATATAAAAGGAAAACAACATATATAAGCAAATGCATGCGGAACTAAATAATGTAAAGTGCTGAAATGTAAATAAGACCAAGGTTTACGTGGTTCAGCACTAAGGCCTACGTCCACGGGGTTTGTTGTTCTGCTATATTATTCACGGTTACACGAATAGTTGAATGACTTGGGGTTTACATATTTCTCTCCACTATGGGATTCCTTACCTTTGCTATTCTCTCTCTCTCTCTCTCTCTCTGATGTTTTTTCGATCCCCTCCCCCTTTGTGGAGATTGGGTATTTATAAGGTAGGAATGTGGGACCCATCTCTGAAGACCGTTGGAACCTTATCTTCTAGTGTCTTGTGTCCATCACGCAGAGGTCTGCGTTTCCCCCTAGATCCCGCGGAGGCATCTTCGCTCGTTCCACAGGTCGGTCGACACGTGCACTGCTCAGAGTGTTTAATGCGGGTGGTTGAGGGGTCTGCTCGTGTCAGACAAGTGTCTTCTGCCCCTGTCAGTCCGTGTCAGCTGACTTTCTCCCCACCGTTGATCTTAGCTCCTCTTCTGGGGATGAGATAAAGCAACTCCTAGGGGTTTATTTGGTGCTTCGCGACGCATCGTGTTTTGATGTCTTGGCTTGCATGCTTTCCACGTACCTTTCTGTATCCACGTGTCCGATAGTGAGATATATGTGTACACACTCCTTTTCGTGGTTCCGTGAGTGTGAGCGAAAGTTTTTTTGCTTAAAAAATACGTTCAATGAGCGTAAGCTAAATCTTTTTGTTTCAAAACAGATACAAGTCAATCTCTGATTATCATTATAAACTGGAGGTCGAGGCTTCCGCTCTTCTTTCTCAGTGGATAATAATGGGCTTGGGCCTGTGGTTAGATTTATATAAAAGAGAAGATAAATGATGTTAATGTGGAAACACGTCCGAGGGTAAGTAAGCACACCGCCTGTACGCCACATACACCAAATGGTGAACATCAAGGGTGGCATCAAATATCTAATAATTAAGGATTCTAGAGGGGTGGGATGGAACGATATGTTTTTTTTAATCTTTTCATGAATAGCGAATGGATCTGTGAAGTTCTTGCAAGAGAGTGGGAAGACACAATACTTACCAATCAAAGAGGTGGAATCAACCAAAAAAAGAAGAAAGATCTGCAACATCGAAATCGACGACAAGAAGCTGATGAATAAACTGAAGCTGAAAACAAAGTAGTTGAAATCGCTCTCCTCTGTCTGTCGAGTAATCGGCGAGTACTCGCTACAAGGTAAATGAGCGAGGCGATTTTCGAGTCCAAGATCATTTCGAGTAACAGCCGATTAATCGACCGATGAGACCTAGTAATCCACCTAGGAGCCGAGTACTCGCTGAGTAATTGGACGAGGAGACTGAGTATTATATATAAATCGACCGAGTAATAGGTATAAGTCATGACACATGAGTTTTATATATAAATCTAATATATTGGTTCCGAGTATGAGGCCGAGTATTGGCGATTTCCAAGTCCGAGCTCATTGCTCCTCGCTACAAGGTACCCCACCGAGTAGGACCGAGGAACGTTTTCGATTACTTTGGCTGAAATGGAGGTTCCCCTAATTAAGAACAATGAACACTGTGCTCATTGAAGAAAATATGGATTTAATTTGTTATTTTTAGACAATTTAATTGTAATTCCTAAAGCATGCTTGGAGGCCAAAACTACTTTTTATTGCTAAGTTTTACGCCTCAATCTATGGAGATGGAGGCACTAATGATTTTCTGCTTCATCTTAATATGCTTATGGCAAACAATGCTGCTAGATTTTTTACTTTGAGTATCTAGTCTTTCTATTAAACCCGTGTTTCAAGGAGAAAAAGGAACTGGAAGAAACTTTTGAAAACAAGAATCCAAAAAAGTCTTTCATACGTGTATTATGCAAACTTGTGAACAAACAAAGTTAGATATATAGTTGTTTAAGGAGACATTTACTAAAACTCTCAAGATGTAAGAGATACTTATCAAACAACAAGAGAATCTTGTTGAAAATCAACTAAAGATAACTAACATTTATAGTCTATCTGTTGTCAATAAACTGGGAAAAATATTAGAATATGCTGATAAAATTGAGAAATGTTGTGTATAGTTTAATATCCTCGTATGAACTTGTTCTTATATATTAGTAGAGAAACTATGCGAGAAGGTAATTTATGACTATATATCAAATGTATCTTAATCATAATTGATACTTTTCAACTTATGCAAATTCTACTTTATGTCTATATATATGTTTTATGTAGCTAACAAAGTATTTCTATGATCAAATCGTATGACTCATTAATATTGATATTGGTTGAAAGAAAAATGAAATACTTGTTCTTAATAAATATATCTTTGTATTTGCAGTCACCATATAAAGTTTGGTACTTTCAAAGATATGATTGTTTATAACAGTTAATTATGATTTCATGATGGACCATGAAAGATTACTTCGTTATGTTTATGGTTAATGGTTTTGACTTGTATCTAGCATAATTACTTGTTTTTGATCGTTTGACTATCAAAACTGTTTCATATGTATGATATGCACTAGTACAAAATGATCCTTTAGCCACGCCAAATTGGCGTGTCCATAGGGATTTAGACACGCCATTTTGGTTTGGACTTGGCGTGGTTTCTGCTCGCGTGGTTTTAGGTATGATGGCGTGTCTTAATATTATTCTATAGCCACGCCTACCTTGCGTGTCTATTGTTGCATGAAATAGACACGCCAAAACCCATAGGCGTTGCCATAGAGTGTCCCCAAAACTTAAGTATCGATACCCTATAGACACTCAATTTATTGTTTTAGTGTGTCCATTGGTACCCTATAGATACACAAGTTTATTTTTGCTGTGGCCATTGTCTCTCTATAGACACACAAGTTTTTTTTGGCGTGGCCATTGGTTATTCTATGGACACACAATTGTATTTTGGCGTGACTATTGGTTATCCTATAGACACGCAAAAACAAAAATGGTGTGGCTGTTGGTTACCTATAGACACAAAAGTTTTTTTTTTTTGCGTGGCTATAGGTTATCCTATGGACACGCAATTGTTTTTTGGCGTGGCTATTGATTATGTTATGGACATGCAAAAAAAAAATGGTGTGGCTATTGGTTACCTATAAACACGCAATTTAAGTCGAATCGTTGGATCTCATTTAAGATGATGCAATATTGACCGTTAAATTATATGCATCCTTTACCATCCACATGTGATGTTGTGAGCCGTTGATTGGATATCCTATAGACACGCCCCATATAGCGTGGGTATATGTGCTATTTAGCCACGCCAATTTACAATTACCTTGATCCACGTGGCCGTATTAGGAATCGTTGGATCTCATTTAAGATGATGCAATATTGACCGTTCAATTATATGCATCGTTCACCGTCCACATGTAACGTTGTGAGCCGTTCACTGATTTCCTATAGACACGCCCCAAAGAGCGTGGCTATATGTGATATTTAGCCACGCCAATTTACAATTACCTTGATCCACGTGGTCGTATTAGGAATCGTTGGATCTCATTTTAGATGATGCAATATTGACCGTTAAATTATATGCATCCTACGCCGTCCACATGTAACGTTGTGAGCCGTTCATTGAAGAACCTATAGATACGCCATATAGCGTGGCTATATGTGATATTTTTCCACGCCAATTTACAATTACCTTTATCCACGTGGCTGTATTAGGTACCATTGGATCTCGTTTAAGATGATGCAATGTTGACCGTTCAGATGTAACGTTGACCGTCCACATGTAATGTTGGGATCCGTTCATCGGAGAACCTATAGACACGCCATATAGCGTGGCTTTATATGATATTTAGCCATGCCAATTTGTATCTGCTTAATGTGTTTTTATGTTATGTTTAGCCACGCCAATTAATCTCGAAGCGTGTATATTAAGCGTGTGACGCCTCTAAGCCGTTCAGATATGGAGCCTCTGATGAGTGCTAAAAAGTGCATATTTCTATATATTTTTCTTGGCATTTAACTCATCTTCTGTGCATTAATTCTACATTTTATCCCATATTCTGTATTTTCATTGTTTTCAAGAATAAATATTTTTATTAATTAATTTTGTATTTTTAGGTACTAAATAAAACTTGGATGAATTGTTGAGCGAAAAGAGCAAAGAAACGGTCAAGACTCCCGCAGGAAGGCAGCAAAGAATGATGTTTGCAAGAGCCGGATAAACTAGAAGTGGGCTTGAAGAGGAAGAATTGTTCTTAAAGAAGATATGGGCTTGGCATACCCAAGGCCCAAAACCCTTACCCAAATCCATTTCCAATATCCATACCCATTTCCATGAGAACCGTCAGATAGGATCCATCACATCATCCTACGGTCGTCTCATCATCGTGCATCAAACTCTGAAGTTCCTGTCAAACATCATAGTACCTAACCCCATCTGGAACCGTTAGCTTCGTTGTATCTCGCAATCCAACGGTCGCTACAAGCTGTTTCCCTTCTTGTCGTTCGATTCGTTTCAGATGTGGTCATCCAACGCTCTCGTCTTGCTGGACATCAAGATTGTTGATCCCGCCCAACACCGGAGCACACCCAACACATATAACCCAAAAACCTAACCCTAAATCGCTCATTCTCTTCTCCCCTTCTCTTTATTCTCTTCTCCCGCCTCTGCAGACACCATGTCTGCCGTACCACCACCTTCTCCACCATGTCCGCCACCACCTACTCTGCCACAACCAAACCACCAACTCCACCTGCTCGAACATCATCACCCCCTCTTTCTAGCCCCCTAGTTGATTGATATTTCTTCTCACCTTTCTCTGAAACCCTAGAAGAAAAATCAATCGATTAGGCGAGTCTAGAGTAGCAATTGACACATGGGAATGGAGCAAAGGACCAAGGGGAAGAATGGGTCAAAGACAAACTCGTCAAATCACATCAATATGGGTAAGAATTACCAAACCCTAAATTTTCTGATTTGGGGGAATTTATTAAAGAACCCTAATGTTCTGTTAGGGAGAGCATTAGAGAAGATATGGGTCTGTTTTGTACTGTCAAATTAGGTAGAAATAATTTACCTAATTTCTGTTTAAATTGGGGATATTTTTGGGGAAGAACCCTAATTTTGTAATTTGGGGGAAAACCAAAATTGGGTCTGTGGGTATAAATTGAGACTGTGGGTATGTTTTAAGAGGGAGGCCTGGACTAGCCAGTGCACCACCAAGAGGACTGGACTAGCCAGTTCCTCAATTGTTCATGTTCTGTTTTTGCTTCACTTTCAAATTCAGTTTTATTTTCACATATTCATCATGTTTTAATTTATCACTTGCTAAGGTTGAGATGAAGCTTCCATGCTAATGCTAGTTGGTTAATGTGTAGACAATGTTCTTGTGTTCTGAAACTGTGTAGGACAGTTATAATTTAAGAATTTCATCACATTGCTCTCACATTGTATGTCAAGCATACATTGTAGTTAGGATAACCCTGTGATTCATGGTGCTGCAGCTCATGATTAATGTTTATTGTTCAAACCTTAGACTAGTTGTGCTCTAATCAGACAGTTAGTGCTATGGAAGAACATTTTAGCTGTAATTAGATTATCCTTTAGGAAGGTTTAATCATCTAAGTGGCTTATCTGCGGGTAGTTGCAGTGTGAGAGCCCCAATTACTACAAGGACTAGACTTAACTTAGTGACCCTAAATCCTTCTCTTAAAACCACCTCTTTGATAAGCAGCAGGCTCGAACCTCCACTGCTATCTAGATAGTTAGCTGAGGCTAGAATCTCACTAATATCTAAACAAGGGGCAAGAACATGAGTTAGCATTGAAAATTGATTTAGCATAGGTTAGAGGTGGAATCAAAAGCCTTAGTGATTAAGCCTAAAGTCACTGTTTCACTGCCTCACTGCCTCACTGCAACTGTTTTACTTTGTTTCTTTGGCTCTTTACTTCACTGCCTTAGGCTCATTGCCTTTGTCCCTTTGCTTCACTGTCACTAGCTCAGAACTATTTAGGAAACTTCAACTCACACACACCTTGTCTCTGTGGATCGACCCGTATTTGCATTGTTCTACACCTCGACACCGTGCACTTGCGGTTATAATTTCTGTGACTCTTTTAGAGAGCCACCAAGTTTTTGGCGCCGCTGCCGGGGACTGGTGCTGTGTTGAAGTTGTTTTCTTGCTTACATTTCTGCATCATAACTTGCATATTCATCTTTGCATTGCATTCCTGCATGAGCATTTAGTGTAGCATCTAGTGTAATTTTCCTGTTCTTTGTAGCTTGCTCTTAACTGATAACTCTGTTGAGTAACAGGTGCCTTCTCCAACTGACCTGTTGCTTTCCAAGGACCTGTTGCTGCTTTACCTGTGCTCAACCCTTGGTGCTGCTGCCAACCTGAGCTGCTGTGGCTCCTGCTGTTGCTGGCTGCCTGGTGCTGTTGCTGCTGTACACCTGTTGCTGTTCCCTGTTCCTGTTGCTGCTGCCAGCCTCTGCTGCTGCCAGCCTCTGCTGCTGCCAAGACTGCTGCTGCTGTGCTGCTGCTGCTGCATGTTGCTGCTGCTGAGTGCTGTGTAGCCCTGCTGTTGCTGGTGCTACTGTGTTGCTGAGGGGAAAATCACAAGCCCAACTGGGCCTGCTGAAGTTGCTGCCAAGCTTAACAAGTTGAGCCAAGCCCAACTGGGCCTGAACAAAGACAAAAGCTCAGGATGATCCAAAGCCCAACTGGGCTTTTGCAACCAAACTGAGCAGCTGGGCTGTGCTTAAGCAAGTAAGCCTAAACCCATTAAGAGAACCCAACCTGTGGGCTTCCATTTTTAATTTGTGGGCTTGTAATAATTTTTCCATTTTTCTGTTGGGTTTGTAATTAATTTTTGGTGCGGTTTGTTTAATGCTTGTGGGCTTGTGGTTTTAGATTGATTTGGGCCTGTTGTTTAATTAAAGAAAACTGAACTTTTGAAAGCCCAGTTGGGCCTCATATTTTAGTTAGTAGCTAGCCAAAGCCCAACTAAATTTCTGGGACTATGGGCTTAACATCCATTTGAAAACTAAACATTACACTGTGGGCTTGACCCAAAAACAGAAAACGTTTTTCAAAGCCCAGTTGGGCCTCGACCTTTGGCTATTTAAGAGCCCAAATTTCATATTGTTACCTGGGCTTGTTTGAACTGTGGGCCTGAACCAAACTTCGAGTGGGCCAAATTCCAAAAACCAACAGTGAGCTTTACTCACCAGCAGTGGGCCTTTTTTTTTTAAAAAACGTAGCTGGGCTTCGCAAAACCCAACAGTGGGCTTGGTCTCCTTATCCCATTAAAAACCAAAATTTTTCTTTTTCCCTAAAAAACCAAATTTTATTCCAGCAACCCATTAAAACCAAAAGGCCTTGCTCCCGATTTTAAAACCAAAATTTTCTTTTTCCCATCAAAACCAAATGTCTCCCGACAAACCAAATTTTTCCCAAAAAGTCCAATCCCATTAAAAACCAATTTTCTTGTATAAAATCTAGTAGATAGTTCTTAGTTAAATCTTTGTTTCTTTTGTATATAGTGCTAATCCAATATGATCTCGGCTAAAAAAAAATGTTGGATTTTTGCCTTGAATAACGGAGTTCTAATCTTGCTTTCGCCGAATGGGTATTCTCTTTCCTTTTCTTACTCAGCATAATCCTCTCCATATGTTGTATTATAATTCTTTACATCTTTTGAAACATTGAGGACAATGTTTAGTTAGGTTTGGGGGTATAGGTATATACCACGATCACATGCCATAATTGAAAACAAGAACTCCTTCTTTTGAACTCTTCCTTTTTGAAAAAAATGAAAAAAAATCAAAATTAAAATTAAAAATTGAAAAAAACATAAAAATGGAGCTCATTTACCTTGAAATGTTGACTCTTGTGCAAATATGTAAATTTTAGGAGTCTTAGTCTAGATATTTAGGCACCCTGATTCTAGCACAATTCACATGTGATAAGAAACTTGCACGCGCACGATCTACCAATACATGTATAGCCTCGATCTTCAAGGTGTTTGATAGGAAGTTAGATTGCCAATCACTTTAGAATACTGAATGAGACTTGACTAGCTTGTTCTTTGGTTGGCTGGGGATAGAAGTTGGAGGATACGTTAAAAAAGCAACCATAGAATTGACCGGACGCATTCGATAAGGGCCACCTCTTGCTAAGAGTCATGTAATTATGTTTTTTTTTTTGTTCATGTATCAAAAGGTCACTATGTTGTAAATTTCAAAGTTATTTCTTACAAAAAAAAAAAATTCAGAAAATCAAAAAAATCAAAAAAAAAAAAAGAAAAAAAAAAAGAAATAAAAAAAAATCAAGTATTTATTCCATGTTTTGTCATGTTAAAGACAATAGTTCTCTCTTGTTCCAAAAATAAAAGAGAGTAATCAATGTAAATAAGAGTCATGTAAAGAGTCATCTTTTTGTTGTAAATAGTCTTGTAATAAGCAAGGAGGGTGCATCCATCGATGTATAACGCGGGTAAACTGAAATATCACCAACTCATTGGGTGAACATTCACAATTCTCGTAAAGCCGGAAAGCTAGCTTGGCTTAGAATTCGGTTCTTAGCCTAAAAACTATCTCTTGGTGGTTAGTAGTCATAACTTCAGGTCATTCTAGAAACATGTGTAGATACACTTTACACTCTTATCACATGTCTTTATTTGTTATCAGTGCTAGGATTGTGCCTTAGATAGCTAGATTGACATCTCCATTTTGCTGTGAGCTTAAACTGTCTTGCACATGTCACATTTGATGGAATCTGAGCTTATATTTTGTACTAGAACTTTGTAGGTACGTTCTAAGCAAACCTTCACGAGACTTCACTCGTCCACTAGGGACACTTAGTGGTTCAAAGGCTTAGTGCATACGAAATGCATTCGAGAGACCAGCGACAGTGGTATAGGTAGGATTTCCTTAGTTTTGTTTTACTTGAGGACAAGTAAAATTCAGGTTTGGGGGTATTTGATGAGTGCTAAAAAGTGCATATTTCTATATATTTTTCTTGGCATTTAACTCATCTTCTGTGCATTAATTCTACATTTTATCCCATATTCTGTATTTTCATTGTTTTCAAGAATAAATATTTTTATTAATTAATTTTGTATTTTTAGGTACTAAATAAAACTTGGATGAATTGTTGAGCGAAAAGAGCAAAGAAACGGTCAAGACTCCCGCAGGAAGGCAGCAAAGAATGATGTTTGCAAGAGCCGGATAAACTAGAAGTGGGCTTGAAGAGGAAGAATTGTTCTTAAAGAAGATATGGGCTTGGCATACCCAAGGCCCAAAACCCTTACCCAAATCCATTTCCAATATCCATACCCATTTCCATGAGAACCGTCAGATAGGATCCATCACATCATCCTACGGTCGTCTCATCATCGTGCATCAAACTCTGAAGTTCCTGTCAAACATCATAGTACCTAACCCCATCTGGAACCGTTAGCTTCGTTGTATCTCGCAATCCAACGGTCGCTACAAGCTGTTTCCCTTCTTGTCGTTCGATTCGTTTCAGATGTGGTCATCCAACGCTCTCGTCTTGCTGGACATCAAGATTGCTGATCCCGCCCAACACCGGAGCACACCCAACACATATAACCCAAAAACCTAACCCTAAATCGCTCATTCTCTTCTCCCCTTATCTTCATTCTCTTCTCCCCTTCTCTTTATTCTCTTCTCCCGCCTCTGCAGACACCATGTCTGCCGTACCACCACCTTCTCCACCATGTCCGCCACCACCTACTCTGCCACAACCAAACCACCAACTCCACCTGCTCGAACATCATCACCCCCTCTTTCTAGCCCCCTATTTGATTGATATTTCTTCTCACCTTTCTCTGAAACCCTAGAAGAAAAATCAATCGATTAGGCGAGTCTAGAGTAGCAATTGACACATGGGAATGGAGCAAAGGACCAAGGGGAAGAATGGGTCGAAGACAAACTCGTCAAATCACATCAATATGGGTAAGAATTACCAAACCCTAAATTTTCTGATTTGGGGGAATTTATTAAAGAACCCTAATGTTCTGTTAGGGAGAGCATTAGAGAAGATATGGGTCTGTTTTGTACTGTCAAATTAGGTAGAAATAATTTACCTAATTTCTGTTTAAATTGGGGATATTTTTGGGGAAGAACCCTAATTTTGTAATTTGGGGGAAAACCCAAATTGGGTCTGTGGGTATAAATTGAGACTGTGGGTATGTTTTAAGAGGGAGGCCTGGACTAGCCAGTGCACCACCAAGAGGACTGGACTAGCCAGTTCCTCAATTGTTCATGTTCTGTTTTTGCTTCACTTTCAAATTCAGTTTTATTTTCACATATTCATCATGTTTTAATTTATCACTTGCTAAGGTTGAGATGAAGCTTCCATGCTAATGCTAGTTGGTTAATGTGAAGACAATGTTCTTGTGTTCTGAAACTGTGTAGGACAGTTATAATTTAAGCATTTCATCACATTGCTCTCACATTGTATGTCAAGCATACATTGTAGTTAGGATAACCCTGTGATTGATGGTGCTGCAGCTCATGATTAATGTTTATTGTTCAAACCTTAGACTAGTTGTGATCTAATCAGACAGTTAGTGCTATGGAAGAACATTTTAGCTGTAATTAGATTATCCTTTAGGAAGGTTTAATCATCTAAGTGGCTTATCTGCGGGTAGTTGCAGTGTGAGAGCCCCAATTACTACAAGGACTAGACTTAACTTAGTGACCCTAAATCCTTCTCTTAAAACCACCTCTTTGATAAGCAGCAGGCTCGAACCTCCACTGCTATCTAGATAATTAGCTGAGGCTAGAATCTCACTAATATCTAAACAAGGGGCAAGAACATGAGTTAGCATTGAAAATTGATTTAGCATAGGTTAGAGGTGGAATCAAAAGCCTTAGTGATTAAGCCTAAAGTCACTGTTTCTTTCCTCACTGCCTCACTGCCTCACTGCAACTGTTTTACTTTGTTTCTTTGGCAATTTACTTCACTGCCTTAGGCTCATTGCCTTTGTCCCTTTGCTTCACTGTCACTAGCTCAGAACTATCTAGGAAACTTCAACTCACACACACCTTGTCTCTGTGGATCGACCCGTATTTGCATTGTTCTACACCTCGACACCGTGCACTTGCGGTTATAATTTTTAGGTCTTTTAGAAACCTACCAGCCTCTAAACCATCCACCTGGCACTATCCAAATTCTCTTATATACTTTATAAATTATGGTTAAATCTGAAATTCATATTATTATTAATAACACAGTAAAAAATGTTGAGCTTTGGTCTAACAGTTTGCAAAAAAATAATTAAAGAGCATTTATCCAAAAATCATCAGTTTTTCTTCAACTTTTTTGATGGTGGTGTCTCTGCATGCAATGGATCAGGTTGTGACATTCTCAACGCGCCAAACCTTGTCTTCCTCTGTTGCCCATCTGAAAGTTGGTATGCCTTCTGCACAGTTGGTGCATATAACCTTCTTTGCGCCTTTTTAGTCTTCTGAGAAAGCTTTTCAGAGGCTGCATGCATGACTCCCTGAATGTGGATTGACTGCTAGGTGCTCCTCATTCAGTTTATCACTGTCCAATTTCTTCTCAAAATCTAAAACTGGTTCTGGTTGTTTATGAGGTTTTCCATGTTGTGGAGTTTCCTGCAGCAAGAGATTAAATGTATTATATATATATATACATTTTAAATCCAAGGCGAATTCGTCTGTCATATGAATTATTCGTCTGTCATATGAATTCTCAACAAGAGACAGACAAAAGTTATTTTTCCAACAATGTGATAAAGCCAACTTCACTGAAGGCCGCGCCATTTTTTACAGCTGACGCCCATAATAAAATCCGTAACCAAATATCAATTTTCTAATTTACACTGGCATTCATGTTCCATTAGGTGTTAATATATTTCTATCTCGTACTTATTCTTTAATCAAACTGAATACCCGATTGATTTACGTAAAATAATTTATATACTTGATTAACAAAGCAAAATAGCTAAGAAACTAACCTTGTCATTAGAGATGGAACAATTATCTTTCGGCCATGCCACAAAACCATCTTTATCTTCCCCTAATAACTTAAACTCACCACTTGGTTCTGTTAACACGAATGATGGATCTATGACCTCCAGAATATTGGCAGCATAACAGTGTTCAGGAATCTCTTGTCGATGTATTTTCTGGTTAGGCACCTTAGGAAAAATACTGCCTCTAGCAACGACGTTTCCCCTAGATCCATTCCAAAAGTCGTATTTTGCTTTCTGCGGAGATACGACATATGAACATCATATAAAAAAAGATGTTAGGATTAGCAATATAGATTTACGAAGAAAAAAAAATAATAATAAAAAAATACTCCATTAGATGTCTTAGCCATAGGTTCTGCCATAGATGTGCACGACTTCTCTAGAGATATTGAAGGATTTGGTTGGGAATTACTGGTAGAGTTCTGCATAAGATTAGGAGACTGCTTCTTAGACTATGAATGCGAAGACACTAATGAATTGAATAGGTAACAAATACACAAGGTTCTCCAAAATATACCCTAGCATCCATGATTCATATAGTTGATATCATATTTCAGACATATGGTTTAAGATCATGTAACTGGTTTAAGACAACAGACTTACTAATTTTAGTTTTAATCCCGAGTATCCTCCTCGTCCTGTTCGATGTGGGAACTTGGATTGTGATATTTCCTCTGTTCCCTTCTCCGAATTTTTCTTGCAGAGGAAATAAAATAATTTCATTAGTATGCTGGGATAGACAATAAGAACGAAACACAAATTAGAAAAAGCAATGTGTATTCCATACCTTAAATATAGGCGATTCTAGTACATACTTAAGGTATTCGTCCCAGTCTTCTTGGTCCATTACCTTTTCGTAATTTCTAAGGAAAGTTTTTAGTTTGTCCGGTCTTTCCAGGAAGGGTTTTACATGATTATTGTATAATTTCCTTCTGAAGTCCCGCAGCTGAACAGCTAGACGCTTCATGACCGCTTGCTTATATTCATGGGGCACCTCATAAATAAACTGCAATAACAACTAATTTATGTTCATCACAGACTCACAGTTCGACAACAAAAACGACGAATTGATAACGGCATATGCATACCAGAATTTCCTCCCACATATTTTGTTTCGTTGTTGCAGGGACTTCCTTCCAACATAAATGTTTTATGCCAACCATATCACGGTCCAAATAGCCTAGGTAACTACTGAATTCAATTCTATGGCCACCATCAGAATCCACCTCATCATCCCATTGGTCCTCCTCTGGGGGCACGTTGTAATCATCTTCTGCCATGACAAAAGTTGTATAGGTACGTGCATCTCAGTTAGGAATTTGAGCTTATTTTGGAAAATATTAGCTAAACCTAACAGGATAGGCTACATGTGTTATACCTCTTTTCTATTATATGAAAAGAAAACAAACATGAACTCATTGATGCATGTAACTTGAGGCTAAAACATCACTGCAACACACAAAATATCCTCATGAATATTGTGTTATCCACAAAGTGAAAGGTACCGGTTAAACGGTCTTATATGCCTTTTTGTTACAAAAGCCAAGAGTACTAAAGCACCACATAATGATCATCCATTTTTAGCTTGAAGATGATAGTCAAATTGGCCAACTAGCAACATGGTATCATTAAAAGTGGCAATTTAAAATGCAGATGTTACAGGCTCTCCAAGTAACAAAGACTCAAATGATTAAATCTTGAGAAGCCTTATATATATATATATGATTGACACAACATCGTCCATCAAAGTAGAGTTATATCTAAATCAAACCCAAACAATAACAAAAACCCGAGAAAACAATTAACATCGTTAAGTTTTGTAAAACCTAACTAACTAGTAAAGCCTAACTAAGTAACATGAAATAAAGATCCTTACTTAAATCTTATAATAGTTCATGCATGTAACTTAAGCCTAAAACAGTATTGTTGTAACAAAATAAAATCACCTCTCATCGTCATTAACTTGTTCTTTGATACAGCCGAATACAAACCCTAGTCATGCTTTAACTAGTAAACCTATAAGATCTAACATATGATTCCATGAGATCGAACAAAAAATATAACACCAGTTTAATATTTATTCGATAATGGGTTGTATAAATAATACCAACAACAAAGATCGAGTCTGAAAAGGTAGGTTCCTTGTAAAGATTAGAGATAGTAAAAATAGAATAAAAACCCTAATCATGCTTTAACTAGTAAACATATAAGAAGTAATAGAATAAAAACCCTAATCATGCTTTAACTAGTAAACCTATAAGATCTAACATCTGATTCCATGAGATCCAATAAAAAATCTAACATCAATTTAATATTCGGTTTTAGAAATAATACCAACAACAAAGATCGAGTCTGAAGAGGTAGGTTCCTTGTAAAGATTAGAGATAGTAGCAGAATTATGATTTCAAAGAGAGAATGAATCGAGTAATAAAAACTGAAAAAGTAGATCGAAATCATCTTTCTTTTTCTTTTTGGAGTTTAACCAAACCATCAGGCAGGAATTGATTTTCCTTTTGAAATCATCCCGCCCAGTAAAATTCATTTTCATCGCACGCCAAACAAAAGATTTTGGGTGTTTTTCTTTTTTTATTTACAAATTTTTGATGTGTGACCAATATGGTTAGTTTCCTTTATTTTATGAGAGAATATATCGTAGACAGTTATGATAAAATTGTTTCCCAAAATTTTCGAAATTTAGTTTCTATCTCTAACCAACTCGAGAAAAGGCCATAGAAAAAAATTACTTTCCTATTTTTGAATAATATTTTCCTTAAAATTTTTAACATGGGTTGTATCCTGTATTATTCTTGGTTTAGGGAGGAAACGTAAGAATTATTAGTGGCACCTATGTAGGAAACGTATTCTTCTAATCATACAGTATTTTTTTTAATAGGAAAAAATAAATATATTGATAAGCAAGCTTACATATTGTTTTTATCCCGTTGAATCAGAAGATTGATCCATACAGACAGATTATTAAACCAACAAAAGCAAATTGTTTGAGTTCTTGCATACTTTGCTATAGAGACTGCAATATGATTTGCATCCCTATGGGCATAAGTGCAAACCCAAGAATCAAAATAACTTAATATAACTAATGCATCATGGATTAAATTATATGTTGTCCATTTAACTGCTGTAGCCTTCCCATTCACAGCTGCTATAACATTCTGAAAATCTCCTTCCAAGTGAATTTTTCGCCATCCCTTACTGTGAGCCCATTGTACTGCTGCGCTTCAGCTTGCTCTGGATCAATGGCTAGAGATGTACCTCCTCGCAGTCCATGACTGTTTCCTGCAGAATCTCTACAAATCAGTCCCCATCCTGATAATACAGTTTTATCAATATAGAAAGCATCAAAATTCAATTTGTATATATCATCTATAAGAGCCTTCCAGTTCTTATCAATTATTCTCAAAGCACTGTTGCTACTAGTTTGCATACTTTTAGCCCTTTTCCAGTCCTCAATCTGCCTGACAATATTGTTTATAACAATGTTACTGTTAAATGGCTTGTTTTCAAAAACTGTATCACATCTAGCCTTCCAGGTTAGCCACAAAATGAAACTGGCACTCTCATACAGACTAAAATCCTTGGGCATACCATTGTTTGCCTTTAGAAATAAACCACTTATCCAATTTTGTAAGTCCAGACCCTAGAGGATAGTAGATAATATAGAGTCTACTGAATCCCATATATGTCTGACATGATGACAATCAAAGAACAGATGTTGAATAGTTTCAGGGTTACCATTACAGATAGCACATCTACTATATTTATGTTCAGTGAACCTGGCAAGTCTATGTTTAGTAGTAATGCAACCATGTAGGACTTTCCATATAAAATACTGAATTCTGGGAGGTAGCTTATATCTCCAAAAGGATTTCCAGCAGATGTCTAAGTTGTTCTTAGTTAGCTTAGTAGCTAAGTTTTCATTCAAGATGGCATTGTAAGCAGATTTTATAGTAAACATTCCATTGCTGGAAAGCTCCCATCTCAGCTTATCTTTACCTTCAATAGGAATTCTTATGTCAGTAATCCTTTTAACAGTATCTTCATCAAACAAAGCATTCAAAATATCAGAATTCCAAGACTTAGAGTCTTGGTCAATGAGTTGATTCACAGTTTTCATATTAAAAGAGCTAAAATGACTATCTGGAGGTCTGTGCATATTTGGAATTCAAGTATCTTTCCAAATTTGCACAGAAGTACCATCACCTATCTCCCATATGTAGTGTCTTTTAATTATATTCAAACCTGTGCATATGCCTTGCCAAATCCAAGACCCCTGTTTGTTCACAATATCAGTTAAAGGATTAACAACATGAAAATATTTTTTCTTCATAGTAACAACCCATGGTTCATCTGGATTGGTAATCAATCATACAGTAAGCTACTAAAGATAAACAAAGTAAACCCATCCATTTTCATGTTCATCATTTCCAGAAAACATAAAAATTCAGCGTGAATCATTCATCACATAAATGTCAACCTATCTATCAGCGTAAAAAGCATGCATCTAGTGCAGTACTTAAAAAATACGTAAACTAAAAGTTCACACATCAAAAACCCTGTTTAAAAAAGCAAAGAACTTGTTAGATGAGCATTTATCCAACAATCATCAGTTTTTCTTCAACTTTTTTGATGGTGGTGTCTCTGCATGCAATGGATCAGGTTGTGACATTCTCGACGTGCCAAACCTTGTCTTCCTCTGGTGCGCAGCTAAAAGTTGCAATGCCTTCTACACAGTTGGTACATATAACCTTCTCTGCGCCTTTTTAATCTTCTGAGAAATCTTTTCAGAGGCTGCATGACTCCCCGAATGTGGACTGATTTCTAGGTGCTCCTCATTCAGTTTTTCACTGTCCAATTTCTTCTCAGAATCTAAAACTGGTTATGGTTGCTCATGAGGTTTTCCATGCTGTGGAGTTTCCTGCAACAAGAGATTAAATGTATTATATATATATATATATATATATATATATATATATATATTCTAAATACAAGGTGAATTCGTCTATCATGTGAATTCTCAACAAAAGACAGACAAAAGTCATTTTTCCAACAATGTAATAAAGCCAACTTCACTGAAGGCCGCGACATTTTTCACAGCTGACGCCCATAATAAAATCCGTAACCAAATATCAATTTTCAAATTTACACTGGCATTCATGTTCCATTTAGGTGTTAATATATTTCTATCTCGTACTTATTCTTTAATCAAACTGAATACACGATTTATGTAAAACTATTTATATACTTGATTAACAAAGCAAAAGAGCTAAGAAACTAACCTTGTCATCAGAGATGGAACAGTTATCTTTCGGCCATGCCACAAAACCATCTTTAGCTTCCCCTAATAACTTAAACTCACCACTTGGTTCGGTTAACACGAACGATGGAACTATAACCTCCTGAATATTGACAGCATAACATTTACTAGGAAGATCTTGTCCATGTATTTTCTGGTTAGGCACCATAGGTAAAACACTTCCTCTAGCAATGACGTTTCCCCTTGATCCTTTCCAAAAGTCATATTTTGCTTTCTTCGGAGATACGGCATATGAACATCATATAAAAAAAAGATGTTAGAATTAGCAATATAGATTTACGAAGAAAAAAAATCAAAAAAAAACATACTCCATTAGATTTCTTATCCAGATGTTCTGCCGTAGATGTGCACGACTTCTCTAGAGATATTGAAGGATTTGGTTGGGAATTACTGGTAGAATACTGCATAAGATTAGGAGACTGCTTCTTAGATCCATCAGAAGGGTTGCTACGTGAAGGAGACTTCCGCAGAGAAGTAGTTGGTTGTGAATTACTAGTAGGGTTCTGCATAAGATTAAAAGAGTTATTAGTTACTTTTGAAAGTTACACATGTTTCTATTTTTCTAGGTTCTCTAATTTACAGTTGGATCGGTAATTCATATAATTGATAGACTGGTTTATGTATATTCGACTTACAAATCAAACAAGCCAAGAAACTAACCTTCTTAGCAGGCTCGGTAAACTGAACACCATACTTTGGCCAAGGAATCGCTTTTCCAAAAGTTTGCCCTAATGTTTCCATACCAGCAAATCGTACGGGTAGACAGAAATTCGGTTTTATTACTTCATCAATCAGGATTTTGGGGCAATCAACCTCCAACCCATCCTTTCCATGTAATTGTTGTTTTCCTGTTAACAAAAAAGCTCTACCTCTAGCAAGGACGTTTGCCTTAGACAACTCGTAAAAAAGGTTGCACCTTCTACCCTGCGAAAATATATGGCATATGAACATCTTCAAGCGAAAACTTCAAAACAAATTGAGATTTAAAATGCATGTAAAAATAAAACAGATACCAGAGAAACTGGTTTAGTTGTCGTGATCTCAGATTTGCTCCGACTAGGTGGATCTTTTGATGTCATATCCAGAGTTGGTTTCCCCGAATTTTGTTGACTTACCTGCAGCAGTAGAGTAATATTCCATATTCGGGTGACAAATATGCCAAATTCCACCGTGAATGCGAAGACACGGATGAATAGGTAACAAATATACAAGGTTCTCCAAAATACACCCTAGCATCCGTGATTCATATAGTAGTTGATAGCATATTTCAGACTCATATGGTCTTAAGTTCATGTAACTGGTTTAAAACACATACCCTTCGGAACTTTTTCAGATATTGTGATACGACATTGGCTTCCGTTGAGTAGATCCGGTGATTTCACAGCCTCAGAATGTTTTGGTTGACTTACCTGCATCAGAAAATTGAAATGAAAGTTGTACCTTGTTTTTGCAGTGAAACCATTTAAACAAAATGCACAACTGACTCACAATCAAATAACTAACCACATATCTCGTTCTATAAGGTTCTCTAAAATATACACTAACGTCCGTGATTCATATAGCTGATAACATATTCGTCTCTTATATCAAACAAGATATATATATAAAACTGGTTTGTGTAAAAACATATCCAATGAGTTAATAAAGCAAACAAGAATAGCAACCAACCTTTTGATCGAAGATGGTTTGATTTTATGGCCAACAAATTTCAGCATCACCAACATCTTTTAAAGTTTTTATCCCAGAAGATGTGCCAAAGGGTAATTTGATGGTTTCATTTAGTACTTCACTAACCATGACGCTATAGCATGTAACCTCACCCGTCATTCCTGACTTCATTTTATAAGATACCTTCTTTGAAGAGTAAGCTCTACCAATGGCAACAATGTTGTCCTTTTCTCCAAACCAAAGTTTGCATCCTGTGCCCTGCAGAAACACAAGACGCATGAGAGATAGTAAATGGAAGATTCAAAATTTAAACGCGTTGGAAAACCATACATCAATGGTAACTTTTTCAGATGGCACATAATGAGATTCCCCAGTGGATGAAGGAGACGAAGACTTCTTTTTTGATACTAAAGACGGCTGGGATTCAATATAAACGGTCGGCATTTTAGTACAAGGAGAGACCCGCTTCGCGGACCCTTTGGTGCTTTCAGATGACTTCTGCGGACCGGATTTCCCATGTTTTTTTTGAAGTTGCTTAACTGATTCTGGACCTATGTTATTCTTAAATCGATTGGAGGCGTTGATAGGTCCTGCATCCTGTGACTGTAGTTAAACACATTGTTTGAAAAAATCAGATACTGTCTGACAATTTTTTCAAAAAATTATACAATCTAATCAAAACTCGGTTCACTTACCTCTCCTCCAGACTTGCTGATACTGTTGCCCAAAATTTTCGCAATGTCGACTCCTTGAGATAACAAGTTATCTTTCAATCTCTGATACACATTTTTAGTAGACTCTAATTCTTTCTCCTTAGCTTTCAGCTTTTCACGCAGTTCATCGTTCTCTTTCGAGTGTCTTGGTTTTCTTCCATTTGGAAAGTAAAGGGTTGCCGTCACTCCAAAGCCAGCCCCCTTGACACGTCCACCCTTATCCGGGCCGATCGCAACTGTTAGGGCATCCTCGTTATGACCAACCGTTAGAGTTCCCTCTCGAATCATCTTCCGCTTCTCTTCCTGTTCAAATAATGTGTTAAATTCTGATTTAAACCTTGCGCAATTACTGTGCACTTACTTTGGTTAAAAACATGAGGACTGTAAAGTTTCTGTTTTCTCACAACTTCAGATGTCTTCTTCCTGACAAACTCGTCTGGAACAATTCCGTCTTTGTTTTCGCGTGCTCTTGCCCACATGAAGCACCGGTCTTCAAGATCTTCTTCGGCAACATTTCCGCTTTGGACCTAGTAGTTACCAGAAACAAGTAAGGATTTACATCCGCACAGATATTAACTGTGTAAAACAGAAAACCTATTCCAAAGCGTCTAATGTGACAAAATTACAGATTGGTGTAAGAGGACACATCCCTATACCGTTTTAAGTTTCTGCATATATGAGACACGCACACGACATACAAAACAGAAGTATCTGATATGGCCGGTTTTACTGTGCAGTGTATAATAAATAAGACAACAGACTTACTAATTTTAGTTTTAATCCCGAGTATCCTCCTCGTCCCGTCCGATGTGGGAACTTGGATTGTGATATTGCCTTTTTTCCCCTCTCCGAATTTTTCTTGCAGAGGAAATAAAAATAATTTCATTAGTATGCTGGGATAGACAATAAGAACGAAACACAAAATCAGAAAAAGCAATGTGTATTCCATACCTTAAATATAGCCGATTTTAGTACATGATTAAGGTAATTGTCCCAGTTCTCTTGGTCCATTACCGTTTCGTACTTTTTGGGGAAAGTTCTTAGTTTGTGCGGCATTTCCAGGAAGGGTTTTACATGATTGTTGTACAATTTCCTTCTGAAGTCCCGCAGCTGAACAGGTAGACGCTTCATGACCACTCGCTTCAGCTCATGGGGCACCTCATAATGAAGCTGCAATAACATCTAATGTATGTTAATCACAGACTCACAGTTAGACAACAAAAACGACGAATTGGTAACCGCATATGCATACCAGAATTTTCTCCCACATATTTTCTTTTGTTGTTGAAGGGACTTCCTTCCAACATAAATGTTTTATGCCAACCATATCACGGACCAAATAGCCTAGGTAACTACTGAATTCAATTCTATGGTTACCAATAGGCATTTTGTCAAATTCAATATCCCTTCTTTTGGCATCTTTTATCGAGAAGTCTCTATGCAGCTTCAACATTCTTGTCATTCCCCTCTCTTTTATGATCACTTCTGTAGAGTCTTCTTGTTGTGGCTGCTTTTCTGCTTCTGGAGCATTTTCCAATTCTTTTTCTTCTAACACCTCCAAATCATCATTTTCAGAATCTTCTGACTCTGGAAATAACCGAGGCAACATATGAAACCATGTGATGTTTAAGTAGAAACAAGTAAGTACAAGGTTTCGCACATTACCTGTTAAGTCTTCAAATCTAGCAGTGTGGAGCATATCTCCACCATCATCGTCATCTGATTGTACAATGTCATCATGACTCTCATCTAAATCCACCGTTTCTTCATCAGAATCCCCCTCAACATCTGATTCCCTCCATTGGTCGTAATCATCATCTTCTGCCATGACAAAAGCTGTGTAGGTACGTGCATCTCAGTTAGGAATTTGAGCTTATTTTGGAAAATATTAGCTAAACCTAACAGGATAGGCAACATGTGTTACACCTATTTTCTATTATGAAAAGAAAACAAACATGAACTCAGTGATGCATGTAACTTGAGGCTAAAACATCACTGCAACACACAAAATCTCCTCATGATTAGTGTTATCCACAAAGCGAAAGGTACCGGTTAAACGGTCTTATATAACTTTTTGTTACAAAAGCCAAGAGCACTAAAGCACCAGATAATGATTATCCATTTTTAGCTTGAAGATATAGTCAAATTGGCCAACCAGCAACATGGTATTATTAAAAGTGGAAACTTAAAATACAGACGTTACAGGCTCGCCAAGTAACAAAGACTCAAATGATTAAATCTTGAGAAGCCTTGTATATAAATATGATTGAAACAACATCGTCGATCAAAGTAGAGTTATTAACTCTCAATCAAAATCCAACCCAAACAATAACAAAAACCCTAGAAAATTTTTTAGCATCGTTAAGTTTTTTATTTTGTAAAACCTAACTAACTAGTAAAGCCTAACTAAGTATCATGAAAGAAAGATCCTTACCTAATTCTTATAATAGTTCATGCATGTAACTTAAGCCTAAAATATTATTGTTGTAACAAAATGAAATCACATCTCATCTTACAACCCGTGATTGTCATTAACTTGTTCTTTGATACAGCCGAATAAGAACCCTAATCATGCTTTAACAAGTAAACCTATAAGATCTAACATCTGATTCCATGAGATCAAACAAAAAATCTAACATAAATTTAATATTCATTCGATAATGGGTTGTATAAATATTACCAGCAACGAAGATCGAGTTTAAAGAGGTAGATTCCTTGTAAAGATTAGAGATAGTAATAGAATAAAAACCCTACTCATGCTTTAACTAGTAAACCTATAATAAGTGATAGAATAAAAACCCTAATCATGCTTTAACTAGTAAACCTATAAGATCTAACATATGATTCCATGAGATCGAACAAAAAATCTAACATCAATTCAATATTCATTCGATAATGGGTTGTAGAAATAATACCAACAACAAAGATCGAGTCTGAAGAGGTAGGTTCCTTGTAAAGATTAGAGACGATAGTAGTAGAATTATGATTTCATAGAGAGAATGAATCGAGTAATAAAAACTGAAAAAAGTAGATCGTACTCATCTTTCTTTTTCTTTTTGGAATTTAACCAAACCATCAGGCGAGAATTGATTTTCCTTTTGAAATCATCCCGCCCAGTAAAATCCATTTTCATCACCCGCCAAACAAAAGATTTTTGGTGTTTTTCTTTTTTTATTTCCAAATTTTTGATGTATAACCAATATGGTTAGTTTCCTTATTTTATGAGAGAATATATCGTAGACAGTTATGATAAAAATTGTTTCCCAAAATTTTCGAAATTTTGTTTCCTATCTCTAACCAACTCGAGAAGAGGCTATAGTGAAAAAGTACTTTCATATTTCGAATAATATTTACCTTAATAATTTTAAGCTGCGTTGTCTCCTGTATTATTCTTGGTTTAGGGAGGAAACGTATGAATTATTAGTGGCACCTATGTAGGAAACGTATTATTCTAATCATACAGTAAGCTAATAAAGATAAATAAACTAAACCTATCCATTTTCATGTTCATCATTTCCAGAAAACATAAAGTTCAACGTGAATCATTCATCACATAAATATCAACCTACCTATCAGCGTAAAAAGCCTCCATCTGGTGCAGTACTTAAAAAATAAATAAAATCACCACTGAAAACAAAATGGTCATCAAAAACCCTGTTTAAAAAGCAAAGAACTTGTTAGATGAGTCTGGTTCTTTGTCAGATTAGTATGGTTCCTCATTCTCATCCAATTCCACGCAAAGATCATTATCATTAACATCGTCGTATAGCAGTACTTTACTTTCAATAGAACTTTACTTGTTCAAACTCGTATTTTTGTTAAAAGTATTGGCAATGAGATAATAAGATCAGACCTAAAGTGATAAATTGTTTCTTATTGTTTATGGGTGTGGGGGACTGTATTTTTGTACATTTCCTCCGTTCTTTCAGCTAATTATATTTATTTTTCCAAAAGAATGCACACCTCATACATAAATAAATTTGCAAGAGTATATTGCATTCTGTAAACTCTATGAACTTGTAAATAATTATCTGATTTATTTCATGATTCTAATACCTAAATAATAAAAGAATTCATAAACATCACCTTCTTCTAAATGACAAAATTAGCGAACGAAACAAGAAACGAAAACAACTTTCAAAGCGTCCACAAAATGAAATCGATAAATCAAACCATATCATCAAAAAAAAAAACATATCAAATGAACAATCCCCCATCTTCAAATAATTCTTCTGGCAATGCTGAGGTGAACCTGACCACTCCAACCAGCAGGCTTGGGCGCCTTGTCATTCTCAGATTTGTCATTTTCTGCTTCATCAGGCTCCACATGCTTGTTAAGATCATGCTTATTAACTTTTGGATTATCTGCCAAATCCGGAACATCGGGACGATCTTCATCAATAATTTCAATAATAGAAGCAGGAGCATCATCATTTACAGTAGGAACATCAGCATAAGCAGGAACATCAGCATAAGCAGGAACATCAGCATCCTCAACGCTACTGATTACAGCGTCCAGAGGAACACCAGGAATAACATCAGCATAAATAGGAACATCATCATTGTCAACACTACTGACAACGGAACTAATTACAGCGTCGAGAGGAACACTAGGAACAAAACTTATTCCGTCCACAGTAATGATAATCCTCAATTTACGAGGACCAGCCATCAGTCGAGGACATTTTTGGATCCTCTCTTCAGTTTCATCTCTACAGTCCCTCTTAGTAGAACTCGTTTTTTCCTCTTAATACTCTATGTTAGTTTTTTTCTATGCTTGGTGTAATTTATATATATTTCTAAGGAAAACCCTAATTTCTTAGGTTTTCCATCATTATCTTAAATCACCTATTCTTTGGTATTTACATCGAATATTCTATCAATATAAGGAGATATGGAATGAATATTTTCATGTTTATCTAATTTCCTTTTTAATCTAATATACATAACGAACATAACAAACTAAAATAAATTATGATCTCATGAGATATATGGAATGAATATTTTCATATTTATCTAATTTCCTTTTTAATTTAATTATCTAGGTCGGTTGGGGTGGCCCGGCCGGCTGGACCATAGGTGTAACGCAAAAAAAAGGAAAAAACCAAATGTTGGCTAGTTAAACAATGACCCAACATTTAGCGGCAACACCTTCATGTTGATGGATGAAATTGAACATTTCAACATAGAAAAAAATCCAAACACCAAAACAAAAACAAAAAAAAATACAAGGAAAAAAAAAAGCAAAATAAATAACCCAAGGAATAAATTGTACATTTCAGCATAGAAAAAAAATCCAAATACCAAAAAAAAAAAAACACAACTGCAAGAAAAAAGCTACATAGATAAGCTTAGGAATGTGTTAGTGGCATGAACATCATGAGTACACGTTTCCGATTGTCCACCAAAATTCAACGAGACAGCGGTCCTCATGTGAGGAATAATTGCAACCCTTGTTTTCCACGGTAGTTCCCCCCAAATTTCCGTCCAAGTTCTGGTGAGTGTATTGTAACGCAATAAACACCTATTCTACCAAAATAAGAGTTCCTTATTATTTATAAAGGCTATCGGGTTATGATTCGGCCATTCATCATCTTTAAAGAAAATGCTTATCTCATAATTCCAATTCCATTCCCCGCCAGGTGCCCATGTATGAATATTTTCTTTGGAAATGGGAGCCCAAAAATCTATCCGGGGCCGATCAATTCCCTCATGGATGTAGTAAAATAAAATGCGAACTCCGAACATGACCATCCCAAGTGATGGGTAAGTATTTATCCAAAATTCACCTCCAGAAATATGATGCGGGGGTGGCAAATGTTGATGGAACGTCTCGGTGTCCAAATTGAAAGATATCATGCCAATATCTTGCTGACAACAATCTATCCAAAAAATACGACCGTGTGCGTACACACCTGAACTCCGAAAAGTATAAGTAATCTCCCATGCTATGTTCCTCCATCCCCTCTTGTCTCCTAAAGTGTGTATTTGGACTTTACCATCCATGTGAATTCGAACACCTTGTATTCATTGGTACATTGACAGTATCTGAAACCCCCAATTACGTTGTATCGTGGATACCACGAAAGTACTTGATCCGTTGCAATTGGGATGCATAGTTGTGGCAGATGGAGGTGGTCACCAGTTTCTAGATTCATAATATATACAGGATCTTGTATGCCGTGGTGTGAAACATAAAAACAAACCAGACCATTGCAAGATCCAACTATTGGGTGCCACATAGTCCAATCATCATGGGTTCCATCATTCGGGGCATCATGATTGTTGGTTGTTACGATCGGGCTGAAATCTTCCTCTTTATAAAAGAGTTGGGTAACTTTATCTTTCCCCATTCTTGGTGTGACACCAAAAAGGAATCTAATTATTTTGTCCCCAAAGATAGTATTCCATTCTTTGCATACACATTTGCTTATTAAAACGATTTCTGTAGTTTGGAGGCGCTGAAGTATCTCGGTAGTTAATTACGGCAACATATCCATCACTATTATACTGATGAAAGATTATCAAAAAAAACAAAATTGCAAGATTTTATGATTTTCTTATTGTGAATGCTACAAGCAAATACGAGTATAAAGCTTATATATATATAGACATCCAATATACCTTTTGGCGAATGGTCGCGTCAGTCTAGGACGTTTTTGGATCCTCTCGTCAATTTCATATCAACAATCCCTCTTAATACTCTATGTTAGTTTTTTATATGCTTGGTGTAATTTGAAAACTCTAATTTTTTAGGCTTTCCATCATTATCTTAAATCACGATTCTTTGGTATTTACACAGAATATTTCAATTTCCATATTACTAAAAAATGAGATATTGTAGCAGTATAATGAGATATGGAATGAATATTTTCATGTTTATCTAATTTCCTTTTTAATTTAATATATACATTCCAAACATAACAAACTAAAATAAATCATGATCTCTTAGGAAATACCCAAATAATTTTTCTACTTTTCGACTAATTACCTAGGTGGGTTGGGGTGGCCCGAACGGCTGGACCATAGGTGTAACGCAAAAAAAGGAAAAAAACCAAAGGTTGTCTAGTTGAACAATGACCCAAACTAAATTGTACATTTCAACATAGAAAATAATCCAAACACCAAAAAAAAAAAAAAAAACACAACTATAAGAGAAAAAAAAGCTACATACCCAAGGAATAAATTGTACATAGGAAAAAAATCCAAATCCAAATACAAAAAAACAAAAAACAACACAACTACAAGAAAAAAAAAAGCTACATAGATAACCCAAGGAATGTGTTAGTGGCATGGACATCATGAGTACATGTTACCGATTGTCCACCAAAATTCTTCAACGAGACAGCGCTCCTCATATGAGGAATAATTGCAACCTTGCTTGTTTCCCACAGTTGTGTCCCCCAAATTTCCGTCCAAGTTCTGGTGAGTGCATTGTAACGCAATAAACGCCCATTCTGCCACAATAGAGGTCCTTGTTTTTTCCAAAAGCTATCGGGTAATAGGCCGACCACCCTTCATCCTCATCCTTTTCCAAGAAAATGCTTATCTTATGATTCCAATTCCATTCCCCGCCAGGTGCCCATGTATGAATATTTTTTTTTGGAAATGGGTGCCCAGAAATCTATCCGGGGCTGATTAATCCCCTCATCACAGCAGGCCTCATGGATGTAGTAAAATAAAAGGCGAACTCCGAACATAACCATCCCAACTGATGGGAATTCACTCCTAGGAATATGATGCGGGGGTCGCGAATTTTGATGAAATGTCTCAGTGTCCAAATTGAAAGAAACTATGCCACTATCCCACAGACAACAATCCTTCCAAAAAATACAACCATGTGCGTACACACCTGAACTCCGAAAAATATAAGGAATCTCCCATGCTATGTTCCTCCATCCTTTATTTTCTCCTAGAGTGTGTATTTGAACTTTACCATCCATGTGAATTCGAACTATCTTGTACTCATCGGTATGTTGACAGTATCCGAAACCCCCAATTACAGGATACCAAGAAAGTACTTGATCTCGTGCAATAATTGGGATGCATAGTTGTGGCAGATGTAGGTGCTCACCAGTTTCTGGATTCATAACATATTACAGGATCTTGTATGCCGTGGTGTGAAACATAAAAACAGACCAGACCATTGCAAGATCCAACTATTGGGTGCAACTTAGTCAAATCTTCATGGGTTCCATCATTCGGGGCGTCGTGATTGTTGGCTGTTACGATCGGGCTGAAATCTTCCTCTCTATAAAAGAGTTGAGTAACTTCTTTCCCTATCCTTGGTGTGACACCAAAAAGGAGTCCAATTCTTTTGTCCCCGAGGATAGTATTCCACACTTTGGAAACACATTTGCTTGCTAAAATGCTTTCTGCAGTTTGGAGGTGTTGTAGTATCTCGGTAGTTAATTCCGGCAACATATCCATCACTATTATACTGATGAAAGATTATCAAATTTTTTTTTAAAGCATTTAAGATTTTCTTAATATCGTAGAATGCTACAAGAAGATACGAGTAATGCTTATATAAACATACATCCAATACACCTGTTGGCGAATGGTTGCGTCCTTGATGAGCAGGCATTATTTGAAAGGTCGCGTCTTTAATGAGCAGACAAGTAACGCATATTTACATGTTTTATCTTTGAAAGATCGCGTCCTTAATGAGCATGCAAGTAAAGCATATTTGCCCGTTTTATCTTATAAGCGGTTATAGCTTAAACCTATAACTGAATTTTTATTTAAAAGGAAACAAAATCTAAAGGATAACCATTACGTCATGAAGTAGGTATGAAAAGACACCAATTCACTAATGATGACCTCCTGGAATTAGAATACCTGTCACGACAACATCTTAATATTTACAACGACATTCGTTGATAATATAAAACATGAACTATCCATAAAATACAAACGTGAATTTATCACTACAAATATGGGCTAATGGTACCATAATTTATGTATCTCTCTTTTTGCCCATTTATGTTCTGGTTTTGTGTTTTGGTGTCAAACACCAGTTTCAAATCAATAATTTGTCTACAAAAAGAATCCCGATTAGTCACAAAATCTTTTTCATTCGTGTGCATTTTCAAGAATATCATCATTGATTTGTCTATCAATCACTTATACCATTTGCATCTCAAATTCTCACTTCTTTTTACATTTTTCTTTTCCCCTCTCGGATTTTATTATAATTGTTGAAGAATAAACCAAGATACTATGAAGAATCAACCAATATGGTTGAGCCAACTGGTACAGTGGACATGAAGTGAATGGATCAACAACTCTTGTTGACATGGTACGGTTTATAGAAGTTTATTTGGGTTGCAAGTATTACTGGTTTTAAGAGTTTATTTACGTGAGAATTGTCTAGAAGTTTCTTTGTTAGAGTTTGATTATGTTTGGAAAGTTATTTTTCTTGAGAGTCAAGTTTGTTACTCATATAAATAGGTTGTTGAGCCATGAGTCGAAATACATCAATCCATGAGTCGAAATACATCAATCAAGAGAAGTTTGTTTGAGTTTTAGTTATGTGTTCCTTTCATCAAGTCTTTGATATCAGATTTTCTACAATAATGAACGCATAAAAGTCTCCCTATAGATTCACAAAATTTATAACCATAAATACAACTGGAATACAGAAATGCCTCCCTATATACCAAATTGACCACCATAATAGAAAATCCCCCTCTAAATTAGTCGGGAATATGTTTAAAAACATTAACTCCATTAAATAAAATACCAACCATTATTACCCAAAATAAGACCAACTCTGATTCTTCGGATTTCAAAAACAACTTTTAGTCCAAACAAGATACGAAAAAAAAAACAAAGATGAGAAATAGTACTTTTAAAAATATATAGTATATATATATTGAACACCAAACTACATTACTCTAATCAAAACAAAAACAAAAACACTACACTCGGAATATGTTTGTGGCATGGTCATCGTCAATACATGTTTCCGATTGTCCTCCAAATTTTCTTAACGAGACGGCGCTCCTCATGTGAGGAATAACTGTAACCTTTTGATAATATTTTTTGATTGTTTTGTAGTAATGAGGTTCAAACTCTCGGACTTGTGAAGATTAAATTTTAAGATTTAATAAAATTATATACAAAAATATTAACAAAGTGGGCGAGAGGTATGAGAAAACAACCAAGACATTGATTCCACTATTACACATGAATTAATGATGGTAAATAATCCAAAACTCTAATTATCTTTTAAGTCCTTTATATCTTAACTCACTAATAATCAAGCAAATTCTCAAACATCAATTGTATCCCTTAAGCATAGATTATCTAAACAAAGCATAACTTATCTAATTGAATCACAACTGATTAGGAAAATTACGCAAACAATTTAAAACTCTGCAAAAGCAGTGATTGAGTGAATTATAATTAAATATTAGAGAAAATAAAATAGTTACCAATTATTCATGCGTAAATAGCTTCCTCGTTGCCTTGGTTGTGGGATAATTAACCGCTCATCATGTTGGAAACACGCTCAAAAATCATTATTATTGCTCAAAGGGTGTTTACAAATGATGAAAAGGGAGAAATAATTCAAAACCGTGGTTGTAACAATTATATTTGATAAAACCAGAGAACTACGACCCTCGGCAAATAAGACTGTCCCGCGACAGTAACAAATAAGACTGTCACTGTAACAAATAAGACTGTCAAATGACAGTCGCTGACACTGTAGCAAAATAAGACTGCTCCCTGTGGGTCTTATGTTCTTCGTGTTCTTGGTGCAGCAGCAGCAACAGCAAAAACCGAGTTTGGGAAAACTCGAATTTCTTCTTCTCTGGCTCTCCTCAGCCCCCCAGACTCTCGACACCCTCTCTAGGACTCCCAGGGAATCTATTTAAATAAAACACGCGTTGAATCTCCTCCATTAATCCCAAATAATCTTCTTTTACTCAGGATATTTTCTTTCTTTTTTATCAATGATTTTGATTTTTACGCATCTGCAGCTGGATTAAATTCCTTATAAATCTTCTTCACGTTCCAAAGTGTTGATTAAGGCTTCTAAACACGTGCAATACACGTTTAGATTCACCACAACTCGTGTAAGCTCATGTTTTTCCTCCAACTCCCTGTTTGGATTAAACCAAGTTATCCAGACAAATTTGATCGAAACAAACACCCATACTAGCTTTGTTAGGACATATCACAACTACCCATTAAGTTTCAGCCCTTTAGTTTACCCAGAACTCCTTCAAGAATCGATCGAAATTTACACAGTTGAGAATAAAATTTTCCCTCCAAAACGAATTTTTGAAATGTTGAAGATGGTGTCCCCCTAACCAAACTGGGGGTGCGAATAAAAGGTGCCTAACTGAGTTGCCCCTTAGACAATTTGAGGGTGCCTTTAGTACTTTTCTTCGGGAGTCCAAATATCACTTTTTGAGCAACTTTTTCCACACAAGTGTATTTCTCCAAAAACACCTACAAACACACAAAGCATCAAAATTAGTACAAAAATCGAGCACAAACAATAGAGACATTGAGTACAATTTAGACACAAAAATGTGTCTATCAAATACCCCCAAACTCATTATTTGCTAGTCCTCGAGCAAAACTAATAAAAAATAAAACCGAGTTAAGCTCGGGAGGGTTTACCAGAGGTGTACCCACAAAACCATTACTTCTAATTGGTCACAAGTATCCAAAGAGCTATGAGGACATACATATTCTCAACCTATCTCCAAGTAACTAGAATGCCAGAGAAATCAAAGGTGTCAGCTCTAAAGCTGACTGAAGAAAAGGGGATACACATCCGCAACGCTGCTAGATAAATAGATATCCGCTACGCAACTAGATAAACATTGTAAGATGCGTCCGCTACTTTACAGCTGGATAAGATTAGGAGAGAGATAAAGATGAGAGGGACATCTGCTACACAGTTGGACTAATTACGTGTGATGAGTTAAACCAGTGCTAGAAAGATCTTGTGCCAGATTGAAAGCGTACTAACAAAGCAACCAAATGTATCTTTCTTCGACTCTCTCATAGTTCTCAGAAACAACGTCTTCTTCGGTCTTCAACTGTTGATGATAAACTATCGAACCTCATAGAACCTTGACAATTAAATCTTCTCTTCGATTTCTTGCTTGACTTATAAATTTCTACTTCCCTTTGGCCTTATTGAACAAAACGTAACGATGATTTTTTTTTTTCGTAGACAAAAATAACAAGACAAAAATTTAAATGGCCATGAAAGAAGGACTTTAGAAGTTGGATCTTTGCAACTTGTGATGTCTTGGTATCATGAACTTCAACAACTTATATCATTTGTTCTTATAACTTTTTGTAACTAAGTCTTCAACTTTGATTTTTGAAACATTCTTTTCTATTGTTACTTCTAAACCTCAAACGTCTTCAACTTTCTTCATATATTTTGATGTCGCTCCGCTTGTTGATGATGATAAGTTTCTACTGAGAGAGAGTCGTAATAATCCATTAACTAAGACTACATTGTGAGGTTGCTTTGTCTTTCTGGCATTTCTTGACCTACTTGCCTTTCCATCATGGATGGTTAGGTCCATCACGGTTACCCTCTAAAAGGAACAAGTTCTCTCCTGAATTTCAAGGATCTCAATGTCTTTTTCTCTAATGTCTCAATAGATTGTTATCTCTAGCATTCCAATTTCTATCTTTTCGGTGAGAAACAGTATGTAAACTTAGCTAACCGGATACCATGTGACGCTAGAAGTTTCAAAAATGCGACTAAAATGTTTCTCCCATACCCCAAACTTAAATCTAACATTGTCCTCAATTTTCTAAAGATAAAATTAAAAGCATGAACAAGGAGAAACTGTTACCACTTGAAGCAAAAGAGATAAGGAAATATATTACCGTGTTGCAAGAATATTGGGTTACCTCCCAAGAAGTGCTAAGTTTAAAGTCTTCAGCCAGACATCGGAAGGAATTAGTCACCTCATAGAATCATATAGAAATAGTCGGAATAACTGTGGGTCATCTAGATCAAAAGTGTTACCCACAAGAAGAGGAAAGTGCAACAGACCAAGAAAATACTGAACATACCCTTGCTTATGACAACTACATATAGTTGTGGTTCAGGTTCAGGCTCTATAAAAGGATCCTCTAAGTCAATCAGATTTGACCTACACAGTTGACCACAATGAAAGAGGTGGTCTTCCTTAAGAAGATGTGTCGACCCTAATATCCTAAAGTAATTAGGTTTAGTCTCAAAACTTAATAACCGACACATCTGAAAATCATATGTTCCCACAATTGGTTGAAAATTTTTTGGTGGGAAAACAAAGTCAATCTTGGTATCATAGCCTGGGTTAACCACATCAACCATAGGATGGGTTTCTAACAACTGAGCTTCTTTCTAGACATCATTAGGTTCGGGAAAACGTGTATGAAGATAATCTTGTAAGATGGTTGAGGCACAAATTTCAAGTCCTACAGGAGGGTACTTTCTAAGAGTTAAAGCACACGAAGAATGATAATCACCCCAAACTTAGAGTTTTCTGTGTCTCTAGAAAGACTAGTCACAACTTCCCTAATTTCTAGGTCATCAGATTCCTGGAAATGGTCAATAGATTCTTCTAAGTTGGGTTCATCCTCACTCATTTCTACGAGTTTATCATCTTCTAAGACTAGTATTTCTAAATCGTTAGATTCTAAAACAGTATTCTCAGGGTAAACTCTTTCCTCTAAACCATTATCGGCTTTGTAAACAGGAAATACTACATCGTCTAAAACGAGGGTATCTCTAGTCAAATTCTCGTCCTTTTGAATAGGTGAATAATTATTAAAATTATTTGGATTTGATATAGAAATAATATTATCATTGTAAAGCTCAATTGGAGTATCCATTTCCTGATCACTATTCCTACATAAGTATGATTCTCCATCAACACTATCCTCATCATAATAACATGAAAAAGATCGAACCTCATCAAAACAAGTAGTGCTACCAATTCTAACCTTGTTATCTTGATTATGTAAATAACTATATTCATTCTCAAGGGTATTATTGGATACACTATATTGGACATTCAAGTAATTTCGAGAAATTCTTTCGTTCGTCTCAGCTATCCGCTTGAGGTGGTCTTCTAAATAAGGTTCACTCATTATTGTAGTTCTTTCGTCTATAATTATACTATTCATCTCAGCTAACTTACGCGTCGACTCAGCTAACTTCCTGAGGGACTCTTCTAAAGGAGGAATAGGAACAAAGGGATCATAAAAAGGACTACTTTTCAATAGTTTGATTGTATCCTCTAGAGACGGAGAACTAGTACTATAATCTTATTGCTCGTAAGACTGATGCATGTGTGGATAGTAATTGGGCTCACCAGGGTATGACCCATATCCTTCCAAAGGATGGCGTTCCCAACCACTATTCCCAACATGGTCATAAAAAGGATGATGTCCATATTCAAATTCAGGTCGATAATCATTGTATTGGCTTCTGTCATACCAGTTCGACATTCTTAATTGCAAGGAAATTCTACACAATCACAAACAAGGCTGACTTGACCAAATCAAACCTATAAAATCTAGCAAACAACAAGCATGATGGCTCCACGTAGATTGTTTCTAGACCAGCTTCTAATCTTTCGAAAATGAATTCGTTACAATCTGAGCAAACCTCTGGAATCAATCCGAGTTTAAGTAAGTTGAATTGAGACGAGGGAAGCTGCGAGGAGCTTTGATACCCAAGGTTTCACCGGTATTATAAGGCGGTGCAGTCACGCATTCAACTCGCAGAAACCATCATGAACTTCAAAGTATGCTCAAAAGAGTAACCAATATTTTTCGAACGACTTTCCTATTAAGCTTGTTACCCTATAGGTCTCGTTCTAGTCAAAATTTTAAGCTTAGGTTCGCGTTTGGTTTCGTTTTCCTAAAGCGGGCAAGAAGGAAACGGTGATGAAATCCGAGTCCTTATCTTAATTTGGCTAGGCCTTGCCATTTACTAGGAAATTAAAACAACCGTATTCAAATCCTCAGCATATATTCACCTTAAGGCATACAATAAACCCGTTGACAGGGGATTCACGGGTATTTCGAAAGCTTACCTCCCGTACCAGACGGGCGCAGAACCGCTGAAATCGACTCGGGCCATGACTCCTATGTCATGTGCGAACTCGAGGGGCCGAGACGATATTGTAATCGTCGTCCTTCCCTGCAAACAGTTTTATATTTAATGTACCCTTCCTTAGGGTTTAAAAAAAAAATTTATCCAAGTCCAAAGTCCAAATAAAGTGCAAAAGAAAAGAAATAAAAAAAAATTACAAAAAATGGAAGGTCTCTAAAAAAAATAAAAATAAATTCTCTCTTTTTTTTTAATTTTTCTTTCGCTCTTTTTTTTTTGTCTTTTTCCTTCTCTTTTGGCTTTAAGCTTTGATTCCAAGTCTTTAGTATCCAACTTCAAACCTGTAATACAAAGACACACCCAAAGAAACGTAAAAAGAACAAATGAAATAAAAAAAAAAAAAACCTAAAAATTCTACCTAAGCACAAATCCGCGTCGGCAGCGCCAAAATGATTAATATTTTTGAATGATGTTGTAGTAACGAGGTTCAAACTCTCGGACTAGTGAAGATTAAATTTAAAGATTTAATAAAATTATATACAAAAATATTAACAAAGTGGGCGAGAGGTATGAGAAAACAACCAAGATATTGATTCCACTATTACACATGAATTAATGATGGTAAATAATCCAAAACTCTAATTATCTTTTAAGTCCTTTATATCTTAACTCACTAATAATTAAGCAAATTCTCAAACATCAATTGTATCCCTTAATCATAGATTATCTAAACAAAGCATAACCTATCTAATTGAATCACAACTGATTAGGAAAATTACGCAAACAATTTAAAACTCTGCAAAAGCAGTGATTGAGTGAATTATAATTAAATATTAGAGAAAATAAAATAGTTACCAATTATTCATGCGTAAATATCTTCCTCATTGCCTTGGTTGTGGGAGAATTAGCCGCTCATCATGTTGGAAACACGCTCAAAAATCATTATTATTGCTCAAAGGGTGTTTACAAATGATGAAAAGGGAGAAATAATTCAAAACCGGGTTTGTAACAATTATATTTGTTACAAACCAGAGAACTACGACCCTCGGCAAATAAGACTGTCCCGCTACAGTAACAAATAAGACTGTCACTGTAACAAATAAGACTGCCAGATGACAGTCGCTGACACTGTAGCAAAATAAGACTGCTCCATGTGGGTCTTATGTTCTTCGTGTTCTTGGTGCAACAGCAGTAACAGCAGAAACCGAGTTTGGGAAAACTCGAATTTCTTCTTCTCTGGCTCTCCTCAGCCCCCCAGACTCTCGACACCCTCTCTAGGACTCCCAGGGAATCTATTTAAAGAAAAAACACGCGTTGAATCTCCTCCATTAATCCCAAATAATATTCTTTTACTCGGGATATTTTCTTTCTTTTTTTATCAATGATTTTGATTTTTACGCATCTGCAACTGGATTAAATTCCTTATAAATCTTCTTCACGTTCCAAAGTGTTGATTAAGGCTTCCAAACACGTGCAGTACACGTTTAGATTCACCACAACTCGTGTACGCTCATGTTTTTCCTCCAACTCCCTGTTTGGATTAAACCAAGTTATCCAGACAAATTTGATCGAAACAAACACCCATACTAGCTTTGTTAGGACATATCACAACTACCCATTAAGTTTCAGCCCTTTAGTCTACCCAGAACTCCTTCAAGAATCGATCGAAAGTTACACAGTTGAGAATAAAATTTTCCCGCCAAAACGAATTTTTGAAATGTTGAAGATGGTGTCCCCGTAACCAAACTGGAGGTGCGAATATAAGGTGCCCAACTGAGGTGCCCCTTATCCAAATTGAGGGTTCCTTTAGTACTTTTCTTCGGGAGTCCAAATAGCACTTTTTGAGCAACTTTTTCCACACAAGTGTATTTCTCCAAAAACACCTACAAACACACAAAGCATCAAAATTAGTACAAAAATCGAGCACTAACAATAGAGACATTGAGTACAATTTAGACACAAAAATGTGTCTATCACCTTTGACCACCTTATCTCCGCAATTTTTGTCAAAGTTCTGGTGAGTTCATTATAACGCGCTAAACAACGGTTGTTTTGCAATAGGACGTCGTTGTTCTTTCCCAAGGCTATAAGCTTATAAGGCGGCCACCATAGATTCGAAGGCTCTTCCAAGAAAATTCTCCTCTTAAGTTCCCAATTCCATTCTACACCGGGTGCCCGTGCATGAATATCATTATCCGAAATGGGTGCCCAAAAATCAATCCGGAGATCATAAATATCGTGAATGTTGTAAAATAAAAGGCGAACTCCAGACAAGACCATTCCAAGTTTTGGAGTACTGAAACCACCATTCTCATAAATATGATGCGGGGGTGGCGAATGTGACTGGAATGTCTCATTGTCCAAATTGAAAGATACTATCTGAATATTGTCATAAAAATAATGATTTATCCAAAAAATACAACCATGTGCGTACACACCTGAATCCCAAAAAGTAAAAGGAAAATATCCAATGTTCCTCCATCCGCTGTTGTCGCCTAGAGTGTGTACGTCCAATTGAATTCGAACTAATTTATATTTACCGGTATGTTGACAATAGCCGAACCCCCCTACGACGAATCATGGATCCCAATTAATTTGTGGCGTTGGTGTTGGATCGCATATTTGCGGCAGATGGAGGTGCTCACCCGTTGTTGGATTCATAATATAGATAGGATCTTGTATGTCGTGGTGTGAAACATAAAAACATACATACCATTACAAGATCCAACGATTGGGTGTGACATGTTTTCATCATAAGATCGGATAATATTCCAGGTACCATTGTTTCCAAATAACATCTGATAGAAATCTCCCATCATCGTGTAGTAATCTTCCTCCTCAATTTTTTCTCTGTAGAAGAGTTGCGTAAATTTTTCTTTTGTCACTTTTTGAGTGAAACCGAAAAGGAGTCCAATTCTTTTGTCTGCAAGGACAGAATTCCACTCTTTGCATACACATTTTCTTGCCAAAATACCTTCTGTACTTGGGAGGAGGTGTAGTATCTCGGGAGTTAAATCCGACAACATTTCCATTACTATTACTGGTGAAATATTTTTTTTTAATGTAGAAGTATTTAGGATTTCGTTTTTGTTGAATGCTTATATAGACATACAATGGATGCAATATGTGTCCCCACACAACACACCTGTTGGAATTTTCACGTCTTTTGGTGTTTCAAAATCTATTCGGTGAATGTGAAGCGTAATACGAATGGGTGCGAACCGTTACACCGTTTGGCCAATGGTCGCATCCTTAATCAGCATGCCTTATTTAAAAATCCATGATCCAAACATGAAATGGATATTTTCACGTGTTTGTGTGAGATTTATTCCAGTTCATCAACATTCTATTTATGTGTCTATTGCAAATTTAAAAATTAGGGTTATGACCATAGTATATTAATCTTTTGAAGACAAGAAATTAGAGTTATGACCATAGTATATTAATCTTTTGAAGAAAAAAAATGATCCCAATATATATTGCTATTGTCAATCATATATAGCTGTAATTTATGGTGTTGACCAATATATGAAAGCCAAAAGAGAATTTGGGCATGATTATAGCGCTTGGCTGGACGGAATTGTTGCACATGGCTTTGAGTAGGTGTGAATTACCGAGGGAATTACACCAAAAATATAAATTTGTTCAGAGAAGATTAGGCATGGCAAATTATGGAGAGAGATACTTCAGATACCTACATATTTGGCAAGAGTTTAGTCAAGGCATGCACATTAGCGAAGAGTACATGATTATGATCTACTGTAAGATAAAGCATATATGTACTCAATCAACATGGTTGTGTTTACGCAATTTTTTCGTGCTATTTTTCCGTATTTAGATAAATCATACTATATACTAAAATCAATGTGGTGTTGTACACGTATATGAGAATATATTTATCAAGATGGAAACTGTTATATTTTGTTTATTTGAGAATGATAGGCGGAATACAACTAAATTAGGTAATTGGAGATAATGCTCCTAACCTAAAAAAATTAGGGTTTTTCTAATACATATATATATATATATATATATATATTAATTAAAGAGGTCGTACAAACCACACTAGCATAAAAGATAGATTGATATATTAGACGAAGAAAATGAGTTCCAATAAGAACAATACCGAGAGCATTAAAACAATTCCAAGGATAGTAATGGCTGTCCCTAGAAAGCTAAGGATCACCATAACTATTGATGGCGTGTGTAAGGTTCCTGACATGCCCATGTTAGCTGAAGTTCAAGCTCATGTTGACAATCTTACTCTTCCTGCTTCTGCTTCTGTTGAAATGGATAGTGTCTATGCTCCCATTCCTTCGAATGAGCCTGTTGGTGAAACTGTGTCTGGCACACCAGAAATACCCAGGGAGACACCTCTAGAAGAAAAGGTACTTGAAGTTCCAGCACAGCCTGCTAACGCTGCAACACGAGTACTAGATGCGATGGTTTTAGTTGAGCAGATTATCAAAGAAACTTTCGAATAATGTGGTTTTTGTTTTTTAATATTGAGGATGTTGGTATTATTTTGCTTCGTTTAGTTTTAGAATGAATAATATAAAAATATTGGTTCTTTAATATATGCTCGTGTTCAAATTCTTTGCTTGATATTTGTTTGTTAATCAATCAATTTTCATTATCTTAACTTGTCGAGTCAACTCAGTTTTCCATAATATACCTTATATAAACATAATCCCTTATGACACTTATCAGATTTTTAATTTTAATTTAGGCACAACCAAAATGGAAGAAATATAGCATTAATTTATGGAAAGACTGGACCACAAGGGATCTTGCCACCAATGCCAAATTTGGGTCAAGCCAACCCAATGTGACAGACATTTTAGAAACACAAAATAATCTTCTCTATATTATTTGGCAAAACAGAAGAAGAGGAGTACCAAAGACATCTATCTTTTCTTTTGCATGTACCCAACAAGGCCACACAAGATACTCATTATGGCTACCTAGATCTTCTTCTTTTGCATGCGCACAAAAAATCAGAAGAAAAGGAGTACTGAAGAGATCTATCTTTTCTTTTGCATGTACCCAACTGCACAAGATACTCATTATGGCTACCTACATCTTCTTCTTTTGCATGCGCACAAAAAATAAGGGAATCATTGTGATGATTGACAAAAATGAGAAACTGAGTAATGATGATTGACAAAAGCAGTAGCGTTGTGATTGACAAAACACTTCTTTTGAAGGAGAGAATAAACTCCATAAGGTCACACAATACAGGCTCTTGTTATAATACTTCTCTTTCAATCACACATAACAAGAAGTCCCAAAGTACAACTACCATATGAATGTACCCCTCAAAGCCAAAAATCAATCATAAGAATGTTCCATATATATACTCCTAGTATTTAGTGATGTGGCTGGTATTTAGGACAGGGTCTCACTAGAATATTCTACACAGATTGTTAAAGTAGAAAAGATAAAAGATCAAAAAATACCACTGCAAACCGGAGTACTTAAGTTATTGTTGGAGTACTAGCTAATTCCTTTGTTACTAGTGACTTGGATAGAGTACTATCTATTCCTTACTACTGAGTCAACTGTATTACACTATTTTATTCACAATTCACATATTCTTAGAAGTAAAATAATAAATTATTAATATAGTACTAACTAGTGCCTTGGAAGATCATAAATGCTTTTTTGGTGCAATTTTTTTTTTATTAAAATCCCAATTCATAATCTTAGAAGCAATTCTAGCTAGCTCTTACAATTAAATTTGTATTAAAAGAACCGAGATCAATATTTATTTTTTAAAATACAGGTCGATAATATAGGATTTTATCATGTTTGTGCCTTTAATCTGGACGAAACATGAAATATCAGCGATACATATATATGAATATCCGACAATATCCATTATTGGTCGTACCGGACCGATCTGCTGATAATATTGGCAAGGATGTTTGGGGATGTTAGGTTATCAGGTGAAACTAGTTTATTTGATTGGTCGGAATTATGAATTCGCGAACGACTATGATTGGCTTCATCGGCAAGACTCGATATCCAAGTTTTTTTTACCAATGTCACTCTTGGACATGGCTTATTCATCTAAACCAAATTTTATTTCGATGTCACGATCTTAGAGAGTATAGTTCATCCAAATATAAGTTTCCGAGAGTATTTCCACCAAGATAAATTGATTGATGGTAATTTTCCATTTTTTACCGATGTCACTCATGGACGAGCTTGTAAACCAATTTATATTTCGATGTCACGATCTTAACAAGTATTTCTCGTCCAAATCTAAGGTTATGGGGAATACCTCCACCAAGATAAATTGATTGATGTTAATTTTTAATTTTTACCGATGTCACTCGTCGGGAATATGCTTCTAAACCAATTTTTAATTTTATGACAGTTATCAGCGATAACTGGACGAAACATGATATATCAGCAATACATATGAATATCCGATGATATCGCATTATTGGTCGTATCAGACCGATCAGCCGATAATATTGGCAAGGATGTTTGGGGATGTTAGGTTATCAGGTGAAACTAGTTTATTTGATTGGTTAGCATTATGAATTCACGAACGACTATGATTGGCTTCGTCGACAAGACTCGATGTCACTCTTGGAGGAGCTTCTAAACCAATTATTATTTATTTCGATGTCACAATCTTAGCAAGAATTTTTCGTCCAAATCTAAGTTTCCGGGGAGTATTTCCACCGAGACAAATTGCTTAATGGTAATTTTCCATTTTTACCGATGTAACTCTAACACGAGCTTGTAAGCCAATTTATATTTTGATGTCACGATCTTAGCAAGTATTATCGTCCAAATCTAAGTTTACGCGGAGTATCTTTACCAAGATAAATTGATTGATGGTAATTTCCATTTTTACCGATGTCACTCTTGGACGAGCTTCTAAACCAATTTTTATTTATTTCCGTGTCATGATCTTAGAAAGAATTTTTCGTCCAAATCTAAGTTTCCGGGGAGTATTTCCACCGAGACAAATTGCTTAATGGTAATTTTCCATTTTTACCGATGTCACTCTTGGACGAGCTTGTAAACCAATTTATATTTCGATGTCATGATTCTTAGCAAGTATTTATCGTATAAATATAAATTTACGGGGAGTATCTCCACCCATATAAATTCCTTGATTTTAATTTTCCATCCAATATTTTTTTTATATTACTTTTTATTTATTTTCCAAAGCCGCATACTTGTTCACTAGCCAAGTTTGCACGTGGCTAAGCTAGAGTTAAAGTGAAAACGTGTGTCACGGTATAAAACACGAGCAAGGAAGGGAGACTGGACAATACCGCTTTTTCGTTTCCAAGTCTCTCTCTAAACTAGGGTTTCAGTATCAAAAACTAAAAGTTTTAGTATCAAACCAGACAAAATGACTGCTCTTCTAGTAACTTCCTTCTGATTTCTTCTTCTTGATGGAGACAAAGAGATTGTTGGTTATTTTGGTTGCGAGGTTGTTCCTTGTTTTGGAGATGTTGATGATTATGATGTTGTTGACGATGAAGAAGAGGAGGACGATGAAGAATAGGAAGACGATGAAGAGGATGATGAGTATGATTTTGAGGATGATGATGATGATGATGAGGATGATGATTTAGATGATCTAGAACAATTATTTTGGTTTGGGCCAGCGCTTGAGGATGAGGATGAAGACGATGATGTTGATGATGACGATGATGATTGGCCATACAAAGATGTGGTTACGATTGTCGACAGCAGCAGTGAAGAAGGAGGGGATTATAACTGATCTAGTCCTCTGTTTTCATGGTTCTTCTATGCAAGAATGGTATTTAATCACATCTTGATCCATCATCTTTTGTTTAGTTAAATATCTTTTTAGTTTTTGTGTTATTAGTGTAATCTTTTTTTTTAATTAGTCTGTTTGTAAAGCTGCTTGGAAGTATAGTTTTTGTGAATGTTTAATATTTACGGATGCAATATTTTCTTTAGATTCCAAGTGCATATGTTGTTTAATTTCTGTCCATTGTTCATCTGTTGGAGTATCAATCTTTTGACAAAATAGAATGAACGAGTAATGTGTTTAAGGGGGCTTGGTGTAGAGATTTGGATTTTAGGGTTAACCATGATTTTGTTGTGGGTTTGCTGTTAAAGTGATAGGATCATTAATATGATAGGAACTGTATATTGAGTCTTGTATCCGAGAAGATAGCCAAATTTTTCATAAACTGCAGTGCCAAATCTGACAAACTTTAACAAAAAAAAAATCAGAATTGAGAGCACAATTGAACAGTAGGCCTAGGACTGCTACATAATTGTGCTTACACATTAATAAAATTAGCATACTAAAAATAATGTAAAAAACTTGTATTTAGTCAATGTCGAATGCTCAACCATAAATTTGTTTGTCTTTGTGGCTTCCCATGTTCTTATTCATTGTAATCATTATCCAAATGTTCACCATAGCTTTTCTCAAATGCATCCCAAGAAGCAAAACCCTTAGGAGGAGAATCATTTTCAACATGGATAATTTTCTTATTATGAACTAATTCCCATTCTTCATCGACAAAATCTTCTAGTATATCACCAATGCTTTCCACAAAGTCATCCCATGAAGCAAAGCCCTTCAGAGGAGGAGGATCATTATTAATAAGACCATTGGCAGGAACAACACATTTCTCATTAGAACTCATCCTCTCAATTCCTTCTTTCTTTTACTTACGAACGAGGTATCTAATTTCTTATTTCTAGGATCCAAATCTAGCTAAATATAGTGTTTTTTTTTTCCTATGCATATCTAGTATGCAAATCTAAATATAGTGGGTGGGTTATGTTTACCATGAATATAACAAACGAAAATCAAGGTGATACATGGAAAGTGGGATTTTGCGGATTTTGCGAGACCGAGCAGAAAAATATTGCATTTAGGATTATAGGATTAGACTACTGATTGTCAGTTCTAATTAGACTCCTATAATCTTGCCGTAACCCTAAAGATATCTCTAAATATCCTGACATGTTAAGCATTCATATCAATGTGATAGATAGTACACTTGTTAAAATTAAAATTTTACGTTCCTTATTTAACAAAATACTCCTTCCTTATTGAATTTCAGACGCAACTTTTCCTACTACATTATTACTACAATAATAATTGATTTTTTGCAAAATTCATAGACACCAGCATTTGTTGATCATGCACGGTTTACCAGGGTTTACGCGTTTTTCATAGAGCCAGCACCTGTTGACAGGCATTATGTGACGTTGGTGTATTGCAATATCTTGAACTGCAGCATGGTTTGGCTCATGTCTCATGGTTTATTTTTATGTTGATGTGAATTGTACCCTGATTTGAGAATCTTTTGGTGATTATGAACATCTCAATTGCATGCTTCATGAACATCTCAGATTGTAGATTCAGACTGTAGGTGATTTAAGATTATGAACATCTCAGATTGTAGATTCATACTAGGTGTGTATATGCCTCTCCATCAAGTGAATTAGACTGGATAGAGAATAATGTTTATTTTGTTTCAACATACCACGGTTGAAATCACAAAGAGAAACCGAAAAAAGACAATTGCAATTTCATTAGCCACGTTTACAAACACCATCACCATTACAGATCAGACCACTAATTACTAAGTAGTTCCATTTACAATCAAACCATAAGCAAAAGAACTAGACACACTACCAATTCCAGTTCGACTTACACCTGAACAACCAACTCCGATGTCGTCCGATAAGCAAAATTCCCATAACCTCCATAACAAGTACCAGCAAAATACCTACCACTACTACCGAGTTTGATCTTTGTCAATACCAAAACAACACCTTTACAAGATCAAACCTTGTGCCGAAATAAACCCCCCCCCCCCAAAAAAAAAAAAAACACTTACCATGCATTAGAAGATGTATCATGTATTACAGAAGACTAGACCTCTCCTTCAGTTCCAACAACACCAGCAACTACAAGCATTAGGAAAATCTTTGTGAATTTTCACGAAGATGATCTGAGGACTTCAAGGAATGCAATCCTCCTAAGTCTTCCTCAAAAGATTTTACCAATGCTCTTCAGATGATCACCACTGATCATCGTCATCGTCGGTTTTAAAGCCCTCTTCTTCATAGGAGAAGTCTACGCCGCTATCAGTGCTGGTAGAAGCTGCAGGACCATAACCTCCATCTTCATCATCTTCACCATATTCTGATCCTTCATTTTCTTCTTGCTGAACCTCTGCTGCAATAGGATTTCCATCTACATCCATCCCCGGTATCTCCTCACTGTCTGAATCCACGTTCAGGGGTTCAGACATGGTACGAGAAAATATCCTGGGTTGAGCTTTCTCTGCCAAATAGAGTAGATACATTTATGCATCATTTCTCTCCTGCCTTTGTCTCTCTCTAGCCTCTTTTTCTGGATCATTAGATCCCTCACTGCTGTTATCATCCTCATCAAGTTTTACTGCTTCTCCACCTTCCTCATCACTTTCACTTTCTGTGGCACTTCTTGTCTTAATCCAACGACGTTCATATCTCTCTAGCCTTTCTCTCTTCTTCCTTGAACATATTGTCTTAATACAATGACGTTCATATCTATCTAGCCTTTCTCTCTTCTTCCTTGCACATCTTAGACAGAACACACAATTATTAGAGTAATGTGTTTTAGTTCACTTAATTATAATTGGGGCCATAGCTTCTTTCAGTTCTTACGATTTTATTTTTCAACTGTACCCACACGTACTCCACTTTTTACAAAGTTAGTTTTTTACTTTAGTACCGTTATAACAACTGCAGTAACACGTACTCCGCTTTTTAGTCGCATCGCACTCCGGTCTTTTAGAGCCGTCAAAGCAGAAAACTATGCAGCAGGATAATCAGATTTGACTGAGAAAATTCTTAACATTGAACGTGCAGCATGCAAATTGAAGGATCTTTACCTTCCTATTTTACCAAATTATTTATTAGTAAAAATATTGCCAAATTTCCATTTACCCTCTGTGTTCATCTCTCTCGTCTTAAATCATTTCATGTTTTTACTCTTAAATCTTCTAACCTCCACCTAGAAAACTAAACAAGTGGTTTACTTTGATCATCTGATTCATCTCTTGGATAAACCATATATTCCCCTGTCAGTTTTGCTTTGCGGAATAATCGGATCGACCGTGTAAGTAATTCTTTTCAGTACTGCTTTGTTAACTGAGATTGTAACTCTAATGGTCATAGTAGGGTAAATATTGTCTTCACATGCAACTGTATGTAGGTAGCTAACCTATGATTATTTGTATGATTCATATATGATAACTGAACTCACATTGTGATTTGTGATTACTCTGTATGTACGTATTACTCTTTGCAATGATATTTCGTAGTTTTATTCGGACCACAATAGCATTTTCACAAGATGTTCACAAGTTTTTTCTCCGTCCAGGTATCTGAGAATTCATAATGGATCCTAGAGTAATGGATAAATCTTGGATGTATACCGATAAACCAAACCGCGTTATCAAGACGGAGTCGATGCATTTATAAAGTTTGCTACGCTACATACCAACAGGATATTGCGAATGGGAAACGGAAACCATACCACAAGGGCAAAAGTTAAGTTTCTATGTCCATGTGTGAAATGTCTCAACCTCTACGCGCACACAAGGAAAGTAAAGTTAAGTATCATTTATTTTCTTCTGGATTCATTCAAAATTATGCGGTATGGACTAAGCACGGAGAAGGACATGAGTCATCAAGTTGGACACTTCTAGATGGTAATGGCAGCGACGGTCCGCACTCTGATGAACCAACACATGCTGCAAAGACTAGAGAAATGGTTAGTGCTTTATTAGGAGACAACTTTTCAAAGGATTCTGAGAAGATGCAACGGATACTCGAAGATGCTGGGAAACCCCTATACGAAGGATGTGCCGATTTTACAAAGATATCTGTAATGTGTGAACTGTTTAACCTGAAGAGCAAGCACGGAGCTTCCGACAAGTTATTTAATGAACTTCTACCGCTGTTAAAATCCATGCTCCCTCCAGGAAATGAGATGATGAAAAGTACATATGAATCTAAGAAGGTGATGAGAGATTTGGGTTCAGGTTACGAAAAGATACATGTATGCATCAATGACTGCATTCTCTATATGAAGGATTACGAGGATCACATCAAGTGTCCCACCTGTGGGGAATCAAGATGGAAAGTTGACGACACCACCCACGAGGTTTATGAAAAAATTCCGGCAAAAGTCTTGTGGTATTTCCCAATTGACTGAAACGGCTGTTTCAATCAAAGAGAATTGTCGAATATTTATTATGGCACGACACCAGAAAGAAAGAAGAGGGTGTTTTACGGCATCCGGCGGACTCACCAACATGGAAAAATATAGATGAAAGATATCCCATAATTCGTGATGATCCTCGAAATCTGCGGCTAGGCATTTCGGCTGACGGGGTTGACGTAAACAAAGGCATGCAAAAACAGCACAGTGTGTGGCCAATTCTGACAGTGATTTACAACCTTCCGCCAGAGTTGTGTATAAAGAGAAAGTTCACCATGCTGTCATTAATTATCGATGGGGGGACTTGTAAGGACATTGATGTTATGTTACAACCATTTGTCGAGGATCTCAAGGAATTGTTTAAGGGAGTCCAATGTTTTGATGCACTGAAACAGGAGATGTTTACTCTACGTGCGGTTGTTTTATGGACAATAAATGACTACCCTGCTCTCGGTACACTGTGTGGTTACCCCTACCAGGGACGAGACGCTTGTAAGGTGTGTGGTAGAAATACTTACTATGTCAGGCTAAAACATTGTAGAAAATAGGTTTATACCGGGCATAGAAGATGCCTACCATACGATCATCCATTCAGACGTCAGAAGGGGTTCAACGGGAAAGAAGAAACTGAAAAGGCTCTAGAACTTATGACCCCGTCACAATATACAATGAGGTAAAGATTATAAAGAATTCATGGGGAAAGGGACGGAAGAACATTGTGGTGGAATTCGTGCAGGATAACCCTGGAAGAGGTGGAAAGATGAAGAGAATCGAAAAGACCATCAACCCAAAAAAGGGGAAGGGGAAGGATAAGGAGAACGAAAGGCGCTACTGGAAAAATTTCAATATATGGTTCCGGATCCTCCCCTACTGGCGGTATCATGTTGTCCACCATTACATAGATTTCATGCACGTCGAAAAGAATGTATGCGAGAGTATCGTTGGAGCATTGTTGAACAATGAATTTAAGTCGAAAGACCACCTTGCTGCTCGAATGGACCTGAAGGAGATGGGTTTTAGAGACGAGTTGCAACCTCGGGAAAATCGCAAAGGGGGATATATACTAAAGGCAGCATGCCACTCATTAAGCCCAGAGGAAAAGGACAAGTTCTGTGCAACATTATCCGAGATAAAGGTTCCATAAGGGTATTGTTCAAACTTTTCAACACTGGTGAATCGAAAAGATCGAAAGCTTATCAGACTAAAATCGCATGATTATCACATACTAATGCAACATTTTTTTGCCCATTGCGATTAAATCAATTATGCCGCAGCCAACAAGATATGTTATTATCAGGTTTTGTTTCTTTTTCAGGGCAATATCTAGCAAAGAAATCAAGGTGGCAGAGCTAGAAAAATTGCAGTCGGATCTCGTTATGACGTTGTGCTTTCTCGAGAAATACTTTCCTCCATCCTTTTTCGACATCATGGTTTATTTAACTGTGCATCTTACCAGGAAAGTGCAAATTTGTGGTCCTGTATTATTTCGATGGATGTATCCGTTTGAAAGGTGCATGAAGGTCATAAAAGGGCATGTGCGAAACAGAAACAGACCTGGAGGAAGCATCGCTGAAGGGAACCTTGCGGAAGAGATAATTGAGGTTATCAGTGAGCACCAACAAAGCATTAATGATATAGTCGGAATTCCACCAGACAAACTCAACACATCTTATACTGGCGAAGATTCTTATTCTTTCAGGGGAAAACCAATGTCAAATCCTAAGTTTCCTCATGTTGATAAGGATCTGTTTGATAAAGCGCATTTCTATGTATTGCGGAATTCTCCTGAAGTTGCTCCTTACGTTGAGTAAGTATAACTAGATCTAACCAGATAACCTCATTTTTTATTTAGTTTTTGATTCTGTGTCTGAATTTCTGTAAAGATAATAACATTAATCATTGCACTGTCCATCCGACACCAGAATTTTTTGAAGGATAAATATCTTGGTATGAGTGATAGACAGCTAGATCAAAAACATCGTGAAGAGTTCGCCAAATGGTTACAAAAAGTGGTAAGAGTTTGCAGAAAATGTCACTCTTACTATGTAACTTTTGCGTTGAGAAGAAGGCTAATCCTTATAATGTATTTCAGGTTGACAGTGAGTGGGCAGACTCTAGGGAAAACTTCAATCAGGACTTAAGGTGGCTATCAATCCCACCGAATGCACAAGTAGAGACATACGAAGCATATCACTTAAATGGATACCTGTTTCGCACAAAATCTCATGATGGTTCCGTTAACCATAATAGCGGGGTTTACGTAGAGGTAACTGACTCGCACATTAGACAAGCAGGGATTACCCTTAATCTGGCGGATTATTATGGTGTTTTACAAGAGATATGGGTGCTGACATATCATTAGCTGAAAGTTCCACTTTTCAGGTGTAAATGGGTTACTAAAGCAGGGGTCTCAAAAGACAAACTTGGCTACATTTTGGTTGAGCTTGATAAGTTGAGACTCTGGGATGATCCTTTCGTTCTAGCCTCCCAAGCTAAGCAGGTATTTTATGTGCCAGACCAGGAAAATAAAAGAAAGTATATTGTGTTAGGTGCACCTACCCAAATCTGGAAATATGCTGGTGATGAAGTCGACGAGGAATTCAGTACGACAGTTATTTGTCGGAATGAGTATCAATTGCCAAAGGTAGATAAACTTGACCTGCAAAGGACATCCAGGGATGATTACTATCGGGACGACATTAAGGGTAGAACTTCAAGGAAACCACCAGCACCAGCACCAATAGCAGTCCCTTCTTCTCAAACAACTGCATCTGAGCAACGATTTCCAAGGACTAAGCGACAAGCCAGGTGATAGAATGTAGTTGTTTGGATTTTTCTGTTAACTAGAGAATGAATGTATGGATTGTTGAAAAAAATTAATTCTTAAATCATGGTGGGGTTTTGTATGCAGATGGGTTTTAGAAATGTTGGATGAGTTTGGATTTGGCTATACTGATTATTGAATTAATATTCTGTCATGCTAGGATTAGTAGTAATAGCACTAGGCTTGCAAATAGATTTTTTTTTTGGAATTGGGCCTAAAATAGTCTTTGGATTAATCTTACTCCAACAACATTTTATAAACTGGAGTAATACCCACCATCTTAAACATCATTTTATATACCCTATTGATTCATTAATTCAGTCATTCCTACCCATATCTACTTAACAATCATCGGAATTTTAGAATCATTCACCAAGAACATTGCTTGTTTGTACATTTACAAAAACAAGAAGACAATAACAAAAACAAGTCCAATGCTACAAACATTCCTTTAACATTTATCAGTTCATTGAGCATTATATCAAGTTTTTTCAATTTCCGCATCAGCAACACAAGTTCACACAACTATCAAACCCTCAAAAGATCAAAGCTTTAAACTACCATTACAACTACCGTTACATATTCTCAAAATACCTTCACCAAAAGGCCATAACCCAAACCCCTTTCATTACAAACCATTACTACAAACTTGAAACAACGACTACCCCTTTCAACTTTACAATCCAAACACAAGAAAATTCCATGTATCTTACTACTTTCCCACAAAATCAAAATAAAAGGAAATCCAAAACCGTCCGCATCAACTTTCAAAATACAAAGAAACTTACCATCTTTCGCACCAACATCAGGAAGAGCAGAAGGAAGGAAAATTACCAGAAAAGTTATTTTGCAAAAAACTTGTTGATCGTTTTCAGGATTTATGCAATGCCTGAAAATCTAGCCTTTCCTGGTAACTTTGATGAGCTTACCACCGTTCATCCTCATCAGTATCCAGACCCTCTTCACCATAGTCCTCGCTATCATATGGTACAGGAGAAGTCCCACTGGATAATGATTCATCATCACTATCCTCATCCCCTTCTTCCCTTTCTTCCTCACTTGACTCATCATCGAGATCAGCGATTCGACGGCTCACCTTCACTGCAACAGGTTCACCCTCACTCATGGTGCGAGCAAAAATCTTGGGATTGGCAAGTTCATATTTAAATCGCCTTCTCGCCTTCTCATCATGATAAGAATTCATCCTTTGCTTGTCCTTCGAAGCATCCAAATCTAGGTCACTAGTATCCACTTCCTCCACTTCATACTCATACCCTTCTGAGGCCTCGGAGTCACTTTCTGTTGAACTGCCAAACTTTGGGGTCTTGGCCTGCTTCTCAGCCTTTTCCTCATCCTTCCGTTCTTTCCATTCTAAGAACTTGGGTAGCCATGCATTGTAGAGAGCCTCAAATCTCCTTTTCTTCCTCTCCTGAACAGCCTCTTCTGCCTCTCTCTGACGAGTTTGCTCTTGAATCCGATGATCAATTTCAGACTGTGCATCTTCTCTTAGCTGCTGCAATTCCTCTATGCTCAAAGAAGGGAGAATTGACTTGGCTTGTGAAAATTCAGGTGTTACTGGTGGTGCATTTGGAAGATTTCTGATGGTATTGGTTGAATTCTGGGCAGGATCAGCCATACTCTCAATTTAGTTTGCTAAACCTAAACCTTTCTTCTTCTGTTAAAGATCTCTCTGAAAATGGTAATCTCTCTGCTAATTAACCCCTCAAATACCCCATTGTGCCAATTCAATTCCATTTATGGCGCTTAGTTAGCCGTCATGTCACTTTGTTAACTACGCCCATTCAAAGCCATCTGTGTCCCCTTCACTCTAATAACCATCATTACCCCATCAAGACCTATTTTCAACACCTAATTCCCATTAAGACTTTTAACCTCTTTGGAACTACCATTAAGGGAGTATCTGGTGGTTCACCAAACTTTGATGTTTATCTTTGGGGTCTAATTAACTCTTTATGTTTTATGCATACTAGGAGATGGCGGAACCAGTTGGGAGGCTTCATTGCAACCTGTTAAAAATGCTCTTCCTGCTAGAACAATCCTTCATATAATAGCGTGTCCAAAAAAAGAAAATTTTGGCCATATTACGTTTCCAAAGTAATATTAACAATAATTAAAGCAAATACTAATTAATCACTAAACTCAAAATGGATATTAAGGGAAGTAATAAGGGAGAAGGGAGAAGGGAGAATTTCTTATTCACTTAAGAAATTGGGATACAAAATACAATAGCCTAAGGGAGCTATTTATACAAGTCTTAAGGTGTTAGCTTGTATACACCACCTAGTATTACATGTCACACTACATGTAGGATGTTATGTAGCAATAACACCTCTAGCTTCCAAACCATGCAATTCAACACCCACTAGCTTTAGGTGTTAATCTCATCCAACAAAGTATCTTACTATTGCTTAAGTAGATTATACAAGTTGCTTATACAAGGTGCTTGGTGTAACAAGGTGCTTATGCAAGGTGCTTGGTGTAACTAATGGTGCTAAGTGGATAGCCACCATATCCCATGCATATTATAACAAGCCACACTTTGATTTGGCGTGTTTATTAAAATGTTGAGTAGCTGAACCAGTTTAGTTTTTTCAAAACACCCCATAAACACGTCTAAAGATGGGCAGCTTGGTGGATTGATACGTTACCTAACTTCTTTGAGGTCATGCGTTCGAATATTGCGTTCGAAAGCTTTTTATTAATTTTTTCAGAAGGATGGGCTTGTTCAGAAGGATGAAAGCGTCTTCTTCTAGAAGTTTTAAGGTAATTGGGCTTCCACTTGCCACTTCAAGCTCGTCTCTAACGAAAATAGTTGAGGGCAGCTGTGGTTCGGTACTGGGTTTCGACTTCGGGTCACGGGTAGCCCGCTTAGAGAGTCCGCTTGCCAAATAGCTGCCAAGTGTTTGCTGCCGCCTATTAACGGCCAATAAGTTGGGGTGGCGTTCAATAGGTCTTTGCATGAACTTAGTAGGCATATGCCTCCACGATATCTCAACTAATTGATCTCGAGGATTGAAAAAGGATGGGTGAGATGTGTTAACTGTTGGTCTTCTCGTCCATAAGGCATGTTTGGAAGAAATCAGTTTTAATTTCCAATTCTGTAACTCTGTAACTTCCACATTCCATCTCCGCAAAATCCCTTCAGTGTTCCAATTGTTGAAGCTATGTCTAAGCGAGGTTATAATGCATATCTAAATCTGAATGATCGCCCAGCCATGTCTACAAATCAGGAATCCATAGGTAGACCAGAGGAAAAGAAGGCTAAGATGAATATGCAAGAAAACCAGGTATTGATTTTTGATAATCATGGAAGAATTGTTGGGTTCAAGGTGTTGAAAGTGAATTTCATAGTTGTAATTGGCTTTATTAGTAACTGTGATGGTGTTATTGATTGGGATTCCCCCATTTCTCCAATTTGACAGGTAGTAGAGATAAGTAGTAGCAGCAGTGAGGAACCAAAGCCAAACATGCAAGTTGGTACTGGAGGTGTTGGAGAAGTCAAAGAGGATATGGTTGTTATGCATGATAGTGCCAGTTTTTATGCGTTGGATCCTCAACTCCAAGGGGATGATGAAGGGTGGGTGGTGTATGCCGTTCGTCCTGACAAAGGTCGGTTTGTGATTAATGAAGGTGTGGTAATTGTAGGGGAGCAGCAGGTGGTTTGTGGTGGTGCTAGACAGGGGTTCTATTATGCACCAGTTCCAGTTGCATGCAAAGCTAAGATTCGGGAGAATGACACTCATGGTCTCCCCAATGATGTGGTAGTATTCCCCAATATCTTCATGCTAGCACCAGTGATGCGACAGTTGGCAGAGGATGTTTATGATATTGCAATTTCCGGACTAGGGAAGATAACTGATTTTAATGAGATTCCTGAGGATGTAGTAGTGCCTATGCCTCCTTCTAGGGGAAACTATTCTGTGCCAAGGAGGAGGGATGCACCAGAAAGGAGTGGAGATAACAAGAAGGTTGTTGGAAGTGATGCGGGGACCTCTGGGGTTGCACCAGGAGCTTGACCAGTATTCAACCATCCCCTTCCAGATGGTAAAGTAAGTATTCCTGTAAATGTTTTTTGGCTGAATATTGCATATGTTTCTCATGGATAAACAGTTAATGCTAGTGGTGCTGATTTTGGATTTGATAGTGTTGGTTTTAAAGACAATGATGTTTAATTCAATGTATATGTGGTTCTGGGTTATTGTATTATGCTTGGTTGAGTGATTGTTGTGTTTAATTTTGGTTTTGAGATTGATATGGTGACTATAGCAAATAGCAGGGGGAATTTGAAAGGGGGTTATGCTCAAAAGTGTTTTCTACAGAAATTTATTTACTAAAAATGTCTAGTTTTTTAAAAATTCCGAAAAAGGTATAATGTGTACATATTATAGGTGTGGATTCTTGATATTGTGTACACAATATCAAGCAATGGGCACATATTCAAACATTTTTTTGGTAATTTATAACATTTTTGGGAATAACTAAAGAAAATTAGACACCTTTGGAAATTTTCTCGTTATCATGAAGGTTTGAAATTGTTTTATGGGGTTAATACTTTTATCTGGGCATTCATATGAACTACTCCAACTGGTAGCATAGGCAACTTTGAATTTATAGAGATAGAATAACATATTAGTACAGGAATACTTGAGAGAGCAATGAAAAATCTTACCAGAAATGCAGTGTGGTAGGTGAAAGGAAATTTTGATAGCACACATAGTCCAGGAGTAAGATCTTTTAGAAACCAAATTGCAGACTCCCAAGTTGTTTATAGCATTACAATGCAAGGATTACCAAAGAAATTTTGATTATAGGTGTTTAGAAGATTTGCAGAAATATTTTTGGAGAACCCAATAACTTGCAGAACATGCAAGTCAGAATCTATTCCAGAGAAAGCTAGGGAATTAGTCTTGAGGGTTTTGGGTGTACTTTGTAGTTGCAGGAAATCCTACACTACACCCCTCATATGATTTCATTAACATTCAACTCATTTTAGATTAACAATCTTAATTTTATTGATCAATCTTTGAACAATCTTACGAGAAAAGATAAAGGAATCAAGAATAACCACTGCTCTACATTTTCTCTCTCCTATTTACTTGCTTCTCATTCAGAAAAGATGTCCCTTCTTCCTTTACGACTGGCCGACTATTTATAGGGAAGTACATAGTGGATGACAGCTAATCTGTCCTTTATTTTCGGATATGCATTGCGACATTCTCGCAACCTTACAAATGTTAATCTCGCAAACTCTCTTATTTTCGCAGAACCATCACATTTTTCTCATGATTTTAGCTGACGTCGTTTATTATGTCATTTCTGAAATTATCCTGCGACGCTGTTGTATTGTGTTGTTGATAATTTCGCTGAGGCATTATTGCTGCGAGATTCTGATCCTACATCTTGCCTCTTCTCATATCTTTTCTGCGAAGTAGAGAATGATGTGAGAAATACCGCGGCTGTTCATGTCTTCATATTCTGCATTTATCACACGTATTCTTTCTTCCATCTATTTCTTGACACGTCTTCCGTAACCGCTTCTTTTCAACCGCTCACGTCTTTTCGCATTAATGGTGTTTATTTCTTCGAGTACAAAAATCTTCTTTATATATTCTTCTTACTCTTCTTTCCATTTTCTTTTTACTTTCTCTTCTCTTTTTACTTTCTCATCTCTGCAAATCTTTTGTTCTTCCATAAGTTCTGTTACTGTAATTCTTCCTTCTTTAATTTTCTTACTTTTTATTCATTGCCATGCTCTATTTTCAGATATGCCTCCAAGTGGCCACAAACATGAGAAAACTTAAAAGACGTCCAAAAAGATCTTGATGAGAAAGGTTTCACACTTTCTACCATTCCTGGTGAAAGTGCCAAGTCAATTTTTTCTATCAAACTTTTCTCTGATCAATATTGTGATAATCAATCAATCATAGTTTCGCTGGGTCAAATTCTCACAGGTCTCCCCATTCATCTTTATGACCCAGATATTCCTCTGTTCTATGAAATTCTCGCTTACTCGGGATTTTCGCGAGCTATCTTCCAATTGAGTGGGGATTGCATCCGTCTGATGCTAGAGTTCACTAACCGTGGTGCTGGTAAAGGATCTCTTTACTCCAAAGAAATTAGGGATCCTAAATTTGCAGACTTGGAGATAATTGCTGAAAAATACACAATAGCGAGTTTCTTTGAAAATTATGAATTGATCTCCATGAAGAAAGAGAATACTCGCTGGGGTATTCGCTTGAAAAGGAAAGATAATATTGATGAAGCTAAAATACTCATGCAAGACATTGATTGGAATTCTGGTAAGAACACAACTCCTCGCCAATCCAAAGATGATAAATGGTGTGTTTTTCCCTTGATGCTGAAAGGACCATACATTGCTGGGTCAAATGTTCTTCCTGATAATCTCGCTACCTATCAACCTTGGGTATTCTCTTGGCCCGAGAAGGAGAAAGAGGTATGTTTCTTCCAGTTTCGCTCACTTTACATTTCTTTATTTATCCATATTCTTTTGTTCGCTGATTCTTGCAAAATTCTACAGATCCAGAAACTGAAAGATAGCTATCACAGGACTGGGAAGGCTAGTACCTTGTTAGATCTTCGCTCATTCACAGATGAGGTAAGAAATATTCTCTTATGATTTTAAACAGTATATTGTTGCCTCTATTTCTTATTTCTATCTGTGTGTGTAGATTATTGCTGAAATAGAAGAGCATGCCAATGTTGCGAAGATTGGAGATAAAGGAAAAGGTGCTCTTCGCAGGGAAAAACCAACTGCTCCTCCTTCAAAGAAGAGAAAAATCCCTTCTTCCTCTTCTTCAAATATTCCTTCTCATGAAAACTCCGAGAGTGACGAGGATGATGAGAATAATGATGACCTTGCTGCAAATGAAGATTCTCCATCTGAATCTTCTATGGCTAAGCTCTCTGGTCTCTTATGAATCTTTACAATGAATGGGAGATAGTCGATTCGCCAATACCTGCAAAGCTCTCGCTACAATTTGCGATGTTCCTTTATTGGATGGTGATAATTCTCTTCTTGGAGTTTCTAGATCAGTGACTCCCAATTTCCTGCATTCTCTTAATAGTCTGGTATGCTTTCATCCTTTTACTTCTTCATTATTGTAACTCAAAATCTCTTTCTATTTTAATACTTTTTATATTTTCTCGCAGGCTGGAAAAGCTTCTTTCGTTGTTGCCTCAGATCTGGAGAGGAGACGCGAAATTCTTGAAAAGAAGAATCTTCAATTTCGTACAAAGAATGAGGAACTGGAAGCTGAAGTCAAATGTCTTCGCGAGAAGAACAAACAACTATAAATTGATTCTTCTTTGTATAAGAACAAAATCTCTAGTCTTCAACAAGCTAATAATCAACTCTATGGTATGTTACTTTTCTCCTTTCCCTTCATTCATTCATCCTGCTGTTTTATCTTATTTAATTGATCCTTTTTGCAGACATTTATGGTCTTTCTGATGAAGCAACCATTCTTCGTTCATTTCCTAATGCCTTGGATAATGATACCCTTCTTGAGCGTCTTAATAAATCTTTAAATAGTTTCTCAAATGATAAAATTTCATCTCTTTCTCTGAATGAACTAAGATCCAAATTTCGCCTCTTAGAAATTGACCATAGATCTAGTTTAGGCTTAGCCAACCGATTTAAGCGTCTCCTTCTTAATTCTAAAGAGAAAATCAATGAGTTAAGAACAAAAATTAGCGGTCTCATAGATGATAAGGATCGCATCTCTGATCAAGGTGCTAAGGCTTTGGCGAAGTTCCAAGAGACCCTTCTTGAAGTTCAACTTGAACGAGATGAAGCTAACCGCAAGAACATCGATCTCTGCGAAAGAGAAAACCAAATTCGTTCTCGTCTTCTTATAAGTAATGAGGATGAATTCGCTTGGGATGCGAAAATCTTAGACGATGTCAGAAAAGATTTAGGTGTAAATGTTAGTCTCCAAGTTGAGCATACAACCTTGATTAGAGATATGATTTCTGACAGAGAAGGTTATTAATTGTTCTGCTTCACTAATCTTTTGTTTCTTATGAATTTTCATCAAGTTATTAATTGATTGCCTTTTGTTCGCAGATTCTGAAAGTAGATATCGCGAAAGAATTGAGGAACTTGAAGCTGAAAAAGAGGAACTCGCAAAGAATCTTTCTTCTCGCAACGACAAGTATTCTAGATTAAAGAATCAAATCAAGAAAACTGTTGCGAACTTTAAGAACGACGCTCTGCATTTTTACAATCAAACTATTTAAATGGTTTGTGATGACCATAGTATTCCTCACTCTGATTATCCTTGTCTCTTGGAGGAGATCCCAGAGAACATTCCTAGTCTAACTATCTCTAATAGTGAAGCTGATGATGAAGAATCTGATGGTGATGAAGGTTCTGATGGTGATGAAAGTTCTGATGCAGACGAAGAAGGGAACAATTCTGATGAAGATGATGAAGGATCAACTAAGAAGTAGTCTTTGTTTCTTTCTTTGATCTTCTGTAATATTTGTATATTTATTCCTTCTTTCTGTATATTTGCGAATTCTTTTGATTCCCCATGTTCCTTAATATATGAGTTTCTTTCATTTTGACCTGCATTCATTAAAATAATTCTTCCTTGCAATACAGTTAATCAACATAATCATTAATTTTTGAATTTTTGCTTAAATCTATCATATGGAGACAAATAACACTTTCTAATTTCATTCATTCCCATACTTGCCTCTGTTATTTGTATCCAAATGAGAGATTTTTCGCAATCATATGCAAAGTGAATTTTGATTCTTTTCAAAATCTCATTCCCGTGTGTCTTATTTTTCCTCCTAGTTAAAGGTCTTATTATGCCAGCTCTTGTCATTGCGACAAAATCGCAGGACGTTCTTGCACTTTCATGCAAAAACCCCTTGATCTTGCCTTAACTTTTTCTTTTGTATTATGGACTCTTCAGGAATATTGCGACAATATGACAGGCCTAAATATTCTTGCGAAAAGAAAGCCCCATGACATTGTCGTCTTGCGACGAAATCGCAGGACGTCTTCGCACTTTCATGCGGAAACCCATTGATCTCGTCTTATCTTTTTCTTTTGTATTATTGCCTCTTCAGGATTGTCGCACAAATATGACAAGCCTTAATACCCTTGCGAGTAAAAGCCTCATGACATTTGTGTCTTAAGACACTTATCATCTCCCTAATGGAGGGTGCCTCCCTTATCTCCCCCCTGGTTGCCCCTTCAAGGAGGCGTACTTCTACTATACAAGGTTATCTCCTCCCATCCAGTCTTAACAACAACCAATTGTTTTTGCATCATCTTATCCCTTTTACCTATAGGGTTTATGGTTACGAGACTGCACCCTAAGTGGGGTTTTCTTCAGGCCGAGTGCAGTATAAGCCAAGACTTGTCAAGAATGGCAAGGTACGCTTCAGACGCCCCTGGCACTTTTGACTCAACCGTGTACCTCGGCGCCTTGATCAGATTTTGCACTCCTTGGGAAAGTCCTTATTACCTTAGTCTCCCAACCTAAGTCATATGCTTAAGCTGAGCCAAGGTGCCTCTCCCGGATGGGCTTTATTGACCCCAAATCTCCATGACTCGGGTTCCGGTGGCGGTGTAGCCTTTCCCTGAGCCATGCAACAGGTACCCCCTTATATGGCGTACTTTAGGTCTTACATTTTCCTCTTGCAAAATTGTATTCGCGAACTAGGGTGTACGCCATAAAGGTTTGCCCCTTTCTCTTTTGTCATTGTTCTCTGATTGTCTTCTGTAGAATTCATTATTTCTGCGAGATTCTTGCCCATCATCATATTGTATTTGCATTTCACAATCTCAATTTTTTCATTCAATAAAATGTATTTTTGAGAATTTTATTTATTGTGAGAATGTCGCAACAAATCAATCATTTATACATTACCTTTGCTATCCTCTGCTTCTTTGTTATTTTATGCTACTGCTTCCTTGGTAGTGGTATGTTCACCATCTTTTTTATTCTGAGATAGCATTAGTTTCGCAACATCTCTTTTTCTTTTCGTTCGATTGCATCCACCATCAATTTCTCACTTCTTTGTGTCTCTTTGATTTTGTGTCGCCAACTTCCCTTCTTGTTTGCTCTTCCTTCGCAGGATTCTACCTCAGTTTCGTAACACTTCTTTCCTTCAACCCAATCTCCCTTTATGATTCCTACACCGTTGGGGGTGAGGGAATTTGATGCACTGATGGAAAGTTGAAGCTACACCTAGTATCCCATGTATCCAAGGTCGACCAATTAATGCATTGTAGGGTGATTCTATGTAAACGACACAGAACAGGATTTCGGAAGATATTCCCTTCAATGGAATTCACATAGTAACCTCCCCTTTAGGCTTGTTGGAAGTACCATTAAAACCATATATCTTATATGTTGATGGTATAAGATCATCATCTCTTCCTCCCATAGTTTTGTAAGTATGATAAAATAAGATGTTCACGGAGCTTCCAGTATCGATTAGAATCCTATTAATTGCCCATGAATCTTCAGCTTCATCATCCTAATCTTCTTTCGGTTTTGGATTAATTTCTAATTTTACTACCAATGGATTATCATGTACCTCTTCACCTTCGGGGTTTCTTCTGCGGTAAAAGAAATAATCTGTTTCTGCCATTCCTCTAGTGGCGAGATTTTCGCAATATTCATAATTTATCTTCCATGATTATCTCTTGCGAACACTCTACTCAAAACATTATCATGAAAATCTTCAATTCTCTTGTATGAATGTACGATAGAGTAACAGAATAGATTCTTTGCTTTTGCACCAACTTCTATAAAAAATGTTTCCTTCTTTTCATCGTGTTTACTTTGTGATGCTCTGGTGGTGGTGGCAGTGGTTGAGATTGTGGGTGCCCTATCAAAAAGTGGTTTAGTTTTCTTTGATCTATCATTCTCAGAATAATTCTTTTTACATTTCTGCAATCATTTGTAGTGTGTCCATGAAAATGATGATAAGAACAGAACTCATGACTTTTGTGGTTTGGAGGTGGTTTCGTTCCCATGTTCCATGGTGTTGGTATATTCTCCATCAAAATTATAGCTTCCCATATTTTCTCCACACTTGCATTTAGAGGTGGCATCTTGATTTCTTCCCATACTACCTTGTGACCTCCTTGTCCTCTATTATAGTTTTGTCTTTGACCCCCATAAGTTTCTTGCGGTTGATCGAGTCTTTGAATCATGTTATTTCCACCACAATTGTAGAAATTTCTTTCTCTTTCATACTCCTCTTGATCTCGGCTTCCCATAGCCACCAGTTTCTGTTGATTGTTGTCCGTCACCTTCTCTTGTTGTATTTGCGAAGTGCTCGCAACTGTGTTTATTAGTTTGGGTAATAAGCTTGCATTCGCTGCTTGTGAACTGGTGTTCACAACTGGGTATGATTCCATTTCATTTTGCCTTTCCTCAAGAGCAATATATTCTTCTTGAAGTTCTCGCAATTCAGTCATTGTGATCGTATTCTTGACTCTGAAATTTTGGATATACAATAGGTTGGTTGCAAACATAGCATTGATAAATGATAAGATAAGATATCTCTCATCCACACGACCAGCCATTTCGCTACACATAGTCCTCCATATTTTAGTTAGGTGCTTCAAACTTTCTCCAATCCTTTGTTTTAATCCAAACACGTCTTCAATACCAGGTCGCGAAGAATTATTACTTATATATGCCCCCAGGAATGTAGTCTGCAAATGATTGAAGGATGTTATTGTATTCTTTGGCAGACCTTCGAACCATTTTAATGCCTCCCCTGTTAAGCTGGATGCAAAATACTTACATAATACGACATCATGATTTTCCCATTGCAACATACACCTCACGTAGGCTTTAATGTGTTGAATTGCACAAGTTGTTCCATCAAAAATGCTGGTTAATGCGGGCAAATTGCATTTCGGAGGTATTCCTCCTAGTTGTACTTCCCTTGTAAATGGAGTTTTCGCAGCTTCTTCTATAGCTTCATCTAATTGTCTTCTGCCTACCTCTCCTCTATTATTTAGCATTCCTCTCATTTCTTCTAATTCTTTCAAGATTTGTTTATTTACACCTGAATTTTGATCTATTGGTCATTTTAATTTCACCTCCCTTCTTCTGCGTTCATGTCTTCCTTCTCTCGCGAAATTTTGCATTTCTTCTTCATTATCCTCATCTCGTCTTCTTCTGCGATTCTCTTCTTCATCTCTATCTTGAATTCGCATATGATGATGTCTCTCATTTTCCCCTTCATGATTTTGTTCATTTATTATTAATTCCATTCGCTGTCTTTCAGCCATCCTCTGTACTCTATCATACTCTTCATTGATATTACCGTTATTCCGATTTTGTGTACGCATTCTTTCTCGATTGTCGTGATTGTTCTGGCGAATTGTCTCCTGAAGCTCTTGTTCTTCCATTTCCGTTCTCAATCTTTCACGTTCGTGAATTAAACGTGATTGTTCAGCATAATGTCTTTCGATTTCTTCTTCAATCGTTTGTTGATTTCTTTGAGCTTCTCTCTCATGTAAAATTCTCCTTCCTTCCTCTCGATTCCCTTCGCCATATTGATCATTTTGTCCCTGACGTTGTCCATTCTCTTGATTTCTATCATTTTGCCTATCATCAAAAGTTTCATTTTGTGGAACGTAACGATCATCAGCTCTTTCTCTATTTTCGCGATATTCTTCATTAGGATTTGATATTTCTTCTTGAATATTGTTTCCATCATTAATTGTGGGTGAGTTTCGCATCATCCCTCTTCTAGTAGATCTTGAATATGATTTTCTAATACTTCTCGATCTTCTACTCTGTAGTCTCATATTTTCCATCCTCAATTCGTGATTTTTCCTTGTTAGATTTGCACGTTCTTCTGCCTCAACTCTTCTTTCTTCATGTATTCTTCGTCTCAACGTTTCTAATGCTCCAATTTCCTCATCTCCATGAATTATTCCTTCATATGCTTCTTGATTTTTCTTTATCTGTATATGGTTTCTGGTTTGCTGCTCTTCTTCTACTTCTTCTGCGGAATTTGATTGCCAAGTGTGTATACTCACCCTATCATAATCTACATTCCTTCCTTGTACTAGTGTTTGTTGAACTGGTGGTTGAATTTGATTTTCTCCATTATTTCTCATTCTAGTAGATTCTCCCATTTCACTTCTTTCTCTTCCAGCAATTCTCTTGCTTCTTCTAACAGTAGTTGGTTGTTCTGATGTATTTCTTCTTCTAGCCATTTCTTCAATGTTAACGAATTGCAAGAGATTATGTAAAATTCTTAATCAATCATTCCAAATCTTCACAAATCTCAATATTAATCTTCAATTTTTTCTAGAATAATCTTTAATTGTTCCCTGTTTCTAGCGCCATTATGTAGTTGCAGGAAATCCTACACTACACCCCTCATATGATTTCATTAACATTCAACTCATTTTAGATTAACAATCTTAATTTTATTGATCAATATTTGAACAATGTTACAAGAAAAGATAAAAGAATCAAGAATAACCACTGCTCTAGATTTTCTCTCTCCTATTTACTTGCTTCTCACTCAGAAAAGATCTCCCTCCTTCCTTTACAACTGAACGACTATTTATAGGGAAGTACATAGTGGATGACAGCTAATCTGTCCTTTATTTTCGGATATGGCTTGCGACATTCTCGCAACCTTACAAATGTTAATCTCGCAAACTCACTTATTTTCGCAGAACCATCACATTTTTCTCATGATTTTAGCTGACGTCGTTTATTATGTCATTTCTGAAATTGTTCTGCGACGCTGTTGTATTGTGTTGTTGATAATTTCGCTGAGGTATTATTGCTGCGAGATTCCGATCCTACATACTTTTTGGCCACACTTTCAACTTGGCGTGTTTATTTAAATGTTGAGTAGTTCAACCAATCTAGTATTTTCAAAACACTAATCAAAAACATCTAAAGATGGGCAGCTTGGAGGTCATGCGTTCGAATATGGGCGAAAGATTTTTATTAATTTTTTCAAAACGAATTTTTTAGCCACGCTATAAAACCGGCGTGTCTATAGAACGCACACTATGGACACACATATACTAGCGTGTCCAAAGAAGAACTTTTTGGCCACACTTTCAACTTGACGTGTTTATTTAAATGTTTAGTAGTTCAACCAATCTAGTATTTTCAAAACACTAATCATAAACATCTAAAGATGGGCATATTGGTGGATTGGTACGTTATCTAAATCTTCGAGGTCATGCGTTCGAATATGGGCGAAAGATTTTTATTAATTTTTTCAAAGCGAACTTTTTAGCCACGCTATAAAACTAGTGTGTCTTTAGAACACACACTATGGACACACATATACTAGCGTGTCCAAAGAAGAACTTTTTGGCCACACTTTCAACTTGGCGTGTCTATATATCCTACACTATGGACACGATATACTGGCGTGTCTATAAATCGTACACTATGGACACACATATACCGGCGTGTCCAAAGAAGAACTTTTTGGCCACACTTTGAATTTGGCGTGTCAATCAATCATACACTATGGACACGCATATACTGGCGTGTCTAATGAAACAACTTTAAAACCACACCTTAAATGGCGTGAATAACCTTTTAGACATGCCACAACTCCCTAATGTGGCCATAAACGGGTCTATAAACGCGCCCAATACCTAATGTGGCCAAAGACTGGTCTATAAACACGCCCAATCAAAATTTTGAAGTTAACGTGACTAAACGGTTGAAATGTTGACACGCTAGTAGCCCTGGCGTGGCTGAAAGCACTTATATGAACACGCCCATTGAACATTGCGTGTCTATGGGGTAGAAGTATACCCTATAGACACGCCAAAACCAAAAAGGCGTGACAGACAAATTTATATTTGGCATGGCTAAAGACAAATTTATAAGTAACTCTTACATATTTTTTTTTATGTTTTATTGTCTATCTAAGATGAAAGACAATAAAAAGTTTTGCACAATGATCAATTAATATATATCTAATATAAAACTATGAAAGAGTGATATAAAATATATATGTTATTGGTCCCAACCTGCATTAGTGTCATTCTTGGATTTTTTTTATACATCAATATTATTTATAAAAATATATTTCCTTTGAATATATAAGAGCTAGTTTTTCTTTTCTTTTTTAGTCTATTTGTTTTTATATCTTAGTTTTAATTTTAGTTTCTTTGTTCTTTCTATCTAGTTTTACGTGAGTTCAACTAAAAATAATCCCTTTTAAATTAAGAAAACCTAGTTAATTAAGTTCAGTGGACTTCTTTCTTGAATCCTCTCCGGAGAGTCAAACCCTAGATTTTATTTATAAATCTCTCCAGAGAGTGAAACCTAGATTTACCCGTGATGGATTTGATTTTACTCAATAGCTTTATTTTAATCTTCTTCGTCTATTGTTCTTTCCACCGTTTCTTATACATTTCTAGTCATAAGGGGATTTTAATTTTTAAAAGAGCAAACAGTATTTTGAGGCACCATTTTAGCAAAGGCCAAAACAAATCGAACAATTACGAGAGTTCAGCTGTTGGGCAGAAACAATGAGCAATGGTTTTCCAATGGATACTCTAAAGGAGTTTCTTAATGTGGATTGCTCTGTTTTCGTACCACGTGAGACGTTCCTTTACATAAAAATTGGAGAAGGGAGTAGTCTGACTCTCAAGTCTTCTATCCTAAAGGAGGAAAAGAGGGAAAATTACCCCCTTGCTTATTGATCTCGAACCTAAAGGAAGATTATCTCTTCTCAGATAATTCCAGGAGTGAGCGCAAGGAATGTTTGTGTACTCTTGAATCAGACTGTATCTCTTTAGTTTTTCTCCATCGTGTATTGGTGAAGGATTTTGTCCTTCAGCAATCCAGGAATCGTGGACCAGCACTAGCTACACCATATCCAAGTTATATGCTTCGGAAAAAAAATCCAAGTTTTTGCAACGTTTGCTTTTCGAGTGTGCAATGGATATATAGGTTGCAAACGATTATCCAATTCTCAAGACATACATACGTTGCACTAAATCCTAATTATTGAAAAGAAAAATGGAAAACAAGACGTGCTTACCTTATCATTATAGTCAAGGGCTTAAATGATTGCATCTTTATTATCCTTTATTTGTCTTCTATTTTCATTTTCTTATTATCTCTCTCAAAACGAGTTCTTTTCTTATTTATTTTTTTCTTCTTTCTCTTATAAACCTAAACTGCAAAATCAAACCTAAGTTTTCAAAAATCAAAACCTATCTCTCCGATTAACCCCTACTCTCACAAATCAAAACTCATCTTTTGTAAATCAAAACCAACCTTCCAATTACTCAAACTTAATAATATATAAGAAAGAAAAACACCTTAAATCTAACAAGGGTAACGGATCTACAGCAAGTAGGGGTTAATAGGAGAGATCGGTTTATTAAGTGATGAAATATGGAAAGTAGTAGCAACTCAAATCTTGACATGCAATAACCATCAATACCACTTTTCGTGGAGAAAATTATGATTTTAAGGCTATCAAAATGAAAACCTTGTTCATGCCTCAAGATGTATGAGAGGTTGTTCAAAATGGGTATGATGAAATTAAAGATACATCAATCTAGAAAAACCCCAAAATTATTCACTTAAGGAGAATAATAAGAAGAATGCTAAACCGTCAATGTGCATTCAACAAGGACTTGGAGACACTATTCTACCTAGAGTGATTCATTCATCTAAGGATAAAGAAGCTTGAGATCTTCTTCAACAAGAGTATGGGGGAAATAAGAAGGTAGGAGAATTAAAACTTCTTTCATATAGAAGATATTTTGAGAATCTTGAAAAAGCGGGGGTCTAACAACACCATCCAATATTTCACTTAGCAATATGTATGGACTAACTCTGAAATACTTTGCTAGAGAATCAACTAGACAGTCAGACTCAATCTAGATAAAAGTATCTCAAAGAGTTAATATCTCTCTCTTGTTTTTGATATTACTCAAGCTAATAGAAATCAGCGAGTCCTAATCAAACACAAGGAATACTTGGACGGTACCAAAGACCAATGTCCAAGGATCAATCAATACCAATCAAAAATCAAAGGTCGGATTTCCAATTGATGATCACAAATGCACAACCTGTATTATTTAAATTATAAAGATAAACAATATAATGCGGAAAATGAAATAACACAGACACCAGAAATTTTGTTAACGAGGAAACCCCAAATGCAAAAAAAAACCCCGGGACCTAGTCTAAATTGAATACACACTGTATTAAGCCGCTACAGACACTAGCCTACTCCAAGCTAACTTAGGACTTGACTATAGTTGAACCCCAATCAGTCTCCCACTAATTCAAGGTACAGTTGTACTCCCTACGCCTATGATCCCAGCATGACACTGCGCACTTGATTCCCTTAGCTGATCTCACCCACAACTAAGAGTTGCTGCAACCCAAAATCGCAGACTTGATAATAAACAAATTTGTCTCACACAGAAAAGTCTATCAAAGGATAAATATGTCTCCCACAGAAGAACCCTAGGTTTTTGTTCCGTCTTATGATATGAAATCAAGGTGAACAAGAACCAATTGATAATCCGGTCTTATATTCCCAAAGAACAACATAGATTAATCAATCACCTCTCAACAGTCTTACTTGTATAAACAATAGGACGTCGAAGAATCACAAACAATGAGACTAAGATGTTTGTGACTTCTTTATCTTGCCTATCGGAGAACTCTCATGATCTCAAGCCAATCAATAAGATTGTACTCGTACGATAGAATATGCAACATCAGATCACACAACTACGATAAAAGTAGTATCGGTCTGGCTTCACAATCCCAATGAAGTCTTTAAGTCGTTAACCTGATTTTAGAGAAAAAAAACCCAAAGGTTAGAGGAGAATCGACTCTAGCGAGCGCACTAGTATCACACATACGTGTGGGGATTAGTTTTGCCCAATGCTAGATGTCTCCTTTATATAGTCTTCAAATCAGGGTTTTGCCTTAGGTACAAAGCAATCAATATTCACCGTTAGATGAAAACCTGATTTAGATTCAAGCTAATATTTCTCAACTGTTAGATCGAAAACTTAGCTTGTCACACACACTTAAGATATACATTTACTGGGTTTGTGAAAAACGTGACCAAACGTGTATGTGTATGTTGGTTCAACATAGTAACCCAAAAGGTTAACCATATGAGCATTTCATATTAACCTTGTTCTTCTTCACCATAACTAGTTCAATTGACTCAAATGAACTAGTTAGAGAGTTGTTCAATTGCTATGAGATCTCATGTAACTACACAAGACACAATTGAAACAAAGATGATTCGATTCGATTGAATCGGCTCATGAAATTTATAGCCACGGTTTGCATACTGCATTCCTTAGTAATTTAAGTTTCATGTTCAGAGCACATCTTTAGATCATAACCCACTCAAGTTCGCAAACAAGTTCGCGGACTTAAGGAAACCTACAGAGTTTTCCAAACTCAGTAGAAAATCTCGGCAAAGAGACTTCCGCTAGTTCGCGGACTAGGTTCGCGGACTAAACACGCAAACGAGTTTTTGGAAATCCCAGCAGAAATTCTCGCTAAGAGAACTTTCATTTCACGGACTGAGTTCGCAAACTGAGTTTGCGGACTTGGAAAAGCCAATTCCTCCGGTTTCTCTCAATCAACAAAGTTCGTAAACTTCGGATTAAGGAATAGGACTTATGCACATATGTGTTTCCACACAATGCTTGTATCCATCATTGGTTTTATTGACCTAAACTCTCATTCCAACCATTGAAACATTCTTAGAGGACGTTATATAGTTGTTACACTATTTCTCGTCAAAGCGATTTTCAAAGTGATTGAAACATTATGACTTTCGTCATTAGGTGAAGATAAACCCGATCAAAGCGAAACGCTTTACCAACACATGATTTCGAGATATAGATAAGCGAGATATACTCGGCTCGAAATATCAAATGTGTATGATCCAGTCTATATACCATACGACTTTTGTCTCATAAGAAGTAGGAGATAGAATAGATAGACTTTTGAGTGATAGATAAGTTCAAGTCTCCACATACCTTTTTGTTGATGAAGTTCCATGGTTCCTTGAGTAGATCTTCATCGTTGTATGATGAATTACCATGAAGTCCTTGAGCTCAACTACACTTTTCTATCCTAGTCCGAGACTTAGCAATGTAGACTAGAAATCAAGACTCATAGTTTTGATCACTAACATTGACAAACATGCTTGATATAACAACGCATGCGAGGTCGGCCGAGCTATGCTCTAACAAATCTTAAAATGATGGATAATGAAAGTTTAAATGAATTTTCTTCCATACTTGTTGAAATTGTTAATCAAATGATGATGTATGGTGAGAATATGGAAGAAAGAAGAATTTGTGATAAGATTTAGATTTTTTTTCTGGAAAAATTTGAATCCATTGTGGCGGTTTTGAAAGGGACTTAGATTTCTCTACATTAAAGTCACAAGAATTATGGGCTTCTTTGAAGGTGTATGAACAAAGGGTGTCAAGGCACTCAAAGAAATCAATTGAAAGTGCTTTTTAATAAAAAATGTTTGTACTCAAAAAATTTAGCAATGAAGAAGAATGTGTACAAGAGTGAAGCAACAACGAGCTACAAAAGAAAGGGAAAATGAAACAAAAGATGAGAAATCTCTAACAACAAGCTACAAGCACCAAAATGCGATTTTTGCAACAAAAATGGTCATTTGGAGAAGAATTATTGGAACAAGGAAAACCCCAATGTCATCATTGCAAGAAGCGTGAACATTTGGAGAATAATTGTAAATATAAAGATGATCAATAAGACGGTAGATCCGAAGAGAAAGAAGATAAACAAAACTTATTTTATGCTTGTCAAAGGGCTATGGAAACTTCTAAAAGTGAACTGTGGTTTGTAGATAGTGATTGTACAACTCATATGTCCGAAGAGAAAAGCTTGTTTATGGATATGGATACATCCGTAAATTCTCTATTGAAGATGGGGAACAAAGACATGGTTCAAGCAAGTGGAAGAGGTATAATTTGCGTGCAAACTATAAAAGGAGAAAAATACATTAGAGATGTGTTGTATGTTCCGGATTTGGCACAATATTTGCTTAGTATTGGGCAACTTGTGGAGCTTGGATATGCTGTCCATTTTGAATACCGATATTGCACCATTTATGACAAGAAACACAAGAACATAAGACAAGTTATAAATATTATCAACATGGAGAAGAATAGAAAATTTTAGTGCAGCGTATATTATTAACAAGAAAGAAAAGGGATAGTTTGTTCAGACCTTGAATTATTCCTAGGAATAACGACTATGAACAGAGATAATTATTTAGACCTCGGTTTCCCGACTATAAATAAAAATCAGAATTAAACTTGAACAATTTCAATAAAATAATTATATTAATCAAATTCAACTGTCTAACACAATAACTAAAAGACTCTTAAATAGACTTGGGGAAAACCCCTAACTTGTCTGACAAGAGAGGATGAAAACAACCCAAAACCGACCGAAACTCGAAATTTGCTATTTTTTGGCAAATTTGAGACTTTTTTGAATAATGAAAATACTTATGAAAAGAAACTATGGGCCAAAAACGACGACTCAAACAGACTCCCAACGAAGAATTTATTGTTAGAGCACTGCTCGGTCGAACTCGCAAGCATTGCTATCTCAAGCTTGTTTGTCAAGTTTAGGTGATCAAAAATATAAGTCTTGATTTCTAGTCTACTTAAGTATAGATATGTCTCGGATTAGGATAGAATGTATAGTTGAGATTTAGACTTCACGGCATTCATCGATTGAAGACGAAGATCTACTGAAGAGAGCTTGTAGCTGGAATTTCATCAATAAAAGTGTTAGATCACTACTCGGTCGAACTCGTAAACGTTGTTATCTCAAGATTGTTTGTTAAGTTTAGAGATCAAAACTATAAGTCTTGATTTCTAGTCTACTTATAGTGATATCTCGGACTAGGATAGATTGTGTAGTTGAGCTTTAGACTTCACGGATTTCATCAATTGAAGACGAAAAACAACTAATGAGAGATTGTGGAACTTCATTAACAAAAGATATGTGGAGACTGAAACTCATCTATCACTCAGAAAGTTTATTTCAACTCTATGTCCTTCTGGAGACAAAGTCGTATTACTATAGTATTCGATAATAAATATTTGATATTTCGAGCTGAGTTTAACTCGCTTACATATTTCTCGAAATATGTGTTGGTAAGCTTTCGCTTTAACCAAGTTCATCTTATATTCTTGACGCAAGTCAAAAGATGATCATGTGAAAATCGCCTGGTAACATTTTACATGATTTGTGTGAGATAGTTATTTGATGTAGACCTGGAATATTTCGTATTGATTATTTCAATAACTTGAAAATTTCTTTGATGCTAATAGTTTGTGAAAATAACTATTGTCATCCTCTAAGAATGTTTCAATGATTGAAATAGAGTTTAAAACACTTAACCATAATTGGATTATAGACATAGTATGCGTACTTGCATATATGTTGATCCAAGACCGGTATAGTATGCATACCCGTATGCGTACTGGCGAGGTTAGGTAAAGTCCAGGAGCCTTGGTATGCGTACTCGTACGCGTACTGGAAAACTCAGTTGAAGTCTGGGTACTATTGTATACGTACCCGTACGCGTACTAATTCAACTGTTGTTTTTGGATGTGTGATAGTATGCGTACACGTACGCATACTGTCGGACACAGTCCAAGTCCGGCTACCTAAGTATGTGTACCCGTTTGCATACTTGAGTGGGTTAAGTTCTAGAATCGGTTGTGTCATGAACTAATACATTTATCTAATAAGGAATGCAATCTTTTCCAAACCGTGGCTATAATGTTCATGAATTGATTCGAGTGAATCAAACCGATTTTGCTTCAATTGTGTCTTGTATACTTCTATGAGAATATAAACAATTGGACAACTCTATAACTAGTTTCATTTGAGTCATTTGAACTAGTTCTGGTTAAGATGAATAAGGTTGATATGAAAGTGTTCATATGGCTAACTTCGGTTAACTATTGTTGAACCAACAAGGTGTACACGTTTAGGTACGGTTACTTATATCTAAATGAAAGATAGAATGAACTTTTGACTCCAAAATTAAGTCTATTATATGTCATTGTGCAAATAGTGATGAAAAATAGAATGAATCTTTGATTATTCAGCAGTAATGGTCTTTCCCTGATCCACATCTTTGTGAAAATACTGTGTTTCTCCGTAAGTTTTTTTACGTTGAGCATGGCCAATTGTATTAATCACTTTCTTTGAGGTTAATTCAATTGAGATTTTTGGATACAAATTCATGTTTCATGTGATTTGATTATGTCCAAATAAATCCTTCTTTTCTTGTAAAAGTAAGGTCGCTCTTGTTGTTCTTTCAGGAATGACATTTTATGGGGGAGAGTTCTTTTTTGAACTTGTGCTTAATTGCCAAATCTTTGTGGGGAGTGCGGCTGTGGAATATTATAGGAGTTTTCTTGTATCTTTATGAACTCCTTGATGAATGCATTTAGTTTCAACTATTTGATTGCATCTAAACAAAGTTGATATGTTCTCTTTTGGTCATGAAGTATCTCTATGAAAATTTCATTAGGATCCCACTAGTTTTCGTACCTTTGCCAATTTATATTGACAAAAAGGGGGAGAATTAATGTGTAGTTCACACTTCAAATACATATAGTTTACGGATCATTATGTAAGGGGGAGTGGTTTTCATTGTGAGATGAAAATTAAGTATTGACTAAGGGGGAGTGATACATATCACCATAGTATTGTTGTCAAAGTTGTGGTACAATTGAACTTTGATGTTGTGTAATAATACTATGACATTGTATAACAATGATTGAGAGCAACTGTTTTCTCATTGTTTTCGCTACGGATCTTCAACAACTATGATGTTGAGTTAAACACGTTCAGAATCACTGGAGTACTTGGAAGTGACGAAGATTTCGAGTAATGTTGAAGAACCAAAGATATCAAGCATTTGGATAAGAAGCTACAAAGTTTTATTTATTTTGTAATCCATATGTATTGATAGTTTTTCCACTAAAATTGACAAAGGGGGAGATTGTTAGAGCACTGCTCGGTCGAACTCGCAAGCGTTGCTAGATCAAGCTTGTTTGTCAAGTTTAGTGATCAAAACTATAAGTCTTGATTTCTAGTCTACTTATAGTGATGTCTCGGACTAGGATAGATTGTGTAGTTGAGCTTTAGACTTCACAGCGTTACCAATTAAAGACAAATAACTACTAAGGAGAGCTTGTGGACTTCATCAACAAAAGGTATGTGGAGACTGAAACTCATCTATCAATCAGAAAGTCTATTTCTACTTTATCTCTTTCTTGAGACAAAAGTCGTATTACTATATAGTATTCGATTATACACATTTGATATTTCGATCTGAGTTTAACTCGCTTACATATTTCTCGAAATATGTGTTGGTAAGCTTTCGCTTTAACCAAGTTCATCTTATATTCTTGACGCAAGTCAAAATATGTTCATGTGAAAATCGTGAAAAAAACGGGGGTCTAACAACCACACCAATATTTCTCTTAGCAATCTGTATGGACTAACTCTAATATACTTTCAAGAGAATCAACTAGACATTCATACTCAATATTAAGAAAAGTATATCAAAGAGTTATATCTCAATTTCTCAATTCAATCTGCAATCAAACAAAAAGGAATTTGCGAGCCCGATTGAATATAAGAAATAAGTTGGACGATATCAAAAACCAATATCCAAGTGTCAATCAATTTAATCAACAACCAAAGGTTGGATTCACAATTGATTGAATTTACGCACAACCTGTGATATTTCAATTATATATGATGAGTAGAGACACCATAAATAACACAGACACCAGAAATAACACAAATATAATCCGGAAAAGAAATAACACAGACACCGGAAATTTTGTTAATCGAGGAAACCGCAAATGCAGAAAAACCTCGGGACCTAGTCCAGATTTGAACACCACACTGTATTAATCCGCTAAAGATACTAGCCTACTCCAAGTTAACTTCGGACTGAAATATAGTTGAGCCCTAATAAATCTCACACTAATCAAGGTACAGTTGCGCTCCTTACTTCTTTGAATCCCAGTAGGACTCTACGCACTTGATTCTCTTAGCTGATCTCACCCACAACTAAGATTTTCTACGACCCAAAGTCGAAGACTTGATAAACCAATCTGTCTCACACAGAAAAGTCTATAGAATAGATAAATCTGTCTCCCGCAGATAAACCTTTGAGTTTTGTTCCGTCTTTTGATAAATCAAGGTGAACAAGAACCACTTGATATACCAGACTTATATTCCCGAAGAACATCCTAGAAATATCAATCACCTCACTGTTAGAGCATTGCTCGGTCGAACTCTCATGCGTTGCTATCTCAAGCATGTTTGTCAATGTTAGTGATCAAAACAATAAGTCTTGATTTCTAGCTTATTATAGCTAAAGATCTCGGACTAAGGGGGAGTGATACATATCACCATAGTATTGTTGTTGAAGTTATGATATAATTGAACTTTGACGTTGTGTAATGATACTATGACATTGTATAACAATGATTGAGAACTCTTGTTTTCTCGTTGTTATAGCTACGGATTTTCAACAACGATGATGCTGAACTTACAACCTTTGGGATCATTAGAGTACTTGGAAGTGACGAAGATTTCGAGTAATGTTGAAGATTATGCGTATGGAATAGGAGCTACAAAAGTTAATTTATTTATTTTTTGTATTCCATGTGAAAAATTGGTATTTTTGTCACTAAAATTAAGGGGGAGATTGTTAGAGCATTGCTCGGTCGAACTCGCATGCGTTTCTATCTCAAGCATGTTTGTCAATGTTGGTGATAAAACTATAAGTCTTGATTTATAGTCTACTATATCAAAGGTCTCGGACTAGGATAGAAAATGTAGTTGAGCTCAAGAACTCCATGGCAATCATCATACAAGACGAAGGACTACTCAAGGAACCGGTGGATCTTCATTGACTAAAAGGTATGTGGAGACTTGAACTTATCTATCACTCAAAAGTCTATTTATCTCCTATCTTGAGACAAAAGTCGTTTTTCTATATAGACTTAGATTATACACATTTGCTATTTCGAGCCGAGTTTATCTCACCTATCTATTTCTCGAAATATGTGTTGGTAAGCTTTCGCTTTAACCAAGTTCATATTTACCTAGTGACGAAAGTCATGACAAGTTTCAATCACTTTGAAAATTGCTTACTTTGACGAAAAATAGTTTGTGAATAACAACTATAGAATATCAACGTCCTCTAAGAATGTTTCAATGATTGAAATGAGAGTTTAGATTATATAATCATTGGAGGATATAAGCATTGTTGTGGAAACACATATATGTATAAGTCCTTATTCCTTGAACTGAAGTTTGCAAACTTTGTTGATTAAGAGAATCGACATGGTGGTGTGAGCCAAGTCCGCGAACTCAGTCCACGAACTGGCGGAAGTTCTCGTCCCGAGAAATTTTGCTGGAGTTTGTGAACTCCGTCCGGGAAATCCAGTCCGCGAACCCAGTCCGCGAACTTGAGTAGGTTATATCTAAAAACGATATTTGTGAACTTAGTCTTATATAAACTAAGGAATGCAAATTGCAAACCGTGGCTATATAGTTCATGAACTGATTCGACTGAATCAAATCGTTTTTGCTTCGATTGTGTCTTGTGTAGTTACATAAGATTTCCTTTCAATTGAAAAACTCTCTAACTAGTTCATTTGAGTCACTTGAACTAGTTATGGTGAAGAAGAATATGGTTGATATGAAAGTTATCATATGACTAACTATTTGGTTGACTATTGTTGAACCCACGAATGTACAAGTTTGGGTACGGTTACATAAGCCTAGAAACGTGCATTTCATTTGTTTGTAACAAGCTAGTTTTCGATCTAACGGTTGAAAGATATTAGCTTGAATCTAATCAGGTTTTCATCTAACGGTGAAAATTGAATGCTTTGTTACCAAGCTAACATTGATTGCAAACCCTGATTTGAAAGACTATATAAGGGAGAACTCTAGGAACTGGGAAACCTAATCCCCAAACCTTCTGTGTGATATTAGTTGTGCTAAGCTAGAGCCGATTCTCCTTTAACCTTTGGTTTCTTCTTCTAAACCAGGTTAACGACTTAAAGACTTCATTGGGATTGTGAAGCCAGACCGATACTACTTTCTCATAGTTGTTTGATCTGATCTTGTTGTTTCTATCGTACGAGTACAATTGTAATAATTGGCTTGAGATTGATATCTCTGATAGGCAAGATATAAAAGTAATCACAAACACTTCGTCTCATCGTTTGTGATTCCACGATATCTTTTTTCCCTGCGTCGATTAGGATTATTGTGAGGTGATTGATAATACTAGGCTGTTTTTCGGGAATATAAGTCTGGTTTATCAATTGGTTCCTATTCACCTTGATTTATCAAAAGACGGAACAAAATTCGTAGGTATATTCGTGGGAGACGGATTTATCTATTACCGTAGACTTTTCTGTGTGATACAGATTTGTTTATTAAAGTCTTCGACTTTGGGTGGTAGCAACTCTTAGTTGTGGGTGAGATCAGCTAAGGGAATCAAGTGCGTAGTATTCTGCTGGGATCAGAGACGTATGAGCATAACTGTACCTTTGATCAGTGTGAGATTGATTGGGGTTCAACTACCGTCCAGACCGAAGTTAATTTGGAGTAGGCTAGTGTCTGTAGTGGCTTAATACAATGTGTGTTCAATCTGGACTAGGTCCCGGGGTTTTCTGCATTTGCGGTTTCCTCGTTAACAAAATTCTGGTGCCTGTGTTATTTCTTTTCCCCATTATATTTTGTTATATAATTGAAATATCACAGGTTGTGCGTTGTTCAATCAATTAGAATATACAAACTTTTGGTTGTTGATTTAAATTGACTGGTACTTGGATATTGGTCTTTGGTAGCATCCAAGTTATCTCTCTAGTATTTAATAAATACTCGCAGATTTCTATTTGCTTGAGTATATATCAAATCGAGAGATTGAGATATAAACTCTTTGATATACTCTTTATCTAGATTGAGTCTCATTGTCTAGTTGATTCTCTAGAAAGTATATTGGAGTTTGTCCATACAGATTTCTAAACGAAATATTGGGTGTGGTTGTTGTACCCCGGCCTTTTCAATTGGTATCAGAGCAGGCAAATACGTTCAAGACTGTAGGATCAGAATCTCGCAGCAATAATATTTCAGCGAAATTATCAACAACACAACAGCGTCGCAGAACAATTTCATAAATGATATAATAAACGACGTCAGCTAAAATCATGAAAAAGATGTGATGATCCTGCGAAAATTAAAGAGTTTGCGAGATTAACATTTGTAAGATTGCGAGAATGTCGCAAGCCATATCCGAAAATAAAGGACAGATTAGCTGTCATCCACTATGTATTTCCCTATAAATAGTCGTTCAACTGGGAGGAAAAGGGAGAGATCTTTTTTGAGAAAGAAACAAGTAAATAGGAGAGAGAAAGTCTAGAGCAGAGGTCATTCTTGATTCCTTTATCTTTTCTTGTAAGAATATTCAAAGATTCATCAATAAAATTAATATTGTAAATCTAAAAATGAGTTGAGTATTAATGAAATCATATGAGGGGTGTAGTGTAGGATTTCCTGCAACTACATAATGGCGCTAGAAACAGGGAGAGGCTGAAGATCGAAAGTTAAAGATTGTTGTTGAGATTAATCAAATCAAGAAAGTGATTAAATAAATTAGTGGACCGGTTAAAAGAAAAATGATTAGAGTCAATGAAGATAAAAAAAGATTAGAGTGTAATATGATAACAAAAACAATGGTTAATGAATTCCATGAAAACATCAAAGGAAGAATACATAAACGAAATTTTGAAGGAAGGAAAGTTATGGAGGTAGAAGAGACATCACCCTTGAAAGATTGGGAAAAACACAAAATCACATTCATGGCGGCAGAAATACCAAAAGAAAATTTGAACCACACATCTCCATTGGTTATTACAGTGCCTATTACGCGAAAAGAGAAGGAAACAACAACAAAATCCATGGGAGAATGGATATTGAACAGAACTTTAATCAATACAGGAAGTTCAATGGATATAATATTATATCATGCATTCATGGGAATGGGATTTAAAGATGAAGAAATGTCCAATTCAACATATTTTGTTCATGGCTTTGGAAAATCCACAACAAAACCTAAAGGAGAAATAGTGGTACGAATTCCACTAGGAGACATCGAAACACATGTAACACTATGCGTGGTGGATATGGAATCGCCATATAATATGTTGATAGGAAGACCATGGATACATGTGATAAAAGCTGTAGTATCAACGTTACATCAATGTATTAAATTACCCACACCAAATGGAATAGGAGAAATCAGAGGAGACGTTGATAATGCGAAATTATGTTATCAAATTAAAGTAAAGCATTATGAAGGAAAAGCAAAAAGGAAAAAAATTTTGTAGAAAGTTGGCGAGGGAGGCAAAGAAAGAAGAAGAATTTAGAGTATACATGATAAGGGCAAAAGAAGGCAAGGGAATACCCAGTGAAATTTCGGAAGAAGGAGAAGGACCTGTGAAAACAATAAAAGAACCAACACCAATGGGAGAATCCGAGTCCAGTTACACTGCTGCAGAACCAACAAAAGAAGTAAACGTTGGGACTATGGAAGAACCTCTAATATTGAGAATTGGAACCAAGATGGATGTGGAAGAAGAAGAAAGAACTGTTAACCTTTTGCGAGAATATAAAGATGTTTTCGCAGGAAGTATGGATGAGATACCGGGAATAGATCCATCAATTTCATGCCACAAGTTGGAGATTAACAAGAATGTGAGACCATTTAAACAAAGAATAAGAAAAATCGCAACAGCATACCATTCCCAAATAGAAGAAGAACTACAGAAAATGCTTGATGCAGGAATTATAAGAGAAGCTAAATACCCAGAATGGATAGCGAATATGGTCATTGTCCCAAAGAAAAACAAAGGAATAAGGATTTGCATAGATTTCACTGATTTAAACAAAGCTTGTCCTAAAGATAGTTTTCCGTTACCAGATATTCCTCAAATGGTGGAATTCGCAACGGGAAATGATAGGGTATCGTCTTTAGATTGGTACAAAGGGTATAACCAAATCCCTCTCGCTGAAGAAGATCAAGAAAATACTGCTTTCTTCGCTCCAAGAGGTTTATACAGTTACACGAAAATGCCATTTGGTTTGCGAAATGCGGGAGCGACATACCAAAGAATGGTAGAGAAGGTATTCGCAAAATGGATACACAAAACATGAGAAGTATACGTGGACGACATGTTAGTAAAGAGTAAAGAAGATAAAGACCATGTACAGGACCTAAGGGATATTTTTGAACAAATGCGGCAGTATAACATTAAACTGAATCCTGAGAAGTGTACTATTGGAGTTGCATCGGGAAAATTTTAGGCTACATTGTATCAAAAGAAGGAATACAGGTTGATCCAGAAAAAGTGCAAGAAATTCGTGACATGCCAACACCAGCAACAATAAAAGATGTACAGAAGTTGAATGGGCTTCTAGCTTCGCTGGGGAGATTCATTTCGCGATCATCAGACAAATGCAAATATTTTTTCGATATACTCAAGAAGGGTGCGAAATTCAAATGGACTGAGGATTGCGAAAATACTTTTCAAGGGATCAAAGAACATCTTATGAATACAACTATTTTACAAAAAGCAGAATCAGGAGAAGAATTATTGATATATCTTGCGACGACGTCGCATGCATTAAGTGTTGTGTTATTGCGAGTAGACTCAGGAATAGAGAAACCCATTTATTACATTAGTAAAACTTTTAATACTGCTGAGAAGAATTACTCAAAGAATGAGAAGTTGATCTTAGCATTAGTTTATGCATCATTTAGGCTCCGCATATATTTTCAAGCGCACAAGATATAGGTATTAACAAAAGTACCAATTGAATCAGTGATGAAGAATTCTAAAATATCGGGAAGAGTGGAGAAATGGAATGCACAAGTAGGCCACTTTGATATTAAATATGAAATTTTGTCTTCACCAAAATCACAAGTTGTTGTAGATTTCTTGGCAGAATTTCCTTTAGAAGAAGATGAAGCGGTAGAAGAAATGATGGATATAGAAGAAGAAAACGGAGATCCAAAAGATTTATTAACAGAATCAAATAGATGGGAGATATTGGTAGATGGATCATCAAATGGAGAAGGAAATGGAGTTGGAATTTTTTTAATTTCGTCATAAGGAATAAAGATGGTTTTTTCATTCAGATTGGAATTCGCATCCACTAATAACGAAACGGAATATGAAGCTGTGATACATGCCTTAAAATTCGCAATAGAAATGAAACTAGAAAATGCAAGGATCACTAGTGACTCGCAGCTAGTTATTCGCCAAATAAAGGGAGAGTATACTACAAATGAACCATCCTTGAAGAAATACAAGAAGCTAGTTGAAGAATTATCAGCGAAAATCCCAAAAAAAAAATGGAGGCACATTTCAAGGAAGGATAACAGACTCGCAGACGCTTTTTCTTTCATCTCAAGCATGACGACAGATCCAACTGCGAGATGCGTGAAAATACAAACACTTCTGTCACCATCAATCAATAAAGAAGAATAAGAAGTGGACGTGATGATAATAGACAATGAAGAAGAAGAACAAACGAACTATATCGCAGAATGGAGAATGGAACTTCATGCATATTTGGCGAAAGGAGAAACACCAAGAAATAGATTGGAAACACACAAGTTAAAAAGTCGTGCAATGAATTATGAATTAAGAGATGGGCTGCTATATCGAAAATCCTTTAATGGACCATCACTCAGATGTTTGACACGAGAGGAAGGAGAAAAAGTGCTAAAGATGTTACACAGTGGGGATCCTGGCAATCATAGTGGGGGAAGATCTTTGGCACATAGAGCAAAAATGCAAGGCTATTACTGGCCATACATGCACGAAGATGCAAAACAAATATCAAGACTTGCGAAGATTGTCAGCGACATGGAAAGAAAATACATGCACCTGGAGAACCATTGTCATCTTCAACCAGTGTGTGGCCTTTTGGGAAGTGGGGCTTAGATATTGTGGGGACATTTTTACCAGGTTCTGGACAAAGAAGATACTTAATAGTCGCAACAGATTATTTCACAAAATGGACAGAAGTGAAGGCAGTACAACATATTCGCGACAAAGATATCTTTACATTCATATTCGAAAATATCATTTGCAGATTCAGAATTCCTGCGCAGTTGGTATCTGATAATAGGAAACAATTTGAAGGACATAACATAGAAATGTTACTTAATGCATTTAAGATAAAATGTGGAAAGTCTACTCCTTTGTATCCACAAGCTAATGGGCAGGTAGAAGCAACAAACAAAACAATCGCAGATATATTAAAGAAGAAATTGGAGGGACATCACAGAGCATGGTGCGAATAAGTACATAATGCAGTATGGGATTATAATACAACTAGAAGAGAAGCTACTGGAATGTCACCTTTTTGTTTAACATACGGAGTTGAAGCGGTGTTACCAACAGAAGTTGTTATTCCGACAACAAGGAGAGAATCTTGGGAGAAAAATCTTAGTGCGGGTTTGATCTTAAACAAACTTGACGAATTAGAAGAAAGAAGAGAAAAATCTTTACAACATATGGAGAATTATCAGCGAAGATTAGCCCGAGAATATAATAAACGTGTCAAAATACGCGAATTTCAACCAGGAGATTTAGTTCTGAGAGAGACACCAATATATCAACGATAAAATGGTGGAAAATTAGCGAAAAAATGGGATGGGTCTTACATCATTAAGGAGATAGTTGGAACAGGATCTTATAGATTAATGGATCCAGAAGGTAGAGATGTTGGTCATAGACTTGACAGACCATGGAACAGGTTGTACTTAAAAAGATATTATCAGTAAGAAGCTTTAAGAAGTTATGGATTCTGAAATAATAATTGCAAGATTATTCATATCAAAACAAGATCATGATGTACGAAATTTTCGCAGAGATAATCACAGAACAATGACATAAAAGAAAGGGGAGAACCTTTATGGCGTACACCCTAGTTCGCGAATAAAATTTCGCAAGAGGAAAATGTAAGACCTAAAGTACGTCATATTATGGGGTACATGTCGCATGGCTCAGGGAAAGGCTACACCGCCACCGAAACCTGAGTCATGGAGATTTGGGGTCAATAAAGCCCATCTGGGAGAGGCACCTTGGATTCTCAGCCTAAGCATATGACTTAGGTTGGGAGACTAAGGTAATAAGAATTCTCCCAAGGAGTGCAGATCTGATCAAGGCGCTGAGGTACACGGTTGAGTCAAGAGTGCCAGGGACGTTTGAAGCGTACTTTTCCATTCTTGACAAGTCTTGGCTTATACTGCACTCGGCCTGAAGAAAACCCCACTTAGGGTGCAGTATCGTAACCATAAGACCTATAAGTAAAAGGGATAAGAGGCTGCGAAAAAAACTGGTTGTTGTTAAGACTGGATGGGAGGAGCTAACCTTGTATGGTAGAAGTACGCCTCCTTGAAGGGGAAAACAGGGGGGAGATAAGGGCGGCACCCTCCATTAGGGAGCTGATAAGTGTCTTAAGACGCAAATGTCATGAGGCTTTTTATTCGCAAGAGTATTAAGGCTTGTCATATTTGTGCAACAATCCTGAATAGGAAATAATACAAAAGAAAAAGATAAGACGAGATCAATGGGTTTTCGCATGAAAGTGCGAAGACGTCCTGCGATTTCGTCGCAAGACGGCAACATCATGGGTCTTTATTTTCGCAAGAATATTTAGGCCTGTCATATTGTCGCAACATTCCTGAAAAGGACATAATACAAAAGAAAAGGTTAAGGCAAGATCAATGGGTTTTTGCATGAAAGTGCAAGGACGTCCTGCGATTTTTTCGCAATGACAAGAGGTGGCATAATAAGACCTTTAATTAGGAAGGCAAAATAAGACCACACGATAAAATAAAATATTCATAACAAATTATTTTTTCGGAAGAAAGATAATGAGAGGCAAGTATGGGAATCAATAAACAAGAAACATTATCTTTCTCACCAGCAAAATACTAAAAGGGAAAATTGATTCCAAAGTTGGTTGAAGAATGTTATTCGCAAAAAAGTAATAACGATAAGACAAGAAGCTCATGCTTCAATATTAATTCCAGCAGAAGAAGATAATAAACGTTCTTCGCCAATGTTCTCATTATCGCAAGCTTCTCCTTCATTTTGATTCTGATCTTCGCCTGGATTAGTACCTTGATTTTCGCCAGCAATTGCTTCTTCAGAAGAGATTTCTTTTTCATTCTCATTTTGATTAACACCAGCAGATGCTTCCTTAGAAGGAATTTCTTCTTCATCTTACAAGAGATTATCCTCTGCACCACTTTCGTAATCCTAATCACTATCAGCAGGACAAGGAACTTCATCATCATCTACTTCCAAAGGTTCGATTGATGTAGGAGGAAGAGATTTAGACAATAAGATATCATTTACCAGGACTTCAGCTCGGATATGAACTTGACGAAGAAGTGCTCTCTGATGATTCCTATCTTGAATATCCTTAAAGTAAGCAAGATAATCAAGTCTTCTTTCTGCTCGGTCGCGAGAACTAGTAAGGACAGACACAAATAATGTATTTTCTTTGCGAATTTTAGCATATTTAGCCTCCAAAGCAGAAATGGAGGAATGAAGATTCTTCTCAGACTCTGCGAAAGGCAAAATACAAAATTTCAATAAGATGAAAAACTCAAAAAGATATGACAAAGAAAAGATAGTTAAGGAAGCCAAACTATTATGACTTCCCTCCTTTTGCGAAATAAGATGTTGAATCAAATTCAGACAACTATTCTCCCAACGGCCCATCGCATCATCAAATTTATCTCCAACTAAACCTTTAAGTCGAGACTGAAGATTTTTCTATTTATAAATAAGAAAGACATTTTTCTTCGCAAGAGAAGAATAAGATTCTTCTAATTTGGAATATTGTTCTTTAAGTTGATTCTCCTTTACACTTAAATCTATTCTACCTTGAATGAGTGTATCTCTTTCAGCAATGGATGACTCTGTCACTTCTTTAAGTTCATTTCTTAAAGAGCGAAGAGATTGTTCTTGGTCATCACATACTTTCTGAAGAATGCTAAGTTGTTGCGAAGATATCGCTATCTTGTTTAAACAAGATCGCTATCTGATAAAGTTTCCATCCCTAAATTAGCTTTAGTTAAAGAATAAGAAAGGCGAGATATTTCATTACTTAATAAATCTTGCTTCTGAACTAATTGGGTATTTTCATTGGTAAAATTATTTATATGATCAAGAGAATGTGAATAAAGGTTATCTAGTTGGTTAAATTGATCCATCAAAATCTCTTTATCAACACGGGCTTCTTCAACAACAGATTCAAATTGATATCTCTCCATTATTCGTTTCTGGTTTAAGGCTTAAAATGCGAAGGAGGGATTTCAAAGATAATTAAATATGGGAAGGAAAAAACCATTAGAAAGGAAAATTGAAGACACAGATAAGAAAATCATACCTCTCATTCATCATTCTTGTTGCGAAGGTTGTCACGATCCAGCAAAACATTCTGAAGCTTTTGATTTTCGAGGCGAAGAGCATTACACTCTTTTTCCAAAGCTTTTTGCGAAGCAGCTCTGTCAGAACCGAAATACTTACTCAGAATTTCGCAAATACTAGACTTGACAGGATCAATGGAAGACTTCTTTCCATCATCTAGGATTTCAGACAAAACTTTGAAAGCAATATCTATTCCTTCCACGGTTTCTTTCGAAAAGGGAAGAGATTCAGGTAGAGAACTGGCAATGATAGAAGTTTGAGAAATATTATCAATAGGAAGAGAAGAAGTTTCATTTACAGAGGGATCAATAATGGGGGTTTCAATCATTAAAAGGTCAGCTTAAGAAATGAAGTCTGAGGCAGCTTTTTCGCGAATTGGAGATGATGGTTTATCTTGCGAAGATGTCGCAGTAAACTTAGAAGAGATAAGTAAGTGGAATGGAACAGAAGTTTCAACAGTTTTAAGGTGGCGAGATTTCTTGAGAGGTTTATTGACATCCTTATCACCCTGCGAATTACAATCCAGATAAGAAACATAGGCAACAATATTGTTATTAGAAAAGAATAATGTTTCTTACTACCTTCTGATTCACAGACTTTCTTTTATGCGCAACAATCTTATGCTGCGGTTTGGGAATATTAGGGTTCTGAACTGTAAATTTAGTTTTGGAGGCGCTTTTGCTGAAATAACAACAGTATGGGAATCACATAAACAACATCAAATAAGGCCGTAAACAAGATCAATTTCAGCAAAACCCATAAAGAAGAAAAAAGAAAACTAACCTTGATGAATCCATGGAAAACACTAGCAGGAAGATTGTTTCGAAGAAAATTACGAATGATGAAGATCTGCAGAGGAAATAGTATGAAGATGAAGAAGAACTTAAAAAGATTGAAGAAAAAAGAAGAAAAGTTGCAATAACGGAATTTGCAGAAGAACGGTGAAATTGCAGAGAAAATAAAAAGAAAGAAGAAGAGAGTGAGAAAGACTATATATATAGGGAATTTTCCTCGAGAAGATAAACACGATTAATACGGATTGATATAAGCGGTTAAAAAACAGCGGTTACAAAAGACGTGTCAAGAAACAGATGGAAGAAAGAATAGTGTGATAAAAGCAGAATATGAAGAAATGAACAGCTGCGACATTTCTCACATCATTCTCCACTTTGCAGAGAAGATATGAGAAGAGGCAAGATGTAGGATCAAAATCTCGCAGCAATAATATTTCAGCGAAATTATCAACAACACAACACAACAACGTCGCAGAACAATTTCAGAAATGATATAATAAACGACATCATCTAAAATCATGAGAAAGATTTGATGATCCTGCGAAAATTAGAGAGTTTGCGAGATTAACATTTGTAAGTTTGCGAGAATGTCGCAAGCCATATCTGAAAATAAAGGACAAATTAGCTGTCATCCACTATGTATTTCCCTATAAATAGTCGTTCAACTGGGAAGAAAAGGGAGAGATCTTTTTTGAGAAATAAACAAGTAAATAGGAGAGAGAAAGTCTAGAGCAGAGGTCATTCTTGATTCCTTTATCTTTTCTTGTAAGAATATTCAAAGATTCATCAATAAAATTAATATTATAAATCTAAAAATGAGTTGAGTATTAATGAAATCATATGAGGGGTGTAGTGTAGGATTTCCTACAACTACAAAGACCTCACAAGTCTGTGTTTGTAGCGATCAGACTCTATGTACAGAGGTGCTATCTCAATTAGCGTACCACCAGTCTTCGATGGCTCTAATTACTTATGGTGGAAAATTGTTATGCGAGCTTTTCTTCAAGCACGTGATTTTCAATCATGGGTATATGTTGTTAATGGCTATAATGCTCCCGCCGTGGCAGTTGGAGATGTAAACGTTCCCTAGCCTATTGGTGAATACACCCCTGCTGAGATAAATGGTGCAAAGCTAAATTCCGACGGTTTGAATGCCATTATACATGCCATTACCCAAAATCTTCAGCACCATGTTTCAAAATTGCACGAGGTCTAAAGATGCGTGGGATATCTTAGAAACCGTATTCGAAGGTAACTCCAGTAAAAATGAAGCTAGGCTTCAAAACCTTAATTCCGACTGGGAAAATCTTCGTATGGCAGATGAAGAAACATTTGATGAGTTTAATCACAAAGTGTCTGAAATTGTTAATGCATCTTTTGCATTGGGTAAGACTATTCCTGAAAAGGACATTGTGATGAAAATTCTCAGATCACTTCCATCTAGATACGACTCTAAGAATCATGCCATCGTTGAGGGAAATAACCTTGATAATCTCTCCAGAAATACGCTGGTTGGGAAGCTTAAGATCTTTGATCACGAATATTCATCCAAAACTAAGGATGTTGCGTTCAAAGCACAAAAGGACACTAAATTACTTGATAAGATTAAAAAGTGTATATCTCTGAAGATGATCACTCTGAGACAGATTTATCAGATGAAGATCTTGACAAGTCAGTCTCGATGATCACAAGACAGTTTAGGGATCTTCTGTTGAAGAGAAGTAAACGGTTCTCCAGAGATAAGCCTAAATCATCAGTTAAACCTCATAATCGTATTCCTCCTAAAAACAGGGAAACAGATGAAACTGATGATGAGGATATGCCTCAGTGCTTTAAGTGTAAGGGATTTGGTCATTTTGCAAACGAGTGCCAAAATCGTAGAAAATACACCGAGAACAAAGGTCTTGCTGCAACTCTTGATGAAATGTCTGACAACTATGATTCCGATGAAGACGAGAAATCAAGTGTTGCACTTCTTGGTGAAAATATTGATTTTGATAACTATAGCAATACATACATCAATCTCAATATTCTTTCAGAAGAGAACCCAACTAATCTGGAAGAACAAATTGACCCATTTCTTAGAAACTCTGTTTATAATGTTTCAGGTTCCACCATGTGTCTAGCTGCGTGCACATCTCAGAAGCCTGACTTTTATCCTAGTTTGACGTGCTCGTATTGTTCTCTAAAGGGTCATGAACTTTCAAGGTGTTAAAAGTACAAACACCAATTGAGGCACGTTAACAAACTTCAACGAAGAGCAAATCAATTAGCAAATAAGCTTAAAATTTCTCAGAAGACCGCTGCGGTATGCAAGATTTTATCTTCGTCTAATAATTTAGTTTCCAAGGATAAACCAAGACCATTAGAGAAGAAGGTATGGTCGAATCTTTTTGATAGACAGAGCTCTGTGGATTCCTCTCAAGAGGAAAATGGTGGACAAATTGTTGTTCACCGCAACACAACTTGATTATGTTGTTTTGGAAATCTTGTCTCATGTGCCTGATCAAAAGAGACAATGATTTTGTACCTCTCAGGCTTTAGGAAAAGTTTTCTTTCTTCTTTTCTTCCCCGTCTATCAACAAAGGAGGGTTATTATCGACAATTATACTCTTTATAGGGTTGTGAGTTGGACGTGTACGAACCTGTTTAAAGGTTTCGAAACCCTACATTCCTTTTTCCTTCCTCAAAACCTCTTTTTATCTCAAGACTACTTGTTGAGTTCAAGTTGTGATTTCCTCTCACAAACCCATACGTTATGGATACTCCAAGCATGATGGCTTCTGATGGAAAAGATGTTAATATGATTGTTAAGCCATCAATCATGAAGGAAAAGGAGAAATCTCTGTTATCTCCTACCTTGAAAAGAAAAAAAAGGAATGTGAGGAAGAAAAGAGCCGTTCCTTCAAAATCTCAGAAGTTTTATGGTGTTCTTGAAGAGTTGAAGGAGATGCGAAAGGAGATTCAAAAAATAAAGGCTTTTGTGTATAAGACTCATGAGATTCAGAAGGCACTGGTTCGACAACATCGGCCGAGAAGGTTTATTGATATAAACTCCTACCTTAATGAACCTTATGTCCCAATGGTTGTTGACGATAAGGAGTTCGGGGACGATAAAGAATTCTTCAAAGGTCTTATTGCCTAGTAAATCTTCTATTTTTCTGTTTTTGTTAGAAGAATAAATAGAGTTTGGAATATCCATTATTGTGATTACACATAGCTATGTCCAACGTTTTCATCTTCATGTTTTTTAGATTTATTGGTTTAAATTCTAAATTTGTTTGGAAGATGATTATTTCAGTATTAATCTTTATGGTTTTATATATTGCAATATTGTTATGGGATATGTGTGTTTACGTCTGTGAACTATGATTGTCCCATACCTTGTCAAAAGTAAAGTCTTTCATATGTCGATATGCATGTATTGATAAAAGAATGAATAGACTTTTGACAAATACAAAAGTTAATCCTATTATGTCAATTATTGATGGAAGATAGGTTAAAATCTTTTGTTTGCAAGGATTATGTCTATTGAATGTCGTTATGCGAATAGTGATGGAAAATAGAATGAATCCTTGTGTATTCCGCATTATTGATCTTCCCTGATCCATATTTATGTATTATTGTGAGGCTCTGTAAAGTGTCTTATGTTGAGAATTAAACGACCAAGTTGATTATTATTATGATTAGCTATGTTGTTGTTCCATGAGGTACTTTATGTCGAGCATATTCAACTAAATTAATCATCTTGTTTGGTTATTTAGTTGTTGTTCCGTAAGTTTTCTTATGTCGAGCATGACCAATTAAATTGATTACTTTTGTGATTAGTTTGGTTGTGTATTTCGATTAGATTAATTATGGGTTCTCTTGTGATTAATCTAATTGTATATTTTTGAGTCTCCATAAGTTCACTTATGTTTGAGCATTTTTCGACTAAATTAATCATGGGTTCTCTTGTGGTTAGTTTAATTGAATATTTTGGATTCAAATGCATACTTGTATGAGATTTGTTATGTCCAAAGAAATCCTTCTTTTCTTTTGAAATTAAGGTCGTTCTTGTTGTTATTTCGGGAATGACATTTTATGGGGGAGAGTTCTTAATTGAACTTGCGCTTAATTGCCAAATCTTTGTGGGGAGTGCGACTGTGGAATTTTATAGGGGTTATCTTGTATCTTTACAAACTCCTTGATGAATGCATTTAGCTTCGACTTTATGATTGCATCTAAATAAGATGATATATTTTTGTTTTCTTTTGGTCAAGAAATGTCTCTTTCGGAAATTTCATTAGGATATCGTTCTTGTACCTTTTCCAATTTTATTGAAAAAAAGGGGGAGAATTAATATGTAGTTCACACTACAAATACATATGGTTTTCGGATCATTATGTAACGGGGAGTGGTTTCCATGTGAGATGGAGTATTGACTAATGGGTAGTGATACATATCACCATATTATTGTTGTTGAAGTTGTGATACAATTGAACTTTAACATTGTGTAATGATACTATGACACTGTATAACAATGATTGAGAACTCTTGTTTTCTCGTTGTTATAGCTACGGATTTTCAACAACGATGATGCTGAACTTACAACCTTTGGGATCATTGGAGTACTTGGAAGTGACGAAGATTTCGAGGAATGTTGAAGATTAGACATGTGAAATAGGAGGTACTTAAGTTTCTTTATCTTTTTTGTGTTCCATATGTATTGATAGTTTTGTCACTAAAATTGACAACGGGGGATATTATTAGAGCATTTCTCAGTCGAACTCGCATGCGTTGCTATCTCAAGTATGTTTGTCAATGTTAGTGATCAAAACTATAAGTCTTGATTTCTAGTCTATTATAGCTAAGTCTCGGACTAGGATATAAAGTGTAGTTGAGCTCAAGGACTTCATGGCGATTCATCATACAAGTAGAAGAACTACTCAAGGAACCGGTGGAACTTCTCGACAAAAAGGTATGTGAAGACTTGAACTTATTTGTCACTCAAAAGTCTATCTACTCTATCTCCTACTTCTTGAGACAAAAAGTCGTATGCTATATATATATAGAATTAGATTATACACATTTGGTATTTCGAGCCGAGTATACCTCGCCTATCTATATCTCGAAATATGTGTTGGTAAGATTTTCGCTTCGACTAAGTTTATCTTTACCTAGTGACGAAAGTCATGATATGTTTCAATAATCTTGAAAAAGATTTCGAGTAATGTTGAAGATTAGGCGTATGGAATAGGAGCTACAAAAGTTAATTTATTTATTTTTTGTATTCCATATGTATTGATAGTTTTGTCACTAAAATTGGTAAAGGGGGAGATTGTTAGAGCATTGCTCGGTCGAACTCGCATGCGTTTCTATCTCAAGCATGTTTATCAATGTTAGTGATCAAAATTATAAGTCTTGATTTCTAATCTACTATAGCTAAGGTCTCGGACTAGGATAGAAAGTGTAGTTGAGCTCAAGAACTCCATGACAATCATCATACAAGACGAAGGACTACTCAAGGAACCGGTGGATCTTCATCGACTAAAAGGTATGTGGAGACTTGAACTTATCTATCACTCAAAAGTATATTTATCTCCTATCTTGAGACAAAAGTCGTTTTGATATATATACTTAGATTATACACATTTGCTATTTCGAGCCGAATTTATCTTGCCTATCTATTTCTCGAAATATGTGTTGGTAAGATTTCGCTTTAACCAAGTTCATCTTTACCTAGTGACGAAAATCATGACAAGTTTCAATCACTTTGAAAATTGCTTACTTAGACAAAAAATATTTTGTGAATAACAACTATAGAATATCAACGTCCTCTAAGAATGTTTCAATGATTCAAATGAGAGTTTAGATTATATAACCATTGGAGGATATAAGCATTGTTGTGGAAACACATATATGGATAAGTCCTTATTCCTTGAACCGAAGTTTGCGAACTTTGTTTATCAAGAGAACCGGCATGGTGGCGTGAGCCAAGTCCGCGAACTGGCGGAAGTTCTCGTCTCGAGAAATTCTGCTGGAGTTTGTGAACTCCGTCCGGGAACTTAAGTCCGCGAACCCAGTCCGCGAACTTGAGTAGGTTATATCTAATACAAAAAATATAATGAAACTTTTGTAACTCCTATTCCACATGTCTAATCTTCAACATTCCTCGAAATCTTCGTCACTTCCAAGTACTCCAATGATCCCAAAGGTTGTAAGTTTAGCATCACCATTGTTGAAGATCCGTAGCTATAACAATGAGAAAGCATCAGTCTCGATCATTGTTATACAGTGTCATAGTATTATTACACAGTGTCAAAGTCCAATTGTATCACAACTTCAACAATAATACTATGGTGATATGTATCATTCCCCCTTAATCAATACTCCATCTCACATGAAAACCACTCCCCCTTACACAATGATCCGAAAATCATATGTATTTGTAGTGTGAACTACATATTAATTCTCCCCATTTTTGTCAATAAAATTGGCAAAGTTACAAGAACGAGATCATAATGAAATTTCCGTAAGAGACATTTCATGATTGAGAGAAACAAACACACATCATCTTGTTTAGATGCAATCATATAGCCGAAGCTAACAACATTCATCAAGGAGTTTAAAGATACAAGATAACCCCTCTAAAATTCCACAGCCGCACACCCCTCAAGATATGACCATTAAGCACAAGTTCAAAATAACTCCCCCCCCCACCCCACCCCACCCCACCCCCCCAACCCATTTGATGTCATTCCCGAAAGAACAACAACGAGCGGCCTTAATTTCAAGAGAAAAAAAGGATTTTTATTGGACACCAAAACCATGAGAATGATTTTTATATCCAAAACTCAATCAAATTATTCATAAGTAAACCCATGAATAATTTAATCGGAATACATAATCAAATTAAACACAAAAGTGATAAATTTAATTCATTGTGCTCAACATAAGTAAACTTACAGATCAACGACTAAGATAACCATACAAGAGAGTGATTGGCTTAATCGTTCATATACTCAACACAAGAGAACTTCTGGAGTAATAACTAAATAACCAAGAAGATGATTAATTTAGTTCTAAATGCTCAACATAAAGTATCTCACGGAACAACCAACAAAGCTAATCAAAAATAATCAACTTGGTCGTATCGTGCTCAACATAAGATACATGAAGATTATACAATGAAGGATGGATCAATGAAGATCAATACCGTGGAATACACAAGAATTCATTCTTTTGCACAAGAATATACAATAGCAATAATCCTTGGATACAAAAGATTTTAACCTATCTTCCGTCAAAGATTGACAATATAGGCTTAACTTTTGTATATGTCAAAAGTCTATTCATTCTTAAACCAATAAACGAATACCGATCATGAACGACTTTACTTTTGGCAAAATATGGGACAACATAGTTCACGGACGTAAACACCAATATCCCATAACAAGTTGCAATATAACAAATCATAAAGATTAAATATTGCAAAACATCATCCTCCAAACAGTTTTAGAATTTAAACCAAAAACCTAAAAACATGAAGATGAAATTGTTGGACATATCTATGTGTAATCACAATAATTTATATTCTAAACTCTAGTAATCCTTCAAAAACAAGAATAAATTCTCATAAGAAGTTTCCTAGGCATCAAGACAAGCTCGTAATGCACATATAAGATGATTTGTCCTTAGAGGGTAGAATCAATCTTTTTCGCCCGGATTTATACCAAGAATAACTATCAAAGTCGTATAAAGAGGTTTTATTAGCAAAGAAGATCATACAAAGTCATTAACGACCATGCACCATAGTTCACATGAAATGATTGTGAACATTCAAGAATTCCATAGTAATGCGTACTACTGCCCATTCTTGAACTCCCTTCTTTGTGATTCACCAACAAAATTCTTGTAAAATCTACAAATTAGCTTGGAAGAATATTACTCCAAGAATCCAAGTGCGCAATTCCAAGAGAAGTGGAACAAGTGACGAAATGGAGCAAAACACTCAAAAACAAGAGATAGGACAAATACCAATCTTAACTCATCCAAATTCAAGGTTTCTCATCTCCATTTTGAAGATAATTCTAAGAGAAAGAGAATTCAAAAATAATGAGGTCATTCTGAGTTCGGACGAAGAAATTACGGCCAAAACAAGTTTATTGAATATCGACGTCCACATGCAAGTATGCATACGGGTTTGCAAACGAATTTTCATGACTAAAAAAGTTTTCAAACTGGGTTTGCGAAATTAAACCCCTGGATTTTGATTTTAAATGATGGTAAGCATACCTGATAGGTGTACCATGAAGTCCAAACATCCCAAACTACTATTTTCAAACCTAAACGTTTAAGAACCTCAAACACAGATCAAGTTAGGTAGAAATGAACGATAAGCAAGGTACATGGATTATTATAAACACAAAAATTGATCAAGTTTATAGTCATAACTTTTTAGAAGAACCCAATTGAATTCTACAGCCTTACCGAACATAATCTGTGTGCCCAAACTCTTGTGCTTCCCTCACCGTATACATAGCAGGGCATTTCTTGGTGAGGATGCACTTACAACACAATCAAGTTGTGTTGGGGTGAACAATGTCTTGCTCACCACAAGTGACATTTGGATTATCATGAAAGATATCACTTTTAGAACCTTTCACATCCAATTCCATTTTTCCAAAAAATTTGTTAAGTTCCAACATCATGGATACTGCCTTCTCCATAGACAAGGAATTTTCTGGAAGATCATTCCTTTTCACACTCAAAGCATCATTGGATTTCTTTGGTACCCACTTCTGAGTGAGTTTAGGAACAACCAGAACCTTCTTCCCATTACTCTCTTCAAGATTTCACGGAAGAGAATTGGATTGACTATTATTTTGCAAGTTAGTCTTTCACCAATTGGGAGCATCGGATCTTGTCTTCGTCTTTACGAAGTTATCCTTTTGAAAAACATGCTTGAGATAGCAATGCATGCGATTTTGACCGAGCAGTGCTCTAACACCCACGCCTCCAACTTATGAATAAGTCTCTGTTTATGGGTGAAAACTATTTCTGCCGGTTTTGGTAATTTGGGGTGTGTGGATGAGAAATGAATCTAAACCTTAAACAAATGCACTGCACGAGAGTGTTTTTGATTCGAGAAATCAATTTGTACAATTCTGGCCTAAACCAAGAAATGGACGTTCCATACTTGCTTCAGTCACAAAGTGAAGGAGATGAGGTTGATCTTAGGGAGGGAAGCGAAGAAGGTGTTGAGATTGTGAAGGTGTTGGTTGTGTATGACTTGTATCAGAAAGCTGAACTGGCTTGTAGAATGTAAGCTATCAGTTCTGGTGTTTGAATACGATTGTATCAACACTAGGTTTCTGTCTCGTTGTCTTGTTCGGAAATAGGGAGGAGAACCTATTTATACAAGTCATTGCGCCTAACCCATGTTTCTCATGGGAAGTGTAGGAAGTGGAGTGATGGAGTAGTGGAGTCGTGGTAATTGTCACACGATCAGGTAAATCCCACTTCTCCCATCATCACTAACCGTCCATGACTTCCTGAAATGTTCTTATGATGGCGCGTTGTGTGCTGCACACTGTAAACCGCCAGACCAATACCCCAGTAAGTATCCCCCAGTTTGTGACATATTAATGTCTCGAGTGTGTGGATCGTGGGACCCACAAAAGGTAGCATGTAATGCTAGATAAATAACTAAGTTATTTAGGAAGCCGATATTTATGAAATATCGTGTGCATTCTATGCATGTAATGCATCGAATATATTCAGCACGTGTGAAGCATCGCTGTTTTAAGGCTTAGCGGAGTAAGTCACGAATTTAAGCGTCTTAAAATAGCATCATGTCCGACCATCTTCGAGTGATCGTTTGGAGGCTGTACAAGTAAGCCCTGACTTGGCCGATCACTATGTGTGGAAGAGTGGTGGACGGTGATCGTGGTGATGCGTCACTGGTCGCCTAACTCCTGTCTTAGGATGTCCGTCCAAGCTGGCGAAGTTGGACGGACGAGATGACTTGCGACCCACATCTGCGACCGTCGGATTAGGGTTTAGGAGGTGCTCAAACACCAACCTTTAGCTTGGTCGAATCCAAGCATGGGACACATTTTTGGCAAGACCAATCGGTTATGCATGTAGGCGGCATGCCAATGTACACGTCCGTACCTCACTGTCCCATGGAGATGCGAACTAAGCCACTCAATTTTTCCGGCAAAGTTGAGTGGTCGAGATCAGTTTGCAATTGGAACCGCACGACCATGCCTAGTTTGGGCGCACGAATGGAGGCGCCTAGCCATGGTCGGACTTGGACGATTAGTCACAGATGTAGACGGTCCCACGATTATTATATTGACATGCTTGGGACCCTTTGAATCTACATCTACACCCTCCATCTATGCTTGCGAAGATGGATGGTTGTGACTGATTTGCGACACATGTGATTAGGGTTTCATGTCCACGCTACTTTAGCTGGACGAATTGGAAAGCCACGCTTCTCTTTGGGGAGGCCGACCATGTGGGTCCCACATTGGTCCGGTGGTGAACATGCCAATACCTGCCTGAGAGTTATGGGTCCGATCTAAGCCATCCAATCATGCCGGTGAAGTTGGATGGTCGTGATCAATTTGAGACCTTTAGTGGAATTTCCTACGACCCTTTAAACCTCACGCCGGCCGAACTTCAGGCAACCTAATGTGATTACGTGGCTAGGTCAGGGGAGGATCGATTATGCAGGCGTGAAGGGGGGTCGCCGGTGTGCAGGACAACGCTTGTCCAACCGGCCATGAGACGATCCACGCCATCCAACCATGCCGGTGAAGTTGGATGGACGTGATGAATTTGAGACTGCCGTAGGAGGCCTTTATTCGTACGGATCCTCCAAGCCGCTCCATACCAGCCTGGACATCCAACTTCAGGCTGGTGTTCGGTGGTAGTTTTGGAGGCATGGTAGGAATTCGACCGACCAGGGCATAAGCGGACCCGCTGGTGGTCATTCCGGTGGTAGCCTGCTCCTGCTGAGGATCGTCTAGGCTGGTTAAATTATGCGGCCAACTTGCGTGTTCGTGATTGTTTCTAAGACTGATATGGACAGTCCAGATCCAAATATGCTCAATCGGGCTAGTATAACACACCGAGAGATGTATGCTCAATCGAGCTAGTATAAAACACCGAGAGATGTAGGCTCAATCGAGCTAGTATAACACACCGAGAGATGTAGGCTCAATCGGGATACTATAACACACCGAGAGATGTAGGCTCAATCGGGTTAGTATAACACACCGAGAGATATATGCTCAATCGGGATAGTATAACACACCGAGAGATGTAGGCTCAATCGGGCTAGTATAACAGACCGAGAGTTGTGGCCTATATTGGTATTTCGTGCATGCCTCATTATTGACACTTGGAGATTCGTGTTACTCTGCTGAGAGAAACACTCAGTCGTCATGCCGCACCAATAATGAGAGTTATGCGGGAACAACACAGGAAATACAAGGCTAACCGCGCATTAATTAATAATGTTATAAATTCACAGGGTATATGGGATTTTTTCTACATGCTCCAACTTGGATGAATTTTGTGTATTTAATTCACAGAATGGTGGGATTTTTGCCACATGCTCCATTCTAGGTGAATTAGTAAAGTGAAGAAGTTTTCATCACTTAACAGTGGTTTTATCCTTTGCAGGATGTCAGCACATAAATTTGGTTTTACAATTTTAGCCCTGAACTAAAATCCACCATCAACATTAAGTCCCCTTCCTAGCCATAATGGTTGCATTATTGTGGGGTAGGCATGAGATGGTGACAGTTAAAGATAAAACTTGTGAGACAAAGTTAGATGTTACCAGGAGAGACGGGTCGTCCTATCCTTGGAGCGTTCCACGTTTAAGAGGCGTCTAAGCGAGCGTTCCCCTAGCATGATGTCGGTCTTGACTGCTTCGATCGACCTTTTTATGCCTGCTTCGGTCGAGGGGCTACTGCGCCTGCTTCGCTCGATCGTGGGGTTGTGCCTAATCGAAAGATTGTTGCGCCTGCTTCGTTCGTGGGTCTACTGCGCCTGCTTGATCGAACATGGGCTTAATGTGCCTGATCAAGTGGGACCCGCGCGCGTGCCTGCTTTGCTTGGGGCCGGCTGTGCCTGCTTCGACCAATATGGGGCTGGTTGCGCCTGATCAAGTGGGACCCGTCGCGTGCCTGCTTTGCTTGGGGCCGCCTGTGCCTGCTTCGACCAATATGGGGATGGTTGTGCCTGATCAAGTGGGACCTGCCGCGTGCCTGCTTTACTTGGGGACGGCTGTGCCTGCTTCGAACAGACACCTGTTGCCTCACCCAACACCAGACTTGCCCCTTGACCAACATCGGCCTTGCCCTGATGAACGCCGGCCTTACTGATTTGACGAACCCCGACCTTGTTGACGGACATCGCTGTCTCGACCGACACCGGCCTTGTTGTATTGTTTCGTTCGAACACCTGCGTTGTCCCATACACCATCTTTGTTACTTCTACCAACACCGTCCTTGCTACTGTGACCAACACCGGTCTTGCTAACCAACATCGGTCTTCCCTTTGCTCGAACGTGGGGCCCAGGCGTGCTTGATTTTCCAACCTTGTATGTTCGAACGTGGTGTGGGTCACGTTGTGTTCATGTCCTCCTACGGCCAAGGGAGCATGCTTCACTGAGAATAATTTCGATTCCAAGTCAGGAGGTGTTGACAGCTTCTCCTATCGACTTTAAGGTTTGTCATGCTCCGCTGGGACCTTATGAAGGATGGATGAACGTATGTTGAGCAACGAGTGCATCAAAGATAACTTGACCAAACCGCAGATTATTGATGTATCTTGCGTGTTGAAACGACTCGAGAGAATGTTAAAGTGGCTTCTGGTGCGAACGTTGAGGTGGATCCTAGAGAGAGCGTTGAGAATGCTGAAGCGGATTCTTCTGGAGCGAACATCGAACCGGATCCTGGAGAGAGTGTTGAAGCGTCTTCTCCTGGGCAGGCGTTGGAGCGTCTTCCTATGAAGAGAGCATTGAAGAGGCTTCTTCCTTAGTTTGATTCTCCCTCGCGAATTGCATGCTTCTTGATTGACCATCTCTCCTGTGTTGAAGAAGTACCTTACTCTGTTCGTGGTGGTTGTTGATATGGTGAAGCTCGGGCACCGGCATCAAAAAACGAACAACGGTTCTTAGCAGCAGCTCTGATCAGAGGAGACTGGAAGCAAGAGGCGTGATAGCTTCCTTGATGTTGCCTCACGGAATGAAAAATAGGGAGATAGTCCCCTTCCCACGAGCATCCACTGAGCCTTCGACTTGATAGACGTTGTCACGCTGGGTTCATGAGGCCATCTTTTCGTCTGTGTTGCGTTTCATAGACATCCAGGAATATCGCCGGTCTTTGAAAATACGTCTGCTCTCTTGAGTATATCCTCGTATTTGGATATCTTGGAACATACCGTGCTTGCATCTCTCAGCATCTTTGAGATGGGTAGTGCTAAGAAGTCCCCAATCACACTCCTTGGGAGACAAAATTCTGAACGCGTCTCTCATCGATGTGATTGTTGTCGAGCCGGATATGGAATATCTTGGACGTTGTTTCATCATTGTGGCAGTCGTGCATGTGGTACTAGAGTTGAAGTTGGAAATTTTGAAACGCGCAGGATGTTGTATCTCAGTGACTTTCCTCTTGCTGGTTCTTTCTAGCAGGGCAGATGCTGTTGTAGATGAGCGTTCAACAACTTCACGAAGTCGAGAGGATGACCAAAAGCACAGATTCTCCAACATAGCACGATAGACATGCACCATCGTCTGATAGAGTTACTCGCCCGGATCTTTCTCGACATGACGCGTGGGCATCGTTATCTTCTTGAGGATGCTCCTTTGAGGTATCGGCTCCAGTGGAAGATTGTCGTCATAGAGCGTTGATACGTTGCACCAGCATTTTGCGTCATGCTCGTACATACTTATCTGGTTGTAGCCGCTACATCCATCCATGGAGGAGAACATGCCGTGTCCGCTGGTTGCATCTACTAACATGTCGATTTTAGGTAAAGGAGAATCGTTTTTGGGGCAGCATCTGTTCAATTCCATGCAGCACCTTATCGGTCCATTTTTCTCGTGTATGAACTGCGACTCCAAGCGAATATGTCCTGGTACTCTTTGAGAAGTTCCACGAGCTTCATGCGTTCATCAGTACACAAGGTTGAGCTGATGGATATAGGCCTAGGAGATTCCTCAACGATTTCAATCTCATCAGTTGGGGAGTTGGTGCCATCTTGCAGTTGTTTTGGAGCATCTAGCACTTCTTCTTGTGGTTGTTGTAGCATTCCATTGGGTGGAGAGACTGGGTAACAGTCTTCCCTGCTAATTGATAATAGCAACGTCGGTATACCGTTTTCCCTTTCTGGTCACTACTCGCCACAAAAGTTTGTTCCCTCTTGGTGTGAACATGGGTTTCGGCTTCACCAGATGAAGAAGAATGTTTCGTCAGCAAATATGGTCGTGGGGCTTAGCCCTCAATGATGCGAGTCGGTCCTCCTCCTGGATTGACGCCTATGTGGGGAGTGGGATGCAATGGACTTTGTCTGATTCTTCCTGCGGAGCTTCCGTCGGTTCGAACAGTTCCACTATGCATATTGGTGCGTATGGAGACAATGATGCAGGAATACGAACGACTTCTTCATTCAGCATAGTCTTCAGGTACTGGTGATATGTTTAAGGGACGCTCCTATTGTCATGAAGCCATGGTCTCCCTAGTATCATATGGTAGTCCGGCTCCTTCTCTATGACTTCTAATTTCACTTTTGACTGAACGGGTCCTACTAATAAATTCGGATTGACATTCCCGTATGTGCTAGTCTGGTTTCCTTCAAAGTATGTCATTGTGGTAGGCTGTCGTACGATCTTGCACGGGAGGATGTTGGCTGTCCTGAGAGTCTTGAGGGTAATCACATTCGAATACTCTCATGTGTCGATGAGGGCTCTCTTGAACTCTGAATCCTTGATGCGTACGGTAACATGTAGATCCCGGTTGTGACCTTCTTCCGCCATCATTTCGTCCTCTGTAAATGTAACATTATTCACATATGTTTCTGGTACGTTTGAGACTTCTGGACGTGGAGGAGTTAGGTGCATGTCCAGGGCTATCTGGTTGATTGCAGCAAACCTCTCCGCCCGTTGATTCTTAGAGAGGTGTAAAAGTTAACACAAACTTTCTACTAGAGAAGTCGCTTCCTGATCTACTGGCCTCCGGTTCGTAGTGAAACTATTGACTTGAGGAGGATCGTTGTGAGGATCATTCCCCAGTGTAGGATTCTCCATGACAGGACCGCTCATATCTAATGTCATCTTGATGAGGAGATGTCGTTTATCGCTTCTTTGATCAGGTCCATGTAGGCCCATGCCGCTGAAGTACCTGCTCCGGGTGCGTTGAATGCGTTCCTTGTTGGCTCCAGGGACTGTCTTGGCTCTTGTGGCAACCGATCAGTTAATATCTTGAGAAAAGTGAGTACCTCTTTCTGAGTTGCAGCCATGTCCGTCTGTGCCTTAGCAAGGACTTCTTGTCTCTCCATAAAATCCACCATAGTAATAGGGGGTTATCCTCCTCTGGCTCATCCGACCCCTCGTCCTGAGGCAGGAGTGGTAGTTGCCCTGGTGACGGACGGAGGCGTTATACTCGATGAGACGCCGGGATTTGCAGCTGCTCTGGATGTGGTGATAGGAGGCGTCACACCCAATGGAATATCTCCTCCTGCTCCACTGGTGCTGGTGGTAGAGCACGTAATTCCACGAGATACATTAATTGCATTTACATGTAACACCACCAATCGGGATATCAACGCCGAGAGTGTTGTCGGCGTTGGCTCCGTCGGGATTGGTTGCTGATCCAGACCTAAGATCCACCATTTTGCAATATGAACAAATGAAACTGAAAATTAATTTTGCAACCGAGAGATTAATCTCCCACTGTGGTCGCCAATTGTTTATGGGTGAAAACTATTTCTGCCGGTTTTGGTAATTTGGTGTGTGTGGATGGGAAATGAATCTAAACCCTTAACAAATGCACTGCATGGGAGAGCTTTTGATTCGAGAAATCAATCTGTACAATTCTGGCCTAAACCAAAAAATGGTCGTTCCAGACTTGCTTCGGTCACAAAGTGAAGGAGATGGGGTTGATCTTAGGGAGGGAAGCGAAGAAGGTGTTGAGATTGTAAAGGTGTTGGTTGTGTATGACTTGTATCAGAAAGCTGAACTGACTTGCAAAATGTAAGCTATCAGTTCTCGTGTTTGAATACGATTGTATCAACACTAGGTTTTTGTCTCGTTGTCTTGTTCGGAAATAGGGAGGAGAACCTATTTATACAAGTCATTGCGCCTAACCCACGTTTCTCATGGGAATTGGAGGAAGTGGAGTGATGGAGTAGTGGAGTCGTGGTAATTGTCACACGATCAAGTAAAGCCCACTTCTCTCATCATCACTAATCGTCCATGACTTCTTGACACGTTCTTATGATGGCGTGTTGTGCATTGCACGCTGTAAACCGCCAGAACAATACCCCAGTAAGTATCCCCCAGTTTGTGACATGATTAATGTCTCGAGTTTGTGGATCGTGGGACCCACAAAAGGTAGCATGTGATGCTAGATTAAATAACTAAGTTATTTAGGAAGCCGATATTTATGAAATATCGTGTGTATTCTATGCATATAATGCATCGAATATATTCAGCACGTATGAAGCATCGCTGTTTTAAGGCTTAACGGAGTAAGTCACGAATTTAAGCGTCTTAAAATAGCATCACGTCCGACCATCTTCGAGTGATCGTTTGGAGGCTGTATAGGTAATCCCTGACATGGCCGATCACTCTGTGTGGAAGAGTGGTGGACGGTGATCGTGGTGATGCCTCACTGGTCGCTTAACTCCTGTCTTAGGTTGTCCGTCCAAGCTGGAGAAGTTGGACGGACGAGATGACTTGTGACCCACATCTGCGACCGTCGGATTAGGGTTTAGGAGGTTCTCAAACACCAACCTTTAGCTTGGTCGAATCCAAGCATGGGACACGTTTTTGGCAAGACCGATCGGTCATGCGTGTAGACGGCATGCCGGTGTACACGTCCGTACCTCACTGTCCCATGGAGATGCGATCTAAGCCACTCAATTTGTCCGGCAAAGTTGAGTGGTCGAGATCAGTTTGCAATTGGAACCGCACGACCATGCCTAGTTTGGGCGCACGAATCGAGGCGCCTAGCCATGGTCGGTATTGGCCGATTAGTCACACATGTAGACGTGCCCACGGTGATTATATTGACATGCTTGGGACCCTTTGAATCTACATCTTCACCCTCTATCTATGCCTGCGAAGATGGATGGTTGTGACTGATTTGCGACACATGTGATGTGCCGTAAATCCTGATTAGGGTTTCATGTCCACGCTACTTTAGCTGGACGAATTGGAAAGCCACGCTTCTCTTTGTGGAGGCCGACCATGTGGGTCCCACATTGGGATGGTGGTGAACATGCCAATACCTGCCTGAGAGTTATGGGTCTGATCTAAGCCATCCAATCATGCCGGTGAAGTTGGATGGTCGTGATCAATTTGAGACCTTTAGTGGAATTTCCTACGACCCTTTAAACCTCACGCCGGACGAACTTCAGGCAACCTAATGTGATTACGTGGCTAGGTCAGGGGAGGATCGATTATGCAGGCGTGAAGGGGGGTCGCCGGTGTGCAGGACAACGCTTGTCCAACCGGCCATGAGACGATCCACGCCGTCCAACCATGCCGGTGAAGTTGGACGGACGTGATGAATTTGAGACTGCCGTAGGAGGCCTTTATTCGTACGGATCCTCCAAACCGCTCCATACCAGCCTGGACATCCAACTTCAGGCTGGTGTTCGGTGGTATTTTGGGAGGCATGGTAGGTATTCGACCGACCAGGGCATAAGCGGACCTGCTGGTGGTCATTCCGGTGGTAGCCTGCTCCTGCTGAGGATCGTCTAGGCTGGTTAAATTATGCGGCCAACTTGCGTGGTCGTGATTGTTTCTAAGACTGATATGGACAGTCCATATCCAAATATGCTCAATCGGGCTAGTATAACACACCGAGAGATGTATGCTCAATCGGGCTAGTATAAAACACCGAGAGATGTAGGCTCAATCGAGCTAGTATAACACACCGAGAGATGTAGGCTCAATCGGGATACTATAACACACCGAGAGATGTAGGCTCAATCGGGTTAGTATAACACACCGAGAGATATATGCTCAATCGGGTTAGTATAACACACCGAGAGATGTAGGCTCAATCGGGCTAGTATAACAGACCGAGAGTTGTGGCCTATACGGGTATTTCGTGCATGCCTCATTATTGACACTTGGATATTCGTGTTACTCTGCTGAGAGAAACATTCAGTCGTCATGTCGCACCAATAATGAAAGTTCTGCGGGAACATCACAGGAAATACAAGGCTAATCGCGCATTAATTAATAATGTTATAAATTCACAGGGTATATGGGATTGTTTCTACATGCTCCAACCTGGATGAATTTTGTGTATTTAATTCACAGAATGGTGGGATTGTTGCCACATGCTCCATTCTAGGTGAATTAGTAAAGTGAAGAAGTTTTCATCACTTATCGGTGGCTTTATCCTTTGCAGGATGTCAACGCATAAATTTGGTTTTATAATTTTAGCCCTGAACTAAAATCCACCATCAACAATCACGTACTTGGAACAATTCCTTTGGTTCGTATTCCAAACAGTGAAGGAACAACAAATCTTTTGGTATCAACTTTATTCAACCAAGTGATGTGAGTCGGACAAAGGCTCTTTTGTTTATCTTAACATAAACTCCTTCGTCGGGTTCTTAGATCTATCTTATGTTCAACTACCGAAGTAATTATTAAGATTTTGCAATCAATACTTTTAATCACAAAGAATTGTATTGATGCCGATCTACACAACTAATCAATCCAATCTACCACAAGGATAAACCGATTATAGTTGGATCCTCTTATATCGAAACAAGTATTGTGGACACCAAAAAGATTATGAACCCCAAATCAGAAATATTCAATATCTTCTTTGTCTTCAAATCTTCTTAGATCTTCAATAAGCACCTGCAGACAACAACTTGAATCTCTTGTGATCAATCACACACAGAATGGAGTCCGTTAACAATGGATTATCACAAGATCGTCTTTAGAACTAACAACAGTCTAAAGATCCATGTTGAAACTTCGATCTAGTTTGAGTGAATCTTATATCCGAAGAGAAGATTCGTAAGCATAAACAAACTAGGTGCAATCAAAGTTCAACCACCGTTAGTCAATCAAGTCAGTCGAAAACACAAGATAAACCGCAATTATCTAGTTTCCCACCGACGGTACTCGTAGATCTTCTCAATCCCAAAGAAGACTTTAAACTAAGAAGCTGTAAGAGATTTCGCCTAATTAAGTTACTCTTCTCTCCGAATAGACGGCTAAATCAGTAACAACACAACCAAGGAAGTTTGCTGTCACGGAGGATTAGTTTGCTAGAAATGCAAACTTCAAGTATTTATAGACAAGGAAGTTTGGACACCAAGGAATATCCAAAGCCGAAAATATTCTCAAAGATATTCAATATATTCCAAATTCGGTTTCCATAATTCCTGGAAATGCTCTGTCCAAAATAATGACCGAAAATCTCTTTGGAAAATCTCAACTAGTAAATGCACATTACTAATTCTCATTTTACTAAAATAAAATTAACAACCTTAATTAAAAGATTCTTAACTTATTTATATTTCGATCCTGGGATTTTCTTCCTATAGTTATTAAGGAATAACTTTGAACACTAAAAGATAAACATTAATGTACGTGTTCAAAGTATGTCGACATCCTTACTTTGTAAGTCCTCTTTCATACTTACAACCTTGAAACCGATTTTCCACACTTCCAAACAAGTTTAGAATTGGTTCATCTGACTTTCAAGAACTATGTGATTGATCAAGAACACTCAATCACGAATCATGGGTTTAACGGTTCTACCAAAACAAGTTTCGGTTCTACCTCCATGTGAGTAATGTGAATAGTCACACTAGCTTTCCAAAATTCGGTTGACTAGGTACTAGGATCGGTTCCCACATATATATGGTATCTAACTTATATGTGTTGCACATGTCCATAGGATCAGTTCCCTTTTTCCTAAAAACGTGTTGCGCATGTCCATAGGATCGGTTCCCCTTTCTGCTACAAACTTGCTGCACCTCATACAAGGATCGATTCCCCTTTGTGATGTGTTGCACCTCTTCATAGGATCGGTTTCCCTTTACCCAGATTCGGTTCAACAAATCACAAACTCGATCATACCATCTCAGGTGATTACTTAAGATCGGTTTCACTAATAAAAGTCATACCAATACATAAGTCACGCCCTTGTGAATAGTTTTACCAAGAACATAAACAAGTCGTGAGCGGTTATACTAAATCACACATATTGGATGTTCACAAGATATGCAATGAATAAAAATCCCAATAAATCCTGGCGATTTCCTTTTCGATTCATAAACAAGTTTATGAACTTACTTCCTTAAAACACATGTAAAACATTGTTTCCTAGGATGAAATCCTCACCTCATACCCATACATAATCGCGATAGCATTCAAACGATTATGTCGATGTCTTATCTACAAAGTTTAATGGTTAAGCAATAAACTTCATATTATATTCCTTAATACTATGTCTATATAGAGTGTTCATGCTTCGCAGTTTCGTTTTCAATATGCACGACTTGAAAGATACGTCAGGGAATGAAACAATTCAAGTCTAATATCACTAACCTCAAGTGGAAGGATGTTGTTGTCGTTGTAGATTCTTACTTCTTCAAGTCTTCGCAATACTTGTAATGTCTCATATCCTAATACTTTCAAGCTAACCTATACGAAGTTGACTTTAATACATAATCAAGCTACTCTTAAATGAGTTTTGATTCACTAAAATATGACAACCAAACTTGACATACCAACGCTTAGTGGGTTCAACCGAGATATTCTCTAACACCCATGACTTCTTCCTGATTCCAACAACGAGGATAAGTTTTTGAGCTCTCATTAAATTTTCTCATCATAGAGATTTCCCCTTTTAATAATTTATTTTCATCAAGAGCAGAGTTAAGAGTTTCCTCTAAACAATTTATGTTGGAAAAAAAACTTTTTTTTCTTTTTCCTTGAAGTATTCTTGTTGAGAGTTCTTTACTTTAAAGTCATCAAGCTCTTTTCTAGAAGATAAATCTTTTATCGAGATTTTTCCAGATCATTTTCACAAGTTTCTACATGATGACATTCAATACTCATCTTTTCTTCATAGTCACAAACTTGTTGTGTGGTTTCTTCTTTTAGCAATTTATGCTCTTCATAGAGATTTTCCAACTTTAAAGTTAAATCTCGTTCTCTTTCAAGTGTTGAAAGAAGTTCATTAGAGCAGAAAAGAAATTGTTTACTCAATTCCTTTAGTTCAGAAGTTTTCACACTTGATATTTCATTAGAGATCTCAAGTATGGAACTCAAAAATGTCCCGTTAGAGATCTCATCAATTGAGCAATCAGAATTGAAGAACAATCTACTTTTGAGCATATATTTTGTGATACGTTAATTGAGCCTTTCTTTAGTTTTCGCTCTCACTTAACTTTGCTTTGTCCCATATCTTATAGGTTGGATTGCACCAAACACAGATTGTTAGATCTTTTCGTGTTTTCCTGCTCTGATACCAATTGAAAAGACGAGGGTACCAAATACACCAAAATCTTTTATTTTGATCACAGCCTATACAAGACCCACTATGTATAAACCTCTTGGAGATACAATCACTCAAGCAATATTTCAACACAGTGTCCACTTGATATAAGGTTAGTCCGAACTGGTCTAACTCATGAATTAAATATCAAAAGCAAGTGGAGAAAACCAATACACTTTGTGTGATTGTCTATGGATATGTAATCGAGACAATACAACAACAAAGTGATCACTTTATAAAAGGTACTGAAATAACCGAAACCAATGGGATCAATATGGTTAGAAAGAAAGCGTAGGTGCTAACTCCCAGTGAACTCTCTTTCTCTTCTTTCTTTTTGATTGAATATACAGGAATGTCTTTCCACTAGATAGATCAAAGTTAGAACAAGTGCCATGTTAACGTCCAAAGTGAAATTTACTTTAATTATAATAAAACAATTATAATGCGAAATTTAAAAGTAAATGGCACATCAAGATTTTGTTAACGAGGAAACCATAAATGCATAAAAACCCCGGGACCTTGTCCAGAATTGAATACTCTCAGAATTAAGACGTTATAGAAAATCTAAACCAACTTCGTATAGTTGAGACCAAGCAACTAAATATATAGTTCACCTAGTTCCGTCTGTATCCCTGCGCCTCCAACTTGTAATAAGTCACGCACTTGGAACAATTCCTTTGGTTCGTATTCCAAACAGTAAAGAAACAACAAATATGTTCGGTAACAACTCTTTTCAACCAAGTGATATGATTTTGACAAAAGGCTCTTTAGTTTATTCCAATAAACTCCTTTGTCAGTTCCTTAGATCTATCTTTTCAAAAACTACCAAAGTAATTGTTAAGATTATGCAATCAAAACTTTTAATCACAGAGAAACGTATTGATGCCGATCTACTCAACTAATCAATCCAATCTATTACAAAGATAAACTGATTATATTTGGATCCTTTTCCAGCCGAAACAAGTTTTGTGCACACCAAAGATTATGAACCCAAATATCTTCTTTGTCTTCAGAGCTTCTTTGATCTTCAATAAATACCTACACATAAACAACTTGAATCACACACAAAACGGAGTCTGTTAACAATGGATTATCACAAGACGTCTTTAGATCTACAAACAGTCTAAAGATCCCCGTCGAAACTTCAATCTAGTTTGAGTGAATTTTATATCAGAAGAGAAGATTCTCAAGCATAAACAAGGTAGGTGCAATCAAAATTCAACCACTGTTAGTAAATCAAATCAATTAAAAACTAATAATAAACCGCAATTATCTAGTTTCCCACCAACAGTACTAGTAGAGCTTCTCAATCCCAAAGAAGTCTTTAAACCGAGCAGTCGTAAGAGATTTCGCCTAATTAGGTTACTTTCCTCTTCGAATAGGCGGCTCCACCAGTAACAACACAACTAGGTAGTTTTGCTGGCTCTAAGGATCAGTTTGATCGAAAGGAAAACTTCAATATTTATAAACCAAGGAAGTTTGGACACAAAGGACTTTCCAAAACCGAATATTCTCAAAGATATGCAATAAAACCAAAAATGGTTTTCATAATTCCTTGAAATGCTCTGTCCAATTAATGACCGAAATCTCTGTAGAAAATCTCCAACTAGTAAATGCACATTACTAATTTTTATTTTCTGTGGATATGCATTTTAATTGCTAGAAATTAAAAGCATATAAAAACTAGAAACCTTAATTAAAAGATTCTTAATTTATTTCGATCCGGGATTTTCCTTTAGCTATTAAGGAATATATTTGAACAATAAAAGATAAGGGTTACTGCACATGTTCAAAGTATGTCGACATCTTTACTTTGTAAATCCTTTTTCATATTTACAATCTTGGAACCGATTTGCCACACTTCCAAACAAGTTTAGAATTGGTTCATCTGACTTCCAAGAACTATGTGATTGATTATCCTATCAAATCACCATTAATGGGTTTCATGGTTCTACCTCAACATAAAGTTTCGGTTCTACCTCCAAGTGGGTACTAGTATCGCTTACACTAGTTACCATAAAATGGCTAACTAAGTACTAGGATCGGTTACCAATTCTTATGGTAAAACTTGTGATCGGTTGACCAATTTATAGGATCGGTTACACCAACTTACTAAAACTTGTTAAACCTCTTACAAGGATCGATTACACTCTCTCTTGTGATCGGTCACACCTCTTACTAGGATCGGTTACCCAATGGCTAGTATTTAGTCACGCCAAATTCAAGACATCGATCTTACCATCTTAGGTGATTACTTAAGATCGGTTTCACTAATAAAAGTCATACCAATACAAAAGTCAGGCCTTGTGAATAGTTTTTCCAAGATACATAAACAAGTTATGAGCGGTTATACTAAACACACATATTAATAAGCCTAGCGATTTCCCTTTCGATTCACAAAACAAGTTTATGAATTTACTTCCTTTAAACGAATGTAAAACATTGTTTCCTAGGACGAAATCTTCACCCATACACATACATAATCACAATAGCATTCATATGATTATGTCGATGTCTTATATACGAAGTTCAAAAGATAAGCGTTATACTTCGTATTGTATTCCTTAATACTATGTCTAACTAGAGTATAATATCACAACTTCACAGTTATGTTTTCAATATGCACGACTTGCAAGATGTGTTAGGGAATGTGTTAGAGCATAGCTTGGTCGACCTCGCATGTGTTGCTATATCAAGCATGTTTGTCAATGTTACTGATCAAAACTATGAGTCTTGATTTCTAGTCTATTATAACTAAGTCTTGGACTAGGATAGAAAAGTGTAGCTGAGCTCAAGGACTTCATGGCGATTCATCATACAACGAAGAAGATCTACTCTAGGAACCGTGGAACTTCATCAACAAAAAGGTATGTGGAGACTTGAACTTATCTATCACTCAAAAGTCTATCTATTCTATCTCCTACTTCTTATGAGACAAAAAGTCGTATGCTATATAGACTGAATCATACACATTTGACATTTCGAGCTGAGTATTCACTACTTATCTTTTTCTCGAAATCCTGTGTTGGTAAAGCGTTTCGTTTTGATCAATTTTATCTTCACCTAGTGAAGAAAGTCATGAAAAGTATCAATTACTTTGAAAATTGCTCTGACGTGAAATGGTCTGTGAATAACGGCTATATAACGTCCTCTGAGAATGTCTCAATGATTGGAATGAGAGTTTAGATTACATAACCATGTATTCCTTAATCCGAAGTTTTTGAACTTTGTTGATTGAGAGAAACCGGAGGAATTAGATTTGCCAAGTCCGCGAACTCAGTTTGCGAACTCAGTCCGCGAACTGACGAAAGTTCTTCTGCCGAGAATTTTTGTTGGGATTTTCCAAAAACTCGTTTGCGTGTTTAGTCCGCGAACTGGTGGAAGTCTCTTTGCCGAGATTTTCTGTTGAGTTTGGAAAACTCTGCCGGTTGCCTTAAGTCCGCGAACTTGTTTGTGAGCTTAAGTGGTTATGATCTAAAGATGTTCTCTGAACATGAAACTTAAATTACTAAGGAATGCTTTATGAAAACCGTGGCTATAAAGTTCATGAGCTGATTCATCGAAACGAAACATCTTTGTTTCAATTGTGTCTTATGTAGTTACATAAGATCTCATAGCAATTGAACAACTCTCTAACTAGTTCATTTGAGTCAATTGAGATAGTTATGGTGAAGAAGAACTAGGTTAATATGAATTGCTCATATGGTTAACCTTTTGGGTTACTATGTTGAACCAACATACACGTACACGTTTGGGCATGGTTTTCACAAACCCAATAAATGTCTACCCAAGTGTGTGTGACAAGCTAAGTTTTCGATTTAACGGTTGAGAAATATTAGCTTGAATCTGAATCAGGTTTTCATCTAACGTGAATATGGATTGCTTTGTAACTAAGGAAAAACCCTGATTTGAAAGTTATATAAAGGAGACATCTAGCATTATGCAAAACTAATCCCAACACGTCTGTGTGATACTAGTACGCTCGCTAGAGTCGATTCTCCTTTAACCTTTGGTTTTCTTCTCTAAAACCAGGTTAACGACTTAAAGACTTCATTGGGATTGTGAAGCCAGACCGATACTACTTTTATCGTAGTTGTGTGATCTGATCTTGCATCTTCTATCGTACGATTACAATCTATTGATTGGCTTGGAATGGTGAGAGTTCTCCGATAGGCAAGATAAAGAAGTCACAAACATCTTCGTCTCACTGTTTGTGATTCCTCGACAAATCGCTTGTGTAGTCAAGAAGGATTGTTGAGAGGTGATTGATTAATCTAGGCTGTTCTTCAGGAATATAAGACCGGATTATCAATTGGTTCATGTTCACCTTGATTTTATATCTTAAGACGGAACAAAACCTAGGGTTTTTCTATGGGAGACAGATTTATCCTTTGATAGACTTTTCTGTGTGAGACAGATTTGTTTATTATCAAGTCTGCGATTTTGGGTTGCAGCAACTCTTAGTTGTGGGTGAGGTCAGCTAAGGGAATCAATTGCGCAATATCCTGCTGGGATCAGAGGCATAGGAGTACAACTGTACCTTGAATTAGTGGGAGACTGATTGGGGTTCAACTATAGTCCAGTCCGAAGTTAGCTTGTAGTAGGCTAATGTCTGTAGCGGCTTAATACAGTGTGTATTCAATCTGGACTAGGTCCCGGGGTTTTCTGCATTTGCGGTTTCCTCGTTAACAAAACTTCTGGTGTCTGCGTTATTTCTTTTCCGCGTTATATTTTATATAATTGAAATAATACAGGTTGTGTGTTAAGATAATCAATTGGAAATCCAACCTTTGGTTGTTGATTGATATTGATTGATCCTTGGATATTGGTCTTTGGTATCATCGAAGTTATTCCTTGTATTTGATAAAGACTCGCTATTGTTTTTAGATTGAGTAAAAATCACATCAAGAGAGAGATATTAACTCCTTAAGATACTTTAATCTAGATTGAGTCTGACTGTCTAGTTGATTCTCTAGCAAAGTATTTCGGAGTTAGTCCATAAAGATTGCTAAGCAAAATATTGGGTGGTGTTATTAGACCCCCGCTTTTTCAGAATGAAACAGTTCAAGTCAAATATTACTAACCTTAAGTGGAAGGATGATGTCGTCGTTGTAGCTCCTTACTTCTTCACATTCTTCAAGTCTTCACGTAATACTTGTAAGTTTCATATCCTAATACTTTCAAGCTAACCTATACGAAGTTGACTTTAGTAAATAATCAAGCGACTCTTTAAATGAGTTTTGGTTCACTAAAATACACTAAAATATGACAACCAAACTTGACATACCAACGCTTGGTGGGTTCAACCGAGCTATGTTCTAACACATCAATATTTTCATAGAGACATATAATAGACATAATCTTTGTAAACAAAAGTTCATCCTATCTTCCATCAATATTTGCATAATGACATAATAGGCTTAACTTTTGTTGTTAAAAGTTCATTCTATCTTTTATCAATATTTGCATAAAGACATATGATAGACTTAACTTTTGAGCAATATAGCTGAACTTCTCATGGATTTAACACATTTAGCAGTTTTAATTGAAAGATAAAATCATTCAAGGCTAAAATACCATTATATTCATTACAACTATTTAAGAATAATGGTTGAACATAAGAAGTTCATAATAAAGACAAAATGAAGAAACTTAACTCTGTATGATTGCGATTGTATTTCTCAGCAATCTTAAAGACGGGTTCAGTCACTTCAGGATGAACTCCCAAAACATAGTTCAGTTGTTTCTGCAAGCACTCAATTCTTTCAAAAAAAAAAGTAGTTTCAGGGTTGGAAGGTTTTTTAATTTTGTTGATGTCTTTCTGAGACATAGGAGTAGCACGACCAATGCAAGTACCAACAGGAGGAACTCCAAAGTGACTGCAGATTCTGCTAATGAGACATGGAAACCCAATATTTTTCTTCTGTGAAACCATATGAATCATTTGACGGATAATCAGTCCACAGAAATCAATCTCTTCACCAGAGACAAGATAACAAATCATCTCGGCAAGGGTCCTGCTCCACAGATTCTTATCAAGCGTGATTGGAATCAAATTTGTAACAACCAATTTGCTAAAAACTTTCAGATGAAATCTTATGTTGTCGACAGAAAACTTACTGCCACACCAAGATTCACTCATATTTAGTCATATTTCGGATAATTGTTTTTGAGATGGTCTGAGATGATCAGGTTGATGAATGACAAAAGAGCGAGCAAGCGATAAATTTAGCAAATATGCAATCACGCTATGATTTACCTCAAATGATGTCCCACCAACCATTGTTTAAAACAACAAATGGTCTTGTCGGCTCCATGCAGGTTAGCATAAAATTGATAGGTCATCTCATGATGAGACGATCCAAGGCCATCATGAATACAACCCCATTGATATTGACTCATGAACTGATGAAACTCTGGTTCTTGAACTGTTCGATCATAAACTCTTTCTGTAATGAAGTTACCTTTAAGAAACTTGACATACTTGTTCTTATAAATCAGACTAGAAAAGATAATTTGAAGGGTTGGATCATAATAGGGTTGGAGAGCATCTATACCAACATCATCATTGTTAAATTCATCATCACTATCCACAGTTCTTCTACTTGATCTAGCACCACTGTTATACTTCTTTTTAGACATGCTAATATAGGAAAGAGCAAATAAATAACTCCAGCAGTTTGAGAACTTACTTGGATAACCGAACTGTTGCAAATGGTGAAGTTCTGAAACAATGACTAACACAAAATCTGTTCTTAACCCATAATATACAAGCTTCTACTGAATTCAATGGAACAAACTAAACACACAATGGTTAAGAAACGAGAAAGAGAGGTAGATTATGGTATCCGAACATTGGGTTTTTCTTTTTTTTTTTTGTTCTCGAACTGTTGAGAGGAAGAGGTGAAAATAACGAAGAGAGTTATTCTTCTTTTTATGTGTCAAATGGTGGTATATGAACCGGCTAAGAAGGTTCTGGAACACGGTTCAAACACGTAATGGTTACGAGTTTAGAGTATGTGAACCAAACGTCTGCAGACAAGGACTCGTTTGTTTTGGCTACATCATATTTTGATTTAAACAAAATAAGAAAAAGAGATTAGGGGCAAAGCACAATAAATCTCTCACGAGCAACCCTTTGGGAGCTTATAAGACGAAATAGTCTTGTACACCATGACACCAAGAGAGAGCTTCTTTCCAACTACTCTTTCATCTTACAGTTTTGAGAGAAACCCAAGGAACTGTTTTAAAAGTTTTTCAAAGAATTTAAAAAGAGCACAAAATAATTTGTGTCCCTGATTTCTTCGTTTCCAACTTATAACACATAGTCTCTGCATATAATGTTCAGTACTACACAGGGTAACTCTTTTGATAAAAAGAGACGTCCTGACTTCCTCATAGGAGAGGGCAATACCATTATCTTGAGAAGGTGTATCGGGACTTGACTGATGAATAGAGTCAAATACAGAGATGGAACTAACTGATAGATGAGGTTTAGATACTCCTTATATTATATACAATTTTTCTGAGACACAGGAGACAGAAGGGTTACCCTTACTGATAAGAAGATCAATATCAACCTCAACATGAACATTATTCATCATAACTTGATTTAGCTTATCAAGAGATTCTTGCTCTTTATGGAGATATGAATCAACATCAAGAGATATGCTTTCAAGTTTCTTTTCAAGACCTGAAAACACTTCTAGGGATTTTAAACCTGGAGGAGGTTTGGAAAGAATTTCTTCTACAAATTTTATTAAATCAGTCATGGAAGAGAATTCTGGAATCCCTGGATATGGTGGTGCGTTTATTGAGATAGCACTTCCGTCCGTAGAGTCAAATCACTATAAACACATACTTATGAGGTCTTAACCATGTGTGCCTACTCTGATACCAATTGAAAAAATGGGGGTTTCATAACCACACCCAATATTTCGCTTAGCAATCTGTATGGACCAACTCCAATATACTTTCTATAGAATCAACTACACATTCAGACTCAATCTTAAGAAAAGTATATCAAAGAGTTATATATCTCAATTTCTCAATTCAATCTGCAATCAAAAAAATAGGAATTTGCGATCCAGATTGAATATAAGAAATAACTTGGACGGTATCAAAAACCAACATCCAAGTGTCAATCAATTTAATCAACAACCAAAGGTTGGATTCACAATTGATTGAACTTACACCCAACCTGTGATATTTCAATTATATAAACAAATATAATGCGGAAATGAAATAACACAGACGCCAGAAATTTTGTTAACGAGGAAACCGAAAATGCAGAAAAACCCCGGTACCTAGTCCATATTTGAACACCACAGTGTATTAAGCCGCTACAGACACTAGCCTACTCCAAGTTAACTTCAGAGTGGAATGTAGTTGAGCCCTAATCAATCTCACACTGATCAAGGTACATTTGCACTCCTTACATATCTGAATCCCAGCAGGACTCTACGCACTTGATTCCCTTAGCTGTCTCCCACAGATAAACCTATGAGTTTTGTTCCGTCTTTTGATAAATCAAGGTGAACAGGAACCAATTGATATACTGGACTGATATTCCCGAAGAACAACCTAGTATTATCTATCACCTCACAATAATCTTAATCGTATGGTAGCGAAACAAGATATTGTGGAATCACAAACGATGAAACGAAGATGTTTGTGACTAATTTTTATCATTCCTATCAGATATCAAACCTCGAGCAAATCTTAGAGAAAATAATACTCAATCACAGTAAAAAACAGAAAAATCAGAACACGGAACCACAGATAAAATAGTTGGGTCTGGCTTCACAATCCCAATGAATTCTTCAAGTCGTTAACCTACAGGGTTTTGGAAAAAACCTAAGGTTAAAGGAGAATCGACTCTAGTTGCAACTAGTATCACACAGGAGGTGTGGGGATTAGGTTTCCCAGTTGCTAGAGTTCTCCCTTATATAGTTTTCAAAATCATGGTTTGCAATCAGTGTTACCTTGGTAACAATGCATTCAATATTCATCGTTAGATAAAAACTTGATTAAACTAAAGCTAATATCTTTCAACCGTTAGATTGAACTTAGCTCGTTACACATAAATGAAATGTACCTTCATTTAGATATAAGTAACCGTACCTAAATGTGTACACCTTGTTGGTTCAACAATAGTTAACCGAAATTATCCATATGAGCACTTTCGTATCAACTTTATTCATCTTAACCACAACTATTTCAAATGACTCAAATGAAACTAGTTATATAGTTGTTCAATTGTTTATATTCTCATAGAAGTATACAAGACACAATTGAAGCAAAATCGGTTTGATTCACTCGAACCAATTCATGAACATTATAGCCACGGTTTGCAAAGGATTGCATTCCTTATTATATAAATGTATTAGTTCATGACACAACCGACTCTAGAACTTAACCCACTCAAGTATGAAAACGGGTACGCATACTTAAGTATCCGGACTTGGACTGTATCAAGCCGAGTTATTATCTCAATCTCTCGATTTGATCTTTACTCAAGAAAATATAAATCTGCAAGTCTTTATCAAAGAGAGATAACTTGGACGGTACCAAATACCAATGTCCAAGGATCAATCAATATCAATCAACAACCAAAGGTTGGATTTCCAATTGATGATCACAAACGCACAACCTGTATTATTTCAATTATATAAAATATAATGCGGAAAAGAAATAACACAGACACCAGAAATTTTGTTAAGGAGGAAAACGCAAATGCAGAAAAACCCCGGGACCTAGTCCAGATTGAATACACACTGTATCAAGTCGCTACAGACACTAGCCTACTGCGAACTAACTTCGGACTGGACTATAGTTGAACCCAATCAGTCTCCCACCGATCCAAGGTACAGTTGTACTCCTACGCCTATGATCCCAGCAGGATACTGTGTACTTGATTCCCTTAGATGAGCTCACCCACAACCAAGAGTTGTTGTAACCCAAAATCACAGACTTGATAATAAACAGATCTGTCTCACACAGAAAAGTCTATCAAAGGATAAATCTGTCTCCCACAGATAAAACCTAGGTTTTGTTCCGTCTTTTGATATGAAATCAAGGTGAACAGGAACCAATTGATAATCCGATCTTATATTCCCGAGAACATCCTAGATTAATCAATCACCTCTCCACAATCCTTCCTGACTACACAAGCGGATTGTCGAGGAATCACAAACAATGAGACGAACATGTTTGTGACTTCTTTATCTTACCCATCGGAGAACTCTCACGATCTTAATCCAATCAATAGATTGTACTCGTACGATAGAAGATGCAAGATCAGATCACACAACTACAATAAAGTAGTATCCGTCTGGCTTCACAATCCCAATGAAGTCTTTAAGTCGTTAACCTGATTTTAGAGAAGAAAATCAAAGGTTAATGGAGATCGACTCTAGCGGGCGCACTAGTAGCACACATACGTGTGGTGATTAGTTTTGCACAATGTTAGATGTCTCCTTTATATAGACTTCAAATCGGGGTTTTGCCTTAGTTACAAAGCAATCCTTATTCACCGTTAGATGAAAACCTGATTTAGATTCAAGCTAATATTTGTCAACCGTTAGATCGAAAACTTATCTTGTCACACACACTTGGGTAGACGTTTACTGGGTTCGTGAAAACCATGCCCAAACGTGTACATGTATGTTGGTTCAACATAGTAACCCAAAAGGTTAACCATATGAAAATTTCATATTAACCTTGTTCTTCTTCACCATAACTAGTTCAATTGACTCAAATGAACTAGTTAAAGAGTTGTTCAATTGTTATGAGATCTTATGTAACTACACAAGACACAATTGAAACAAAGATGATTCAATTCAATTGAGTCGGCTCATGAACATTATAGCCACGATTTGCATAAAGCATTCTTTAGTAATTTAATGTTTCATTTCAGAGCACATCTTTATATCATAACCTCTTAAGTTCACAAACAAGTTCGCGGACTTAAGTTAATCGGTTGAGTTTTCCAAACTCAACAGAAATTCTCGGAAAGAGAACTTCCGCCAGTTCGCGGACTGGGTTGGCGGACTGAGTTCGCGGACTTAGCACACAAACGAGTTTTGGAAAATCCAGCAGAAATTCTCGGTCGAGAACTTCCGACAGTTCGCGGACTTGGCAAGCCAATTCCATAATCCTCCCGATTTCTCTTGATCAACAAAGTTCGAAAACTTCGGTTCAAGGAATACATGGTTATGTAATCTAAACTCTTATTTCAATCATTGAGACATTCTCAGAGGACGCTATGTAGCCGTTATTCACAGACCCATTCACGTCATAGCAATTCTCAAAGTGATTGAAAGTTTTCATGACTTTCGTCACTAGGTGAAGATAAACTTGATCAAAGCGAAACGCTTTACCAACACACAATTTCGAGATAAAAGATAAGCAATGAATTCTCAGCTCGAAATGTCAAATGTGTATGATCTAGTCTATATAGCATACGACTTTTGTTTCATAAGAAGTCGGAGATAGAAGAGATGGACTTTTGAGTGATAGATAAGCTTTACCAACACACAATTTCGAGATAAAGGATAAGCAATGAATTCTCAGCTCGAAATGTCAAATGTGTATGATCTTGTCTATATAGCATACGACTTTTGTCTCATAAGAAGTAGGAGATAGAAGAGATGGACTTTTGAGTGATAGATAAGTTCAAGTCTCCAAAACCATGATTTGAAGACTATATAAAGGAGACATCTATCATTGTGCAAAACTAATCCCCACACGTCTGTGTGATACTAGTGCGCTCGCTAGAGTCGATTCTCCTTTAACCTTTGGTTTTCTTCTTTAAAACCAGGTTAACGACTTAAAGACTTCATTGGGATTGTGAAGCCAGACCGATACTACTTTTATCGTAGTTGTGTGATCTGATCTTGCATCTTCTATCGTACGATTACAATCTATTGATTGGCTTGGAATGGTGAGAGTTCTCCGATAGGCAAGATAAAGAAGTCACAAACATCTTCGTCTCACTGTTTGTGATTCCTCGACAAACCGCTTGTGTAGTCAAGAAGGATTGTTGAGAGGTGATTGATTAATCTAGGATGTTCTTCGGGAATATAAGACCGGATTATCAATTGGTTCTTGTTCACCTTGATTTTATATCTTAAGACGGAATAAAACCTAGGGTTTTTCTGTGGGAGACAGATTTATCCTTTGACAGACTTTTTTGTGTGAGACAAATTTGTTTATTATCAAGTCTGTGATTTTGGGTTGCAGTAACTCTTAGTTGTGGGTGAGATCAGCTAAGGGAATCAAGTGCGCAGTGTCCTGCTGGGATCAGAGGCGTAGGAGTACAACTGTACCTTGAATTAGTGGGAGACTGATTGGGGTTCAACTATAGTCCAGTCCAAAGTTAGCTTGTATTAGTCTAGTGTCTGTAGTTGCTTAATACAGTTTGTATTCAATCTGGACAAGGTCCCGGGGTTTTTCTGCTTTTGCGGTTTCCTCGTTAACAAAACTTCTGGTGTCTGTGTTATTTCTTTTCCGCATTATATTTTTTGTCTGTGTTATTTCTTTTCCGCATTATATTTTTTATATAATTGAAATAATACATGTTGTGCGTTAAAGATCATCTATTGGAAATCCAACCTTTGGTTGTTGATTGATCCTTGGACATTGGTCTTTGGTACCATCCAAGTTATCCCTCTTTGATAAAGACTCGCAGATTTCCATTTGCTTGAGTAAAGATCAAATCGAGAGATTGAGATATAAACTCTTTGATATATCTTTTTATTGATTGAGTCTAACTGTCTAGTTGAGCGAAATATTGGGTGGTGTTGTTAGACCCCCGCTTTTTCAGAATGTTTTGTTACCAAGGTAACACTGATTGCAAACCATGATTTGAAAACTATATAAGGGAGAACTCTAGCAACTGGTAAACCTAATCCCCACACCTCCTGTGTGATACTAGTTACGACTAGAGTCGATTCTCCTTTAACCTTAGGTTTTTTCAAAACCCTGTAGGTTAATGACTTGAAGACTTCATTGGGATTGTGAAGCCAGACCCAACTATTTTATCTGTAGTTGCGTGTTCTGATTTTTCTGTTTTCTATCATGATTGAGTACTATCTTCTCTAAGATTTGCTCGAGATTTGATCTCTGATAGGCATGATAAAAAGTAGTCACAAACATCTTAGTCTCATCGTTTGTGATTCCAATATATCTTGTTTCGCTACCATACGATTAAGATTATTGTGAGGTGATTGATATTTAGCACATAAATACATATAAGTTTTGTTCCGTCTTTTGATAAATCAAGGTGCACATGAACCAATTGATAAACCAGAGTGATATTCCCGAAGAACAACCTTGTATTATCAAAATATCTTGTTAATATCAATCCGAAGAACCTAAAAATTTCAATCACCTCATAATAATCTTAATTGTATGGTAGGGAAAAAAGATATTCAGGAATCACAAACGATGAGATGAAGATGTTTGTGACTACTTTTTATCATGCCAATCAGAGATCAAATCTCGAGCAAATCTTAGAGAAGATAGTGCTCAATCACGATAGAAAACAGTAAAATCAGAAAACACAACTACAGAGAAAATAGTTGGGTCTGGCTTCACAATACCAATGAAGTCTTCAAGTCGTTAACCTACTGGGTATTGAAAAAACCTAAGGTTAAAGGATAATCGACTCTAGTCGTAACTAGTATCACACAGGAGGTGTGGGGATTAGGTTTCCCAGTTTCTAGAGTTCTCCCTTATATAGTTTTGAAATCATGGTTTGCAATCAATGTTACCTTGGTAACAAAGCATTCAATATTCATCGTTAGATAAAAACTTGATTAGACTAAAGCTAATATCTTTCAACCGTTAGATCGAACTTAGCTCGTTACACATAAATGAAATGTACCTTCATTTAGATATAAGTAACCGTACCTAAATGTGTACACCTTGTTGGTTCAACAATAGTTAACCGAAATTAGCCATATGAACACTTTCATATCAACTTTATTCATCTTAACCACAACTATTTCAAATGACTCAAATAAAACTAGTTCTAGAGTTGTTCAGTTGTTTATATTCTCATAGAAGTATACAAGACACAATTGAAGCAAAATCGATTTTGATTCACTCGAATCAAGTCATGAAAATTATAGCCACTGTTTGCAAAAGATTGCATTCCCTAATATATAAATGTATTAGTTCATGAAAAAATCAATTTTAGAACATTATCCACTCAAGTACGCATACCTTAGTGGCCGAACTAAGTCCGGGTTCACCAGTATGCGAACGGGTACGCATACCTCCAAACTCAGCAGAAATTCCCGGACCTGAACCTCACGCCAGTACGCGTATCGGTATGCGTACAAGGTTCCCAGACTTTCTCAAAACCAACCAGTACGCATTCGGGTATGCATACTATGGTTCCCGAACTTGGATTACATATATGAAGGTACGCATACTATGCTTAAATCCAATTTTTCTAAACTCTCATTTCAACCATTGAAACAATCTTGTAAGATGACAATAGCTGTCTCACACAACTATTAGCTTCAAAGCAATTTTTAAGTGATCGAATGATCAATACGAAACATTCCGAGTCTACATCAAATGACCGTCTCACACAAATCATGTAAGATGTTACAAGGCGACTTTCACATGATCATCTTTTGACTTTCGTCAAGAATATAAGATGAACTTGGTTAAATAAAAAGCTTACTAACAGATATTTCGAGAAATATGTAAGTGAATTAAACTCAGATCGAAATATCAAATGTGCATAGTTGAAGTCTATATAGCTATATGACTTTTGTCTCAAATAGGAGATAGAGTAGATAGACTTTTGAGTGATAGATGAGTTTAAGTCTCCACATAACTTTTGTTGATGAAGTTCCACAAGCTCCACTTAGTAGTTTTTCGTCTTAAATCGATTTATGTTGTGAAGTATAATGCTCAACTACACTTTCTATCCTAATCCGAGACTTAGCTATAAGTATACTATAAATCAAGACTTATAGTTTTGGCAACTAAACTTGACAAACAATCTTGAGATAGCAACACTTGTGAGTTCGACCGAGCAGTGCTCTAACAAATCGCCTGGTTACATCTTACATGATTTGTGTTAGACAGTCATTTGATGTAGACCTGGTTGGTATTGATTATCTCAATAACTTGAAAATTGCTTTGATGCTAACATTTTGTGAAAACAACTATTGTCATCCTCTAAGAATGTTTTAATGATTGAAATAAAAATTTAGAACACTTAACCATAATTGGATTATAGACATAGTATGCGTACTTGCATATATGTTGATCCACGACCGGTATAGTATGCATACCTGTATGCGTACTAGCGAGGTCAGGTAAAGTCTGGGAGCCTTGGTATGCGTACCCGTACGCGTACGGACGAACTCAGTTGAAGTACGGGAACTATTGTATGCTTACCCGTACGCGTAGTAATTCAACTGTTGTTTTTGGATATGTGATAGTATGTGTACCCTTTCGCATACTATCGAACACAACCCAAGTCTGGTTACTTAAGTATGCGTACCTGTTTGCATACTTGAGTGGGTTAAGTTCTAGAATCGGTTGTGTCATGAACTAGTACATTTATATAATAAGGAATGAAATCTTTTGCAACCCATGGCTATAATGTTCATGAATTGATTCGAGTGAATCAAACCGATCTTGCTTCAATTGTGTCTTGTAAACTTCTATGAGAATATAAGCAATTGAACAACTTTATAACTAGTTTCATTTGAGTCATTTAAAATAGTTGTGGTTAAGATGAATAAGGTTGATATGAAAGTGTTCATATGGATAACTTCGGTTAACTATTGTTGAACCAACAAGGTGTACACATTTAGGTACGGTTACTTATATCTAAATGAAGGTACATTTCTTTTATTTGTAACGAGCTAAGTTCGATCAAACGGTTGAAAGATATTAGCTTGAGTCTAATCAAGTTTTCATCTAACGATGAATATTGAATGCTTTGTTACCAAGTTAACATTGATTGCAAACCATGATTTGAAAACTATATAAGGGAGAACTCTAGCAACTGGGAAACCTAATCCACACACCTCATGTGTGATACTAGTTGTGACTAGAGTCGATTCTCCTTTAACCTTAGGTTCTTTCCAAAAACCTGTAGGTTAACGACTTGAAGACTTCATTGGGATTGTGAAGCCAGACCCAACTATTTTATTTGTGGTTACGTGTTCTGATCTTACCATGTTCTATCGTATTGAGTACTATCTTCTCTAAGATTTGCTCGAGATTGGTCTCCAATAGGAAAGATAAAAATAAGTCACAAACATCTTCGTCTCATCGTTTGTGATTCCACAATATCTTGTTCCCCTCCCATACGATTAAGATTATTTTGAGGTGATTGATAATATTAGGTTGTTCTTCGGGAATATCAGTCTGGTTTATCAATTGGTTCCTATGCACTTTGATTTATCAAAAGACGGAACAAAACTTATATGTATTTCTGTGGGAGACAGATTTATCTATCTCAATAGACTTTTCTGTGTGAGACAGATATGTTTATCAAGTCTTCGACTTTGAGTCGTAGAAACTCTTAGCTGTGGGTGAGATCAGCTAAGGGAATCAAGTGCGTAGAATCCTGCTGAGTTCAGAGACGTAAGGAGCGTAAATGTACCTTGATCAGTGTGATATTGATTAGGGCTAAACTACATTCCAGTCCGAAGTTCATTGGTAGTAGGCTAGTGTCTGTAGCGGCTTAATACAATGTGGTGTTCAAATCTGGAATAGGTTCCGGGGTTTTTCTGCATTTGCGGTTTCCTCGTTAACAAAATTTCTGGTGTCTGTGTTATTTCTTTTCCACATTATATTTGTTTATATAATAGAAATATCATAGGTTGTGCGTTAAATTCAATATTCTTGAATCCAACCTTTGGGTTGTTTATCCAATTGATTGCACTTGGATATTGGTTTGTGATACCGTCCAAGTTATTTCTCTTATTCAATAGGGATCTCAAATTCCTATTTGTTTGATTGCGGATTGAATTGAGAAATTGAGATATAAACTCTTTGATATACTTTTCTAAAGAATGAGTCTGACTGTCTAGTTGATTCTCTTGAAAGTACATTGGAGTTTTTCCATACAGGTTGCTAAGCAAAATATTGGGTGTGGTTGTTAGACCCCCGTTTTTTCAGGTATGTGGAGACTAAAACCTATCTATCACTCAGAAGTCTATTCTATTCTATCTCCTAATGAGACTAAGTCGTATAGCTATATAGACTTTTACATTATACACATTTGATATTTCGAGCTGAGCTTAACTCGATAATATCTTTATCGAAATATGTGTTCGAAAGATTTTTGCTTTAACTACGTTCATCATTATTCTTGACGAGTTTAGTTGGAAAACAATTTATTTTTTGGAAACTAAATAATGAGTCAAAAGATGATCAAGTGAAAATTGCCTTGAAACATCTTACATGATTTGTGTGAGACAGTCAATTGATGTAGACTCGGAATATTTCGTATTGATCATTTGATCACTTGACAATTACTTATAAGCTAATAGTTTGTGTGAGACAGCTATTGTCGTCTTCTAAGGAAGTTTCAATGATTGAAATGGGAGTTTAGAACAAATAACCATTGTCTGGATATAGCACAGTATGCATACCAGTATGCAAACTGTTATAGTATGATTCAGGTCCGAGAACCAAGTTTGCATACCAGTATGCGAACAATTTTAACTGTCAAAGTTCGGGAACCATTATGCGAACGGTTTCACCTGAGTTAGGTCCGGAACGACAGTATGCATACCCGTTTACAAACTGTCGGACGTGACCCAAGTCCGGAACTTAAGTTTGCATACCCATTTGAAAACTAAGTTGGTTTAAGTTCTAAAATCGGTTAAGTATAATTTCATACTCATGAACAAATACATTTATATTAAGGAATGTAATCTTTGCAAACCGTGGCTTAATGTTAATGAATTGATTCTCTTGAATCAAATCCGGTTTTGTTTTAATTGTGTCTTGTATACTTCTGTGAGAATATAAACAATTGAATAACTCTATGAGTAACACAGTTAGATTCATTCGATTATCATTTGATCTAGAAGTGTTAGATAAATTTGGTTAATAAAAAGTGTTCATATCGCTAACTTCGGTTAACAACTGTTGAGCCAACTCAATATAGACGTTTAGGTATGGTTATCCGTAAATGTATGTAGTTTTCCAATTTAGTTTTTTTACGGTATTTGATAATCCATGCTTAGGTTATATCATTTGATGGGTTATGCTTAGACGATGCAAATAATAATTGTGAACCTATAAATTATATTTTCAGTAACTTCTTGTCATTATAATTTGATATTCCATGCTTAGGAGACTCTGATGGGTTATGCTTAGGAGATGCATGTTTATTATTGAAAATTATACCAACAATAGGTGTTGCGATTGAACAAAGATATAAACGCATATTTGGAATTCGAGTTCTTTTTAGTCCTCAATCGGAAATAGTAGTGGAATCCGTTGACCCTGGTTATCGACCAACCCTCTTTTCGTATCTGTTTTAGTTTAATTATTTTTTCTTGTTTTACATTTTTCATTATAAAATATCAAAAATATTATCCTTGGTTAGTCAATTAGAAATATTAGTTACAGTATTTTCCACTGCTCCCTGTGGATTCGACCCATACTTGCCGTTGTCTACATTATAGACGGCGTGCGACTGCAGTTATTTATATAGGTATTCCCAGAATCCTGCCAGCACTTTGTCTCTCACATTGTCGCAATGATTGCAACATATTGGCCTCTCATATCATCTGGATCGGTATTGCGATGCAAGAGATGATTGTGTACAAACTTGATGAGGCAATTTGCAATCCATTCCTTGGATGATCATACTTCCTATCAAGGTGTTCGATGCAGGAATGCACCAGTGGTGCATTGGGCATAGCCAGAAAAGTAAGTTACATCGGTATGCACATAGTGGAGCTTCATAAGCCTAATGAAAGTACGACATGAGCCTGATTGATGCACCCTTGGCACGAGCAAGACAAGTGCATGCTTTCAGATATGTCGAAACTAAGTAAGGGGAATGGAACTAGGCCGTTATGGCTTATGAACAAGTTCAAGGAATGTAGTATGCCTAGAAAGGACTCAAAGGTAAGTTATGCACACAAGATGCATCGAGCATAGCCTATATGGCTTTAAACCTTTTGCAGAACAAGGGTAAGTTAGAACGGTGTGGAAGCTAAGTTAGTTGCGTCATGCTCCACGAGTATGCTTGCAACGGCAAATGAACATGCATTTGCCTAGTTTTAAGGCCGTGTAAGTAGTATAAATATGGCTCATCGGGAGAAGTTATGGCATGCGCACCCTGTCGCGCTAGGCATAATTTCCGGTTTGTTACAGCTTTCCTCGAGTTAAGAGCAAATTAAGTTACAATCAAGGGACAGCTGCATAGCTACAATCTCTATAAGTGTATATGGGCCTTAATCTTGAAGGATACGGTGTTTAAGAACAAGGAAGGCCAATTGGATGTAGGCAAAGTTAAAATTGTTTCATGCAACTCCAAGTTGTTCCCTCTGTGAGTTCAGACACACCTTTTTCTCAAGATGTTCACCAAAACAAAGATTTGGTTCAAAAAAATAATAAGACTATTGATTGATTGTCTTACACTCCATGTTGAAAAAAATGAGTCTTTTTAATGTGTTTTAATTTTTTGGTCTTGGTTAGAATTGATCTTATGACCTAAAGATCTAAGGGTACTTATTTGTTTTATATGAGTGAATGAAATGCAAATGCACATGAGTGAATCAACAATGGTTAAAATTAAAACAAGGTTTGATTTCTAAACGGATCAAAATAAAAACAAGTTTTTAGTTTCTATTGCTAAGTCTTACGCCTCTTCCTTTGGAGATGGAGGAACTAAAGTTTCTCTGCTTCATTTTAGTATGCTTATGGCCAACAATGCTACTAAGTTGTTTACTCTGAGTAGCTAGTATCTTTCTATTAAACCTTTGATTCAAGAAAAAAAAAGGAGCTGAAAAAACCTAATCTCCAAATAAAAAAGAAACCTTGTTTCAAGAAGAAGAAGAAACTTTTGAAATCAAGAATCCAAAGAACTCTTTTGTATGTATATTGTGCAAACTTGTGAACAAACCAAGTTAGATATATAGTTGTTTAAAGAGACGTTTACTGAAACTCTCCAGATGTAAGAGATATTTATCAAACAATAAGAGAATCTTGTTGTAAATAAACTAAAGATGAAAACTTTAAAACTAACATTCAGAGTCGAACAGTTGTCAATAAACTGGGGAAAATATTAAAAGATGCTGATAAAATTGAGAATGTTGTGCATAGTGCAATGTCCTCGTATGAACTTGTTTTTATATATTAGGAGAGAAACTATGCTAGAAGGTAATCTATGACTATATATCGAATGTAGTTTAATCATTATTGATACTTTCAACTTATGCAATACTTTATGCATATATAATATATTTTATTTAGCTAACAAAGTATTTATATGATTAAATCACATGACTTGTTGATATTGATATTGGTTGATAGAAAACTAAAATACTTGTTCTTAATAAACATATATTTGTATTGGTAGTCGCGAGATTGTTTATAAAAGTTAATTATGATATCATGATAGACCATGAAGATTACTTTGTTATGTTTATGGTTAATGATTTTGGCATGTATTTAGTACAGTTACATGTCATATGTATGATATGTAAGTCTTATTTTTATGTTTTACTATCTATCTAAGATGAAAGACAATAAATTTTTTTACACAATGTTCTATTAATATATATTTAATATAAAACTATGAAAGAGTGATATAAAATATATATTATTGGTCCCAACCTGCATTAACATTCTTGGATTTTTTTATACATCGATATTATTTATAAAAATATATTTCCTTTGAACAACTAGTTTTTCTTTTATTTTCTAGTTTTACTTTGTTTTTATCTTAGTTTTATTTTTAGTTTTTTTGCCTTTTCTATCTTGTTTTACATGTGTTCAAAAGAAAATAATCTTTTTCAAATTAAGAAAACATAGTTAATTAAATTCTGTGGACTTCTCTCTCGAATCGTCCCCAGAGAGTGGAACCCTATATTTTATTTCGAAACCAAGAGTGAAACCTATTTACTCGTGGTGGATTTTATTTTACTAGATAACTTTATTTTAATATTCTTATTTCATTTTTGATTTCGCTGTTTCTTATACATTAATTTCCAGTCATTAAGGGGTTTTAATTCTTCAAAGAGCAAATAGTATTTTGAGGCACCATTTCAGCATATTTGAGAGTAATTGGGTTCCTTTCGAAGGTTTTCTTGATCAAGCAGTTCCGAGGAAAGGACGTCCTTTAACTTTTACTGAAGAAACACCGCTAGCCCAGACTTCACTGATGATAAGACAACCAGCGTCGAAGTGAACTTCTTATATTGAGGAATATTGAGTGGTCGTTTGTTTGCAATAGTGGTTCTGAATGTTGAAGAATTAACTACAAACAAAGAGAAGGCGAGATTCAATCCTAATATTTGGAGTTTGTTTGTCAACGATGGAGTTCGTTATGCATTCCGTAAGCCATTTGATTCAGAGATGCCGCCCGCTAATGACATGTTAAGAAGATGGCTCTAATCCAATGAGAGTTGAAGCCACCTTTAGAGGAAACTTGTAAGTTCATCTGTGTTTGCTTTTTGTGTATTTTAGGTGTATTACGTACATTTGTGTTTGGATTTGTGTTTTACGTAGATATGTCAGAGGTCCTATAGCCTTTCTGGTCCTGGAAGAGCTCTCGGTTTTGCTTGATTATACATGACTACATGTACATAGTCCTATATTGTTCCATGTTTGTCTGTTTGGCTTCAAATAATATCAAAATATTTTGTTATCTATTTTATGTGAAGTTTCTTGATGAAATTCCTGTTGTTTTTGTACGACATCCCTTTTAGTGACTCTTGTTTTGGCTATAAATTCCTAAAGAACCTCCACATTGGCACCAAATCTTTTTCATAAAGAAACAAGTATGAAACAACAATAACAAAACCATACTCTACTATGATGTGAACTCAATTTTTCATTGATTTTTCTATGTTGCTTAGTTTCACAACATCAATATTATGTTCCTTTACGTGCATTGTTTGGTTTCAACCGCAGGTCCCCATCAAACTATTAACCCTGTTAGTAAGTGGTATCGTTATAATTTCTCCGTCGGTTGGTTGGAAAGAAAGACGGATCTCAGGCATACAACGGTTTGAAATACCTCTTGACAATAATTGCTGTCTGGGAGTGTGGGTTGTCATTCTCCTTATAACTTTTTGTTTCTTAAGTGAGCCACAATTATGAGATAAGTTGACATGGCGTGAGGACATCAGCTACCACATCCATGTCGTGTGACCTGATAAAATGTTGCACACAAATAACATCTTACTTTTCAGTACATTTATTACTAAATTAACATTTTATCAAGCCGCTAATTGTGTACTCTGAATGAATCAGGTTAGAGAACGAGCACTTGAACAATGTTGGGAAGTATCGTGCATTCAATTTAGTCCCACTCCCTTTTAGTTGTTATGATGAATATAATGTTGGAGAAAATGAGTTTTAATAAAAGTTTTTTTTTTTGTGGTCTTGGTGTGGTTTGATTTAATGACCTAAGGGTACGCATTTTGTGAGTGAATGAAATCATCTTTTAGTCCCACATTGTGAAAATTAAAGAGGAGCTCTACTATATAATAATTTTCTTATGGATATATTTACAAACGAGGGTGGAGCAAACGATATATGGACCAACCCATGCAAATATGAGCGTATACCATGCACCAAGTCTTGTGTTTACTCGAAATTATTTTTGCAAATTTTTTCTTTAGTAAATTAATTCCAGAAATAATTTATTTAAGAGTTTTATTTATGGGAAAATTCCATAAGTAACTTGTGAAAAAGTGGGGGTACAACAACCACGCCCAATATTTCGCTAAGCAATCTGTATAGACAAACTCCAATATACTTTCTAGAGAATCAACTAGACAGTCAGACTCAATCTTAAGAAAAGTATATCAAAGAGTTATATCTCAATTTCTCAATTCAATCTGCAATCAAAAAAATAGGAATTTGCGAGCCAGATTGAATATAAGAAATAACTTGGACGGTATCAAAAACCAACATCCAAGTGTCAATCAATTTAATCAACAACCAAAGGTTGGATTCACAATTGATTGAACTTACACCCAACCTGTGATATTTCAATTATATAAACAAATATAATGTGGAAATGAAATAACACAGACGCCAGAAATTGCAAGGAAATCTTATGTAATTACACAAGACACAATCGAAGCAAAAACGATTTGATTCACTCGAATAGGTTCATGAACTATATAGCCACGGTTTGAAATTTGCATTCCTTAGTTTATATAAGAATAAGTTTACAAACATCGTTTTTAGATGTAACCTACTCAATTTCGCGGACTTAAGTTCCCGGACGGAGTTCACAAACTCCAGCAGAATTTCTCGGGTCGAGAACTTCCGCCAGTTTGCGGACTGGGTTCGCGGACTGAGTTCGCGAACTTAGCTCATGCCACTATTCCGGTTCTCTTGATCAATAAAGTTCGCAAACTTCGGTTCAAGGAATAAGGACTTATACATATATGTGTTTCCACAACAGTGCTTATATCCTCCAATGGTTATATAATCTAAACTCTCATTTCAATCATTGAAACATTCTTAGAGGACGTTGATATTCTATAGTTGTTATTCACAAACTATTTTTCGTCAAAGTAAGAAATTTTCAAAGTGATTGAAACTTGTCATGACTTTCGTCACTAGGTAAAGATGAACTTGGCTAAAGCGAAATCTTACCAACACATATTTCGAGAAATAGATAGGCGAGATAAAATCGGCTCGAAATAGAAAATGTGTATAGTCTAAGTCTATATAGCAAAACGACTTTTGTCTCAAGATATGAGATAAATAGACTTTTTAGTGATAGATAAGTTCAAGTCTCCACATACCTTTTAGTCGATGAAGATCCACCGGTTCCTTCAGTAGTCCTTTGTCTTGTATGATGATTTCCATGGAGTTCTTGAGCTCAAATACACTCTCTATCCTAGTCCGAGACCTTAGCTGTAGTAGACTAGAAATCAAGACTTATTGTTTTGATGACTAACATTGACAAACATGCTTGAGATAGCAACGCATGCGAGTTCGACCGAGCAATGGTCTAACAATCTCTCTCTTTGTCAATTTTAGTGACAAAACTATCAATACATATGGAATACAAAAAATAAATAAATTAACTTTTGTAGCTCCTATTCCACATGCCTAATCTTAAACATTACTTGAAATCTTCGTCACTTCCAAGTACTCCAATGATCCCAAAAGTTGTAAGTTCAGCATCATCGTTTGTTGAAAATTTGTAGCTATAACAAGGAGAAAACAAGAGTTCTTAATAATTGTTATACAGTATCATAGTATCATTACACAACGTCAAAGTTCAATTGTATCACAACTTCAACAACAATACTATGCTGATACCTATCACTCCCCCTTAGTCAATACTCCATCTCACGTGGAAACCACTCCCCCTTACATAATGATCCGAAAACCATATTTTTTTTTTGAAACTGAAAAAAGAATAAATTGAAAAGTTAAGAATGAACATAGTTTGCACCCTCTTCTAGTTGAGTAATAATCAAGCTAGGGGGATCAGATGACCAAACATTACTTAGATTTTCGACTCTAGATAGCTTAGACAACATGTATGCTATTTTATTTTTCTCTTTGGGCACATAAGAACATTCCCAAGAGTTAAAAACTAAAAAAAAAAATTCTTAATAGTACGAATCAAGTTGTGTAATCTCCAGTCACAGTTGTTTTTCTCATTGTTCACTGCATCAGCCACCATCTTTGAGTCCAATTCAAATCTAACATTCCGTAGGTTCATCTCCTTAGCCCATATAATCGCCTGCCACAGACCTTGACACTCTGCGTGTTCGGGACTATCTGAAACTGCTAAGTGGATGCATTTGCTCCCTTTGTGAGTACCTACAAAATCACGAGCAATTAGTCCTATACCACCACTGTTGTTAAGATAAGAACCATCTGAATTAATAGTAATTGTTCCTCTGGGAGGAGGAGACCAATGCAAATTATGTATGTACTGCCTATGAGGGTTTACAGTTTTCTTCCTACACATGTCAGTTAAATCAGAAAGATACTTCCTGCAGTTTTGAATAATAGTTTCAGGTGACACTAAAACTCCCTTGAAAATGGTATCACATCTGTGAGACCATATGCACCAAGCTACAATAGCTATTCTGCAGATTATATCTTCATTAATCTGTCCAGATTGAAACTGCGTGAAATGACTTATTATCCAGTCTTTGAGAGTGACATCAGAAGGACTTATTACACCCAACACAGCAAACCAGACCAAGTGAACGATGTGGCATTCCAGAATACAGTGAGAAGCTATTTCAGTGACTTGCTTGCAGAAAGAACAGCTATAATGACCATCTTGAATAACATGCGTTAGTTTATCTCTTGAAGGCAGAACATCTCTCATACATTTCCAGAGAAATTTCTGGACTCTTGGCAATAATGGCAACCTCCACAGCCTCTTAAAAACACTCTTCATAGCATCACTAACTATTTGACCTGCATTTTTCTCTTGAAACATTTTCTTGTAGGCAGACTTGACTGAGAAACCTCCATTTTTCTCCAAGGTCCAAACAAGTTTATCTTTATAGTTTGGAAAAATATTAACATTAAGAATAACATTTGCAGTCTGGTCTTCAAAAAGTGAGAATAGCAGATCTGAATTCCAACTGCAGTTGTCAGCAGCCATAAGTTGATAAACGTGAGTATAATGGGAAGTATTAATAGCACCTTGTTTAGGAATTGGTGGTTCATGCATTCCATGCACCCAGTTATGCTTCCAGATAAGAATTTTATGGCCATTACCAAGAGACCAAAAACTGAACTTGAGGATGAAGTTAATCTCAGAACTGATGCTAGTCCAAGACCAAGTGGTGTTTTTGCTTTTCTTTATATTAGAAACTTGGCCATCAGGGAAGTATTTTGCCTGTAAAGATTTAGCACATATAGAAGTCTGATTTGTACACAATCTCCATGCGGATTTTGCCAAGAGAGCTCTATTGAAAAGATGCAGATCTCTAAAGCCCAACCCTCCTTCTTCTTTTGGAGCATTCACACTTTTCCAAGTTATCAGTTGCCTTCCCTTGTTTGACTCTTTTTTCCTCCAGAACTTTTGATGTGTTGAGTTCATTTTCTTGATGGTAGAATCTGGTAATTTGAAACTCAGCATATGGTGAACTGGTATTGCATTTGTAACACCTCTAACCATTACAGACCTAGAAGCTTCAGACATATTAAAACATCTCCATTTTGTTAGTCTTGCTTCCATTTTACTGTTTAGAATAGAGAAAGGAATTTTCTTGTTTCTACCAATAAAGAATGGAAGACCTAAGTATTTTTCCTCATTGAGATTCATTTGCCTGACCTGAAGAAAACCACTTACTGTTTGATAAGATGAAGGAGACATATTCTTGCTAAAATAAAATTGTTGATTTATGGAAATTGATGAGATGACCAGAGCAAGAACTGAAGTCTTCTATAAGTTGGAGAAGCTTCCTGGTTTGGTCTAATTTTGCCTTGCAAAACAAGAGACAATCATCTGCAAATAGCAAATGGTTAATTTTTGGAGCAGATCTTGATATTTTCATACCTGTTAACTGTTTTGTGACTTCATAATGATTCATATTTCTTGAGAATGCCTCCATTGCTAGAATAAACAGGTAAGGGGAGAGAGGATCCCCTTTCCTAATACCTCTTGTAGGTTTGAAAGAAGGAGATGGAGATCCATTAACCATAATCTCAATTTGTGTAGTTGGGATACATTGATGTATGAGCTGACAGAACTTTTCAGAAAAGCCAAACTTATTAAGAACATTCATAAGAAATTTCCATTCTAGCCTATCAAAGGCTTTTGACATATCCATCTTTAAAGCCAAGTGACCAGTTCAACCTTTTTTCTTCTTCATAGCTTGAACTAATTCTTGAACCAAACAGATATTTTCGGAGATCAATCTCCCTGGGACATATGTTGATTGCATGGGAGAAATGATGTTTACCATATGCTTCTTTATTCTCAGTGCAATGAATTTGGAAATAATTTTGTTAATTGTATTACAAAGATCAATGGGTCTGAAATCTTCTGATTTTTGAGCTGAGTTAACTTTGGGAATTAAAGTTACTCTAGTGCTGTTTAATTTATTCAATAGAAAACCTAAGTGAAAAAAGCTTTAACCACTTTGCAAATATCATGTTTAACCACTGACCATTGAGATTGATAGAAACCAGGAGGAAAACCATCTGGTCCTAGGGAAGTCCAGGGATCCATGGACATAAGAGCTTTGTGTATTTCTTGTTCACTTGGGATTGCAACCAGTTCTTCACTGTCTTGCTGAGTGATGCAGGAAGGGATATGTTGAAGAAAGTTGTGGCAATCTGCTGGATTACCTGTAGTACTGATAGTTTGAAAGTGATTTACTAGCAGCTGCTCTATTGAAGGTTTATCTTGACACCAGGAACCATCTGGAGCTTTAAGTGAATCTATCTTATTTCTTGTTCTTCTTTGGTTGGATCTAATATGGAAGTACTTGGAATTTTTGTCCATGTCATTATAAAACCTATCCCTTGATTTATGTTTGTTTGAACTTTCTTGAATATCATTTAAAGATTCAATCTGCTTCTCCAACTCTATGACTTTAGAAGTATTGTTGCCATAAATACTTGTAGCTTGCAGGTTAGATAACTCTTCTTTAAGATCAGTTATTCTTGTGGGAATATGTCCAAAAGTGGACTTAATCCACTTAGATAGAAGATGCCTTGTGTTTGCTTGTTTGTTAGTCAAGATAAAAGCTGCAGAGCCAGAAGAGTTACAGTTCCAGGCATTAAAGATTTCATTAGCACAAGAATTATTTTGAAGCCAATGTTCAAAGAACTTCCAATTTCTTCCTGAAGTCACTATGTTGCCATATAGAGAGAGCATGATAGGAGCATGATCAGATCCTAACAGGGAAATATGTTTAAGACTAGCATTAGGGTAGCTAATAATGAATTCACTATCAACCAAAGATCTATCTAATCTAGACTTTATTTTACCTGTTCCATGACTATTTCTAGTCCAAGTGAAGGAATTACCAGTAAAATTCATATCTTGTAAATCAGATTTCCTAATGAACTCTATTACTTCTTGAGGGGTAGTAGAGGAAGAGGAGTTTCTTTCATGAGAATCTAACACTATGTTTAAATCACCAATAAGTGCCCAAGGGATGGACACAAGGGTACTTAGACTTTGTATATACTTCCATTGTTCAGGTTGTTGATCAACATAAGGAGTGCCATACACACAAGACAAGAACCAGTCTCCCAAAGCTGGATCATTATTTATGAGAGCATGAATCATATTACTAGAGGTATTTAGAATTTCTACTGTGAACCCGTCTTTCCACAATAAGATAATACCTCCTGCACCCCCTACTGAAGGAACATAACAATGATTTGGGAATCTAAAAGCACTAGACAATATGACAATACGGTCATCGTTTATTTTTGTTTCACACAGAAAAATCATATCGGGGGAATGGAGGTTATTTAAGTGCAGTAAATGATCTCTAGTTTTCTTGCCAAGAAAGCCTTGGCAATTCCAGCTAATAATTTTCATGACTAGAGTACTTACACAGTGAGTAAACTTGGTATTCAAGCAACAAATATTAAGGAAATCTATATCGACGGTTAAGATAAAGGATCTCAACAAAACAGAAGAAAATTTCGGAAAACTGAAATATTTTAAAGATGAAAAAACATAATTAAAATTTAATTGGGATTTTAGAATAATTACCAAAGAAGCATTGGCCTCATTCATCGCATGAGAAGTCTCCCTCATCTCTGAATGTCCTTCTTCAACCAGGTCATGTTTCATACCATCAAAGTTTTTGTTTGTGGATTCTCAGTGTTTTCCTCTATGACGTTTTCTGCATCCTCAGTTCTGCTTTTTTTGTAGTTTCTCTTCTGCTCCTCATTGTCTGACTCAGCTTCAAGTTGCTTCTTACTGGCTTCACAGATCCTCTGGAGGAGAAGATCAAGGTCTTCAAGAATTTCAAAACCATAAGCATTTGCTAGACCATGAATATACTCCACATATTGCTCATTGGTGAATCTCCTAATCATTAAATCGCCAGCTATGTTATCACATCCGTCATCATCATGATCGATGGTAAAGCATTTGGGACATAAGTTGTGTGGTTGTCTTTCCCAGTGAAAGCGAATCCATGTTTGTCCTCCAGCTGTCGTATTCCACCAACCACCTCTATGTAGAGGTTTTGAGAGATTAATCTTAATTCTTGCTGAGATAGTACTACCATAACCAGTCTTGCAATCTTCAGGATCAGTCGAGATTTTCTCTCCAAGTTCTGCAATAGCATCATTAACTACCTCTACAGAATGATGCTCAAGAAGGATATGTTGGAATTGAACTGTCCATTCTTGTTCATCAAAAGTCCAGTCTTCAACAGGAATGGCCGCATCATATTTTTTTAGATTCAAGTGAGCCTTGAGAAGATTCCAAGGACCCTTTTTCAGGATGGCATTCATGACTTCCTCTGAGTTGAATTTAAAAAGAAAAATATGACTGTCAAGACGTCTGAGTTCTTTTATTCTGTATCTGTTCCAGATTAGATTTGCTTCCTTTCTGACTGATTCAGCTTCAACAGTATCTTTGGTGAAGAGCTTACCAATCAGCGTAGTGTTAGTTTATTTGAAGCTTCAGTGATTGCTACTTTGGGACCTGCTGCTCTATGCATCTGTCGAGCACAGATATCTCTAATCTTGGCATTCTGCATCTTTGAGGTAATATCATAGATTTGAGAGTTTGAAGAGGAAGACATTTTTGTAGATCTGTAGGTTCTGAAGTGTTTTTGCGGATTGATAGCAAGGTTTGTTTTGCTGAAGGATCTTATAAAAATGGGAGAGATATTTATTGAGTGACTGCATCTAATAAAAGCAGAATAATTTTTATCCTGTAACAATGGTAACAATATTTTGACGGAAGACTGACCCATATTGACTGCATTGATGATAAAGATTCTTGACTGCATTGTTATACAGTGTCATAGTATCATTACACAGCGTCAAAGTCCAATTGTATCACAACTTTAACAACAATACTATGGTGATATGTATCACTCCACCTTAGTCAATACTCCATCTCACATGGAAGCCACCCCCGTTTACATAATGATACGAAAACCATATGTATTTGTAGTATGAACTACATATTAATTCTCCCCCTTTTTGTCAATAAAATTTGCAAAGGTACAAGAACGGGATCCTAATGAAATTTCCGAAAAAGACATTTCATGACCAAAAGAAAGAAACACATATCATCTTATTTAGATGCAATCATATAGCCGAAGCTAAATTCATTCATCAAGGAGTTTATAAAGATACAAGATAACCCCTATAATATTCCACAGCCGCACTCCCCACAAAAATTTGGCAATTAAGAACTCTCCCCCATAATATGTCATTCCCGAAAGAACAACAAGAGCGACCTTAATTTCGAAAGAAAAGAAGAATTTCTTTGGACATAACAAATTACATACAAGTATGAATTTGAATAAAAAAAACTCAATTAAATTAACCACAAGAGAACCCGTGATTAATTTAATCGAAAATGCTCAACATAAGTGAACTTATGGAGACTAAAAAAAAAATACAATTAGATTAATCACAAGAGAACCCATAATTAATCTAATCGAAATACACAACCAAACTAATCACAAAAGTAATCAATTTAATTGGTCATGCTCGTCATAAGAAAACTTACGGAGCAACAACTAAATAACCAAACAAGATGATTAACTTAGTTGAATATGCTCGACATAAAGTACCTCACGGAACAACAACAAAGCTAATTATAAAAATAATCAACTTGGCCGTTTAGTGCTCAACATAAGACACTTTATGGAGTCACACAATAATACATAAAATATGGATCAAGGAAGATCAATACTGCGGAATACACAAAGATTCATTCTATTTTTCATCACTATTCGGAAAATGACAATTCAATAGACATAATCCTTGCAAACAAAAGATTTTAACCTATCTTCCATCAATAATTGACATAATAGGCTTAACTTGTTTATTTGTCAAAAGTCTATTCATTCTTTTATCAATACATGCATATCGACATACAAAAGACTTTACTTTTGACAAGGTATGGGACAATCATAGTTCACGGACGCAAACACACATATCCCACAACAATATTGCAATATATAAAACCATAAAGATTAATACTGCAAAAATCATCTTCCAAACAAATTTAGAATTTAAACCAATAAATCTAAAAACATGAAGATGAAAATGTTGGACATAGCTTATGTGTAATCACAATAATGGCTATTCCAAACTCTAGTTATTCTTTTAATAAAAACAAGAAAATAGAAGATTTATTAGGAAAGATAAAGAAGCTAAATAAAAACCAGACTCTTATGCCAAAGTCGGACACGAACTAAAGTCAAACAGACAGTTCAGGATCCTCATGAGTCTTAAGGTCTTCGAGCTTGTGAACGACAACATCCTACGCAACTTTGGAGAGAATACCCTTATTGGGAAGTTCTTTAACCCGGGTTTTCATAAGAACAAGGTCATAATTAACCTTTCTCAACTCAGTTCTTACCACATCAAGACACTTCATTGTATCAACAAGTTGTTGTGTTGCATCCTCAAAGTTCTTTAGGAAGTCAAGAACTACATCACATGAAATCTCTTCAACCTCCTCAATATCCGAATAGGAATTAGGAGATTGAGGAAAAGATCCTTCGTGTTCAACAAAGGCTCCCTTCTCTTTATCGAATTTGAAATATACCGCATTATCAACGAAGTCTTTAGGTAAATCCCATGAGTAGGAAGAAGAAGCCATTGATAATATGAAGACTAGAGTGAGAAGTTCAACTCAAATAGAATAGGTATGTAAAAAAGATTCGAGAGACTTAGGGTTTACAAGATTGGTTTGTGAGAGAACCCCAAAACCGTACGTGTACCCGTAAAAAGAGGGTTCACAAAGCTCTGTACGACAAAAAATCCAAACTTTTACTTTTCCAAAAAAATTTTTGGAGGAAAGGAATCAAAAGCTAATAAATAAGGAAGGATTAGAAAAAATACTCATGTAAAGTGTTGACTAACTATCCTTCTAAGAACAATAAGATATTAACTAGATAATTAGATACATTTTGCCAAGAGTATACCTATTCAATTCTCACACAACTAGGATTTTTGCAGGTAAGATATCAACCTTGTGATTAATTTACACAAGTATGAGCCTTTAGCTCATTAAATGAACGTTGTTTTTGTTTATCCTTCTTTCTTTGACAACCGTTCATCCTAGAGAAGTGAGACACAACTCGTTTAGCATATCCGTCAGAAGGATTTCTCCGAGGACTAAATCTAGGACCTCTTGCAACTGGTTCAAGAGGATCAGAATAGATAGGAATCCATTTTCTAGACTTAGATTTATCAGAAACAGTCTTATAAACAAAGGGAATGCTTTTATCAGCAACACAAGAATTTATACCACTCGAATGCATTTGAACCCTGTGATGATTTCTAGGAAAGAGATCATATTTATAAGGTTTCTGGTTTTCTGTGGGCATGCGATTCACTGCAGTAGTCGACCGACTATTTGTTCCGTTGACTGTGGAGAGAAGCAAATTATGAAGTTTAGAAATTTGTTTCCTTCTGGCAAAACAATGGATAGCATATTGATTCTTTTTCTCACAGAGTGTACAGGTTCGTGGAGGGGAAGCAATAAACGACACCTGTTTTAACTTCATAGCCATATGAGAAGATTGCAAGTTATATAAACCTTTCTTGACACAACCTTCTTCTGGAAGATCCTTCATGTACTGCAATCCATGAGAATTAGTTTGTAGAGAAGAATTCTCCTTAAGACAGAGTTTTCCTTTTCCAAGGATCTGCACTGTTCATGGGCTAGAGTAAGGGATGCTTCTAGTTTCTATTTTTCGACACGATGCCTGTTAAGCTCTGATGAATGCGTCTTGATCAAACGTTTCTCTCTAATTGAGTCTTCCTTAACTATTTCCTCAAGAACACTAATCTTTTCACGCTATAGAGTAGTTTCTTGGAGAAGTTTTTTAATGTTCTTAGAGAAGGACTCAATGATGCTATAGAGTTCATGTTCTCGATCAAGAGACTTTTAAAATTCATCAATAAGCTGATCATGATCCTGAAAATCAATGATTCTAGTGAGCTCCATTTCAGCTTTTTCCATAGTGCCCAATGTTTCATCGGAGAGACAATTGTTGACACAAGATGGAACAATCTTCTTACCTCGGGATTAAGAAGAATCAGCTAAGGAGTAATCTTTTGAGGTATTCCCAAGACATTTGGCATAGTTAAAATCTTTAGAAGACATCTTGGTATGCGTATATGTCAGAGATTCTGTCCTCAGACTCAGATTGCCATAAACACAGACTTGTAAGTTCTTTTAAACGTGTTTGCCTGCTCTGATACCAATTGAAAAAGCGGGGGTACAACAACCACACCTAATATTTCGCTTACAAATATGTATGGACAAACTCCAATATACTTTCTAGAGAATCAACTAGACAGTCATACTCAATTTAGATAAAAAGTATATCAAAGAGTTTATATCTCAATCTCTCGATTGATATTGTTTATGGGTGAAAACGTTTTCTGCGGTTTTTGGTAAATTTGGGTGTGTGGATGAGAAACGAATCTAAACCCTAAACAAATGCACTGCACGGGAGTGCTTTCTGGTTCGAGAGATCAATCTATATAATCCTGGCCTAAACCAAGAAATGGTCGTTCCAGACTTGCTTCGGTCACAAAGTGAAGGAGATGGGGTTGATCTTAGGGAGGGAAGCGAAGAAGGTGTTGAGATTGTGAAGGTGTTGGCTGTTTATGACTTGTATCAGAATATCGAGCTGGCTTGCAATAATGTAAGCAATCAGCTCTGGGTATTTTCTGGATATCAACACTTGATTTTTTGTGCTTGTCTCTTTTTCGTGTTGTTTGGAAAATAGGTGAAGAACCTATTTATACAAGTCATTGAGCGCAACCCTCATCTCGTAGGAAGTGGAGGAAGTGGAGTGATGGAGTAGTGGGGTCGTGTAGAAGTGGTGATTGTTACACGATCACGTCTTTGCCCATTTCTTCCATCACCGCTAACCTTTCATGCCTCCTGACACGTTCTTGTAATGGCGCGTTGCACGCTGCACGCTGTAAACCGCCAGACCAGTACCCCAGTAAGTATCCCCCAGTTTGTGACATGTTTGATTTCTCGAATGAGTGGATCGTGGGACCCACTGTAGGAAGTAGCATGTGATGCTAAAATAACTAAGGATTTGATATTTATGAAATATCGTGTATGCTCAATGCATGTAATGCGTCACAGACAATCAACATGTATGAAGCATCAATGTTTTAAAGCCTGACAGAATAAGTTGCGGACTAAGCGTCTTAAAATAGCATCACTTCCAACCATCTTGGAGTGATCGTTTGGAGGCTGCATGGGAGATCTATCTCCTGGACGATCACTCCCTATGGAAGAGGGGCGGACAGTGATCATCGGGAAGCCTCACTGGTCGTCTAGCTTTCAACCTAGGCTGTCCGACCAAGCTAACAAAGTTGGACGAACGAGATGGTTTACGACATAAATCTACGACCGTTGATGGAATTTTAGGGTTTTAAGAGGTGCGCAAGCATCCCTCTTTGTCTTGATCGAACTCAAGCATGGGCGCCAATTTTGGTGGGACTAATCAGTCCTGCATGGAGGCGGCATGTTGTTGTGCACGCCTGTACCTCTCTGTCCCACGAAGGCTCGATCTAGGCCACTTAATTTGACTGGCAAAGATGAGTGTCCATAATCGATTTGCGACAGGAATTATATGCCGCAAAGGATTTAGGAGGACCGCGGTGTGCTACCTTTGGGGAGCGCGTTTCGAGGCGTCTAGTACCGATTCACTTCGGCCGATCGGTCACACATACAGGTGGGCCCACAGTGATCACGTTGATGCTTCATGGACCTCCTTAGTCTATATGTATACCGTCCATCCGAGATGGCGAAGATGGATGGCCGTGATCAATATGCGACACATATGCCATGCCGCAAACCCTAATTAGGGTTTTGGGCCGGTCACGCGCGTGCAACTTTAGTCGATCGGTTTGGCAGGATATGCTCATCCTTTGTGGAGGCCGACCATGTGGGGCCCACGCTGGGCCGATGAACATATTCATACCTATCTGATGGTCCTAGGTGTGATCTAAGCCATCCAAACATGATGGCGAAGTTGGATGGTCGTGATCGATTTAAGACACTGGTGACTTTCCGCGGCCTTTAAAGCATCACGCCATCCATGTTTTGAGCAAACGTTCATTGCTCCATGGCTTGGTCGTGAGAAAACCGATCGAGCAGGGATAGAGTGGGCCCGCCAATATGCGTGTTGGCGCCTCCTCCATCTTTCATGGTGCGATCTAAGCCGTCCAATCAGGCTAGTAAAGTTGGACGGTCACGATCGTTTTGAGACTGTCTTCAGCAGTCTTGCTCATTCGAGCTTCTTCCAAAGCAGAGCGGCCACCCTTCTTTAAGGTTGACGTTTTGGCACGCTGGGAAGTGAAGCATAATGTTCGACCATCTAGGGCATAAATAGGCCAGTTGGTGATCATTAAGGTGATATCCTGCTCCTGCTAGGGTTCGTCTAGGCTTGTTAGATCATGCGGCCAACCTGCGTGGTCGTGATCATTTCTGAGACTGATACGGTCAGTCCAGATTAAATATGCTCAATCGGGCTAATATAAGCACACCGAGAGATGTTGCATGTACGGGTATTTCGTGCATGCCTCATTATTGATACTTGGATATTCATTTTACTCTATTAAGAGCAACACTCAGTCATCATGCTGCACCAATAGTGAGAATTCCCGGGAACAACACAGGAAATACTAGGAAAACCATGCATTAATCAATAATGCTAAAAAATCACAGAATATTCGGGATTGTTGCTACATGTTCCGTTCTAGGTGAATTTGTGTATTTAATTCACAAAATATTTGGGATTGTTGCCACATGCTCCATTCTAGGTGAATTTTGTATATTTATTGAATTTCTTCAAATAAATAAAGCAAGAGGTTTTCTGCGCTCATCGCTTATCAAATGGCTTTATCCTTTGCAGGATGTCAACATATTATTTTTGGTTTTACTATTTTAGCCCTGAACTAAAATCCACCATCAACAGATATATACTCAAGCAAATAGAAATCTGCGAGTCTTTATCAAATACTAGAGAGATAACTTGGATGGTACCAAAGACCAATATCCAAGTGTCAATCAATTTAAATCAACAACCAAAAGGTCGGATATTCTAATCAATTGATCAACGCACAACCTGTGATATTTCAATTATATAACAAAATATAATGTGGAAAAGAAATATCACAGACACCAGAATTTTGTTAACGAGGAAACCGCAAATGCAGAAAAACCCCGGGACCTAGTCCAGTTTGAACACACACTGTATTAAGTCGATACAGACACTAGCCAACTCCAAATTACGGTCTGGACTGTAGTTGAACCCCAATCAATCTCACACTGATCCAAGGTACAGTTGCACTTCTTACGTCTCTGATCCCAGCAGGATACTACGCACTTGATTCCCTTAGCTGATCTCACCCACAACTAAGAGTTGCTACGACCCAAAATCAAAGACTTTAATAAACAAATCTGTATCACACAGAAAAGTCTACGGTAATAGATAAATCCGTCTCCCACGAATACCTACGAGTTTTGTTCCGTCTTTTGATAAATCAAGGTGACAGGAACCAATTGATAACTCGGACTTATATTCCCGAAGAACATCCTAGTATTATCAATCACCTCACAATAATCTTAATCGACGCAGCGAAAAAAGATACTGCCGAATCACAAACGATGAGACGAAGTGTTTGTGATTACTTTTATATATTGCCTATCGGAGATATCAATGTCAAGCCAATTATTACAATTGCACTCGTACGATAGAAACAACAAGATCAGATCACACAACTACAAGAAATTAGTATCGGTCTGGCTTCACAATCCCAAGAAAGTAGTATCGGTCTGGCTTCACAATCCCAATGAAGTTTTTAAGTCGTTAACCTGGTTTAGAAGAAGAAACCAAAGGTTAAAGGAGAATCGACTCTAGCTTAGCACAACTAGTATCACACAGAAGGTGTGGGATTAGGTTTCCCAGTTGTTCGAGTTCTCCCTTTTATAGTCTTTCAAATCAGGGTTTGCAATCAATGTTAGATTGGTAACAAAGCATTCAATATTCACCATTTGATGAAAACCTGATTAGATTCAAGCTAATATCTTTTAACCGTTAGATCAAAAACTAGCTTGTTACACACGAATGAAATGCACGTTTCTAGGCTTGTATAACCGTACCCAAACTTGTACATTTGTTGGTTCAACAATAGTTAACCAAATGGTTAGCCATATGATCACTTTCATATCAACCATATTCTTCTTCACCATAACTAGTTCAAGTGACTCAAATGAACTAGTTAGAGAGTTGTTCAATTGCAAGGAAATCTTATGTAACTACACAAGACACAATCGAAGCAAAAACGATTTGAGTCACTCGAATCGGTTCATGAATTATATAGCCACAGTTTGCAATTTGCATTCCTTAGTTTATATAAGAATAAGTTCACAAACATCGTTTTTAGATATAACCTACTCAAGTTCGCGAACTGGGTTCGCAGACTTAAGTTCCCGGACGGAGTTCACAAACTCCAGCAGAATTTCTCGGGTCGAGAACTTCCGCCAGTTCGCGGACTTAGATCACGCCACTATTCCGGTTCTCTTGATCAACAAAGTTCACAAACTTCGGTTCAAGGAATAAGGACTTATACATATACGTGTTTGCATAACAATTCTTATATCCTCCAATGGTTATATAGTCTAAACTCTCATTTCAATCATTGAAACATTCTTAGAGGACGTTGATATTCTATAGTTGTATTCACAAATTATTTTTCGTCAAAGTAAGCAATTTTCAAAGTGATTGAAACTTGTCATGACTTTCGTCACTAGGTAAAGATGAACTTGTCTAAAGTGAAATCTTACCAACACATATTTCGAGAAATAGATAGGCGAGATAAACTTGGCTCGAAATAACAAATGTGTATAATCTAAGTCTATATAGCAAAACGACTTTGGTCTCAAAATAGGAGATAAATAGACATTTGAGTGATAGATAAGTTTAAATCTCCATATACCTTTTAGTCGATGAAGATCCACCGGTTCCTTGAGTAGTCCTTCGTCTTGTATGATGATTGCCATGGAGTTCTTGAGCTCAACTACACTTTCTATCCTAGTCCGGGACCTTAGCTATAGTAGACTAGAAATCAAGACTTATAGTTTTGATCACTAACATTGACAAACATGCTTGAGATAGCAACGCATGCGAGTTCGACCGAGCAATGCTCTAACAACTTGCAAACGATACATGGCCCAACCCAGGCAATATGCGCTATACCATGCAACAAGTCTTGTATTTACTCGAAATTATTTTTGTAAGTTTTTTCTTTAGGAAATTAATTCCAGAAATAATTTATTTAAGAGTTTTATTTATGGGAAAATTTCTTTTTCGTGATTTATTGTTATCATCTAAGAAACAAAACTCGTTTTAGAAGAAACCTAAATTGATTTGCAAGTTACTTCTCCTATAAACACAACTTCCTTTCAAATGGCATCCAGAAGCGGCTACTATCCTATATTATTTTCACATCTTCTTGCTTTGTTTTTGCACTTTGCTCGTTTATTTACTTCCAGTCCCATTGCTAAGTCCAATAGTGCGTAGTTTGCGTTGTGCTAACACAAGTTAAATCAGGCAGTCTTATACTGGGCACATCTTCGCATGTTGAGGTTTAGCATTGTTCATTTTGAGTATGCCCGCGAACTAATATGTTAAGGAAAACTTGTTGAATTTGTGATTCTGCCCTCGTCAAGTTGTTGCGGGAGAGTTGTTTTGATTCATTTTTTTTATATATTATGATACATTTAACGTGTTGTTCGTTGTTGCAAGATTCCAACAGATAGTACCAAGGAAGACTAGAAAATTAACAGATGAAACGTTACAACACTTGAAAGCCTACCCCAACTTTTCACATTTTAGGGGACGTATATGTCTATCATCGAGCAAACCGAGGTTAGTATCTTTTAACGGCTAGCTACTCCGAGAATATAAGATACATGTATTAGGAGAAAAGAATAATATAACTCTCACCATATCTATCATGCATAACATTCAATACATGCTTCAAGGTCAAATAGGTGCGCTCAAGGACCGTGTAAAGTTTTGAAGTTGATATAAGACGATCTCTGAAATTCTGTATGTCACTAAGTCGACCTTTGTGCTATGGTGCTCGGGTTTGTACTTTTTTATTTTCCTAGTTAATTATTTGCTTTTCGACCGAAAAACACTAGCATGACTGATTTTTGTACCTTTGTGGTATGTTATAATGTGATTGGTTACTATTTCATAAGTTTATTTTTGACATAATTAAATCGAAAAAAAAAAATTAGTTAGGGAATGAGATTTCACAATAACTTCAGTAATTGATTAGGTGAAACTCTGTTTTCTTTATCATAACCCTAACTTCTGACTTAGAAGTTCCCAGATCTTGTTAATATTATTATTTCTAAAGATGGATTTGTAATTGTTTGGATAATAGCCAATTTTATCCTTTAATCTGAGGATTACGCTGTCTTGGGCTTTTATTTTTATTTATTTTTATCTAAATCTGTTAAATATCATGTCGTTAATTCAAAAAGCATTAACTATGCATGATCAGTTGATACGATTAATTTTTTCTTTGAGAATCTTTCTGTTTTGGGAAGAAATAATGATCTCAGATTGAAAAATTGCTTTTATTATCTGTAATATCTCCATATTCACGCGATGTTTGTCGTTTTGTGTAGTACAAACAATATGACAACTCCCGCACAGAGTGGAATCTTACCACCTCGGCCTGGAGTAACTTCACCAAGACAAGTAGTGATATCTACATCTCCAGCTACACAAGAGATGTTAACTTCAGTAATAATACCAATTCTGCATAAATCTCCTATAGGTCGAGTAACTCACCAGATAGACCTTGATCTGAGCCATTAATTTTGCAAGGGAAACCATAAACAACATCATCATTTGTACTAGGACCAGATGGTGAACCTATGGTAGTTTTGAAGGGGCTAGCAGTTACACCACGTGACAGGAGGTTTCACCCACGAGCTCCACCACTCACAACCACACATATCGTACAATTTCCCCATGATATGTTTCAATATTTGTTAAAGTAAATCAGTACTTTGACAGAGAGAGTCAATCAAATGACTCCACGAGCACCTGAAGTAACAACACCTTGGCTATTTACAGTTACTTAGAAATCTCCAGCTCTGAATATATCTCAGCCATGCACATTCATGTAAGTTCACTGAATAACCAACTAGAGCACTTAAGGCACAACTCAGAAATTACAACTCGATTTCTAATCAGTACAATTATAGAGATATGTACTCTGAACCAAGCTCATGTGTTTCTTTTAACACAATCCACGATTCAGTCGACTCTAAAATGGAGAGAGTGTTAAGAAATGAGAGGACATATTCAAGTTAAATCAACAAGCCAAAGGATGATCCAACTTATATCTTTAAATATGACCCGCTTTCAAACGAAGTAAGAGAGCGTAAGTTTCCTGAAAAGTTTCATCTGCCAAACTTCAGAAGTTTCAAGGGAAATACAGATCTGAATGAATAATTTTGAATTGGGTGTTAAGAGCATTCAAAGGATATACAAATTTTAAGAGCACTGAAAATACGGGTTTCACTATGAGCAACAAATGGCTTTATATCTCGAAAACATCTTGATAATGGAACGCTTCTTCACTAGCAGTTTGGAGAACGGTGCTTTAACTTGGTTAGGATTCTACCGTCCAACTCACTTTGAAATTTTAAGAGCATTAAAGAACTGTTCATTTAAAATTATTCTTGCAATATCAGACAAGGTGATATACTTGAAGGAGTTTTTTGAGTTATAAGACAAGAAAATGAGAACTTTATAGATTTCTTAAGACGGTTCAAAGCTACAACATCACTTGTTGACAAGTCACAAGAAAAATTTCTTTATGTTCTTTTCAGAAATGCTCTAATACTAGGGAAAATCAGGGATTCTTTCACTAGTTCCTTTTATCTTTTCTCCAAGAAGTCCATAAAAAAGATGGAAAATGAGTCAAAAGATAACAGGACCATATAGCGTCTCACCCATGACATCAGAGCACAAAGTTTACTCGGCTAGACCATCAACAGGCAATGCAAGATCATATTCTCTGAGGTCGCCAAACAAGTCTTCTGAGAAGGCTAACTACAAAGGTGAGTCAGATGCTAAATGGTTAGATGGGAGTAAAAGTTTTACCAATCTGAACGCACCCCCAAGAAAATTTATATTTGGTGAAGAAAAAGCCATATTTCTTAACTCCAAGAAAAATGAGAAATGAGTCAAAGGGAAGAGCTTATTGGGCCTATCATGAAGCTTTTGGTGATCATACTAATGACTGCAAGAATTTGATCAGGTTGTTAGATAACTCGATTAAGAAAAGTCCATATGAAAGAGTTCATTGTACAAGATCAAACCCAAACTCCATCAAAGGAAGTAAAAGGATGTGTAAATATGATTCACTCTGTAGCTCGATCTGGAAATGATTCACAACTCGATTTAACTGACAGAAATAAGAAGTGTTAGAGCTTTGCTCAGTTGAACCCACAAGTTTTTTTAATCTAAAGCTTGTTGTCAATGTTAGATGATTAAAATTATATATAGACTTATAGTCTACTAAGTCAAGCCTCAGATTATGATAGAATTTGGTAGTTGAGTATCAGACATTACTTTCGAAAACTGAAGATTGACGAAGACATTTGGAAAACCTATGTAACAGGTATGTACTGAACCATCTATTTTACCCATTATCTTACCATTCTATCTTTTTGAGAAGATGTCGTATGACTTCTAGTATATTTACAAATAAGAAGTTTCGAGTCAAGATTTCTTTGTTAAAAATCTCGAAATATGGTTCTAAGCAAAGGTGTTCAACGATCCTTAAAAAAATTAGTTCTAAACAATTTTTTTGTGTGAATTAATTTGTGGATCAATTAAAAATTGCTCGCGCAAATGATTTTATCATGTAAGAAGGTTTTAAACATCATAAGAGAGAAATATTGAACTTTTTGATATTTTTACTCAGGGTAGGTTGGCGAAACAGTTTGCAAACAATAAATATTTGTGATTAATTTCTTAGGTATTTAAATGAACATCAAATTGTTTTAGTTCTTTGGCATACTTGTTAAACCGAACAATCATTATACATGGTTCCAGAAATGGTTTCTAGTGTATATTCTTCTATTATATTTTCAAGACCTTAAAGTGTTTGCTTGATTCTCAAGTTATCTTGGCTTGAATTCTAAGAAACCCTTGGACCTTGAAAATATATAAATTGAGATGATCTTTCAACTTGGAAAATCAAGCCCTGACACTTTGTGTCCTAGTTAATTATAGAATCGTCCTCTACACACCTAGGTTTCCTTTGAGAAACATAATTAGGTCCACGATTAAAGGACTTCACTTTGGGGAATCGTGAAACCAGGTCCGACTATCTTTACTTTGATAGTTTGTGTATCATGATCTTGTTTTTTTTGTTATCGAGGTTTTCGTAATCTCTTTCAGGAAAGATAGATATTAATCACAAAGTTTTGTTTGTCTCAGAATTTGTGATTCTTCAAGATAGATATTTGAAAACTTATCTTAATTGATTTTTTGAAGATTGTTCTTGAGAGGTGGTTAAGAATCTAGGCTTCTCTTCGGGAGTCGTAGGTTACGGATTTGTGAGGTTTGCTAGCATTGTCTATTGAAAATAGATTTCCTCACTTGATATTTAATCAAAATGGAAATCAAATAGGCTTATCTGTTATAGGCAGATTTGTATCAAAAGTCTTCAGTTAGGTTGAAGCAACTTTCAGGCTGTAAAAGATGTCAGCCAAGGGAATCAATTGCATAGAGCCTTGTGAGGTTCAGGAGAGGTAAGGAGCGCGACTGTAACCGAATCCCTTGGAGGGTGGATTCGGTCATAACTACATTCCAGTTTAAAGTCTGATAATAGGCAAGTGTCTGTAGCGGCTTAATACAGTTTGGTGTTCAAATCTGGACGAGGTCTTAGGGTTTTTCTGCTATTGTGGTTTCCTTGTTAATAAAACTTTTGGTGTCTTGTGTTTTTCTTTTTCCACATCACGTTATTTCTTTTTATAATTGGATTTACATAGGTTTGTACGTATTCAATCTAAGTAGATACATCCTCTTAATTATAATTGATTACGAGACTATTATCTTGTAGAATTTGTATCTTGAAAGATAGATAAAAAGTTTAATTACTTGGCATAATTCCGATTGAATTATTTGGATACGACTAGATTGATCTTGGATATTGATTTTTGAGATCGTTTAGGTACTCTGCTTAACAATCAGGTTCATGGACTCTGAGTCGATATGCATAATGATTGAGTAGATGTTAGAGATATAAACACTATATACATATTGTCCAGGATCATTCAGTTGGTCTACTTGCAACTGTATTAAGTTTTGTCCATACAGGTTGCCGAACAAAAAAGTTATGTGTTTACTTGGAACCCCTGCGTTTTCAGGAAGCTTTATGTGATTACTGTTACCAGCTTGCATCCTAAGTTCCTAACTATGAAGGATTACTTTTTCCATAAAAGAAAAACAGTATTTTGAGGCAACATTTCAGCACAGTTGAGAGTAACTGGGTTCCTTTCGAAGGTCTTCCTGATCAAGAGTTCCGAGAAAAGGACAACCTTTAACTTTTACTAAAGCAACACCACTAGCGCCATACTTCACTGATGATATGACAACCAACGTCAGAATGAATTTTTAAATAATGAGGATACCCAAATGCACCACGCTTTTTTGTTTTAACCCATAAGTCCAATACCAAGTGTGATCATATATGGAAAAAATTGAGACAATACAACAACAAGGTATTCACTTGATAATAGTTACGATCCAAAAATGATTTACTATAGGATCACTATCAAGTGATTAGGATTTAATGTACGAGTGTAATTTACTTTATTATAATAAATAATTATAATGCGTAAGTAAAGTAAATGACACAAGAAGATTTTGTTAAAGGAGAAACCGCAAATGCAGAAAAACTCCGGGACCTAGTCCAGTTTTGAATACTCTCAGAATTAATCCACTATACAAAGAACAAATCCAACTTCGTATAGTTGAGACCAAGACCCCTAGTTAATTAGTTCCGTTAGTATCCCTGCATCTACGACCTACTGGTCACGCATGTGAATCCCAAAACATAAAATCACCATCTTGAGTTTCTTTACCAATATAAAGTCTTAAGCACTCAACTCATTTGATCGTCTTCCAAACAATAAAGGAACAAAGGTGCTTGGTAGCTACTCCAATAATCTTTTGATAAAAGATTCGTTGAGTTTTGACAAAGGCTCTTCCGTTTAAACTAGTAAACTCCTTTGTCGGGTAAGATCAATCCAAATTAGTAACTTATATTCGGATTCACAACTATCAGATTCGGATATTGAATAATGCCACCAAATGATAGTTGTCGATCTAAACGACTATATGATCAAATCTATCAAAGATAAACCGGATCTAAGTCGGATCCCAGCCAATCAAGATGTGTGCAAAAATCACGAGATACTAAAACCAATAAGAAAAATTCTTCTTGTCTTCAAATCTTCAATTACCTTCTTATGTACCTGCACTGCACAAACTTAAATCCACTTATGATCGATCACACACAAAACGGAGTCTGTTAACAATGGATGATCACAAGTTGTCTTTAGATCTAAAAACAGTTCTAAAGATCTCTTCCATACTTTAATCTAGTTTGAGTGATCCTTATGTCAGAAAAGAAGGCTCTCAAGAATAATCAAACTAGGTGCAATCAAAGTTTCAACAACCGTTAGTCAATCAAATCAATAATCGAAAACTAAAATAACAATGCAATTATCTAGTTTCCCACCAATGGTACTTGTAGAACTTCTTGATTGCACAGAAGTCTGTAAACGAGCGATCGTAAGATATTTCACCTAATTAGGATACTTTCCTCTCCAGATAGACGACTCCACCAGAAACAACACGAATGAAGTTTACCTGGATCTTATGATAGTTTGCAAGAATATGGAATAAGTACCTAATTTCGGTTTCCTTATTTCCAACTAATATCCAACATGTAATTCCGAGATATCTCACTAGAAAATATCTAATATGAGTTTAGCACTAAACTAATATAACTTTCCAAGAGATATGTTTTGATTTGCTGGAAAATCAAAAACATATAATCGAAAATTCTTAACTCAAAGAATCTCAATATTTCGGATTGGGATCACCTTGAGTATCATGGAATATCTTTGGACAAATATAAGAATTGTATCCATGTCCAAATTATGTCGACATCCAGAACTTTCCTATTTAGCAAAACCTAATTCAAGACTTACACAAAACCGTAAAGTAATATGTGAATATGAAGGATCGGTTTTTCTCTTGGGACCGGTTCTACCATGTCTCCTAACATAGGTTAAGATCGGTTCTATCAAGGCTCCAAATATAGGTAGGGATCGGTTCTACCATGACTCCCAAAAAAAAGGTAGGATCGGTTCTACCAAGTATCCCAATATAGGTAAGGATCGGTTCCACCAAGACTCTCAACAATAGTTAAGATCGGTTCTACCATGTATCACAAATTGGTAAGGATTGGTTCTACCAAGACTCTCAACATAAGTCAATATCGGTTCTACCGTATATCCCAAACTAGGTAAATATCGATTCTACCATAATTCTCAACATAAGTCAAGATCGGTTCTACCAAAGATATTACCTAGGTTTGAATTGGTCATTTAATTGATCTTCAATGAAGACCGGACCAAAACGCTTATTGATTTCCTTTCGGTTACAAAACAAGTTTCGTATATGTACTTCCTTTATCCATATTTAATCAAGCATAGTTTCGTAGGACGAAATCACACCTATATACAATACACAATCAAGTAACAAGTTACATAGATTATGCCGATGACACTTTTTTACGATTCTCAAAAGATAAAAGTTATACTTCGTAACCAAATATTCTTCCTTGACACTTTGATCATAATAAAATGACCAAGTATAATACTAGAGTATTAAATATAATCTCGCATGTTATGTTTTCAATCTTAAATGACTTGAAAGAAACTGTAGGATTGGAAACAAGTCATGTCAGTATACCATACCTCAAGTGCAAGGATGATGTCTTCATTGTAGTCTATACGTCTTCACGATCTTCAAGGTAATACTTGTATGTCTCAACATTCTTAGATTTTCTAGTATAACCTAAACAAAGTTGACTTTAATACATTTAATCAAGCGACTCTAATTGAGTTTTGATACTAAAAGATGACAACCAAACTTGACATACCAACGCTTGGTGGGTTCAACCGAGCAATGCTCTAACATGCATAGATTATGTCAATGTCACATTTACGAAGTTCAAAAGATAAAAGTTAATACTTTGTAGTCAAATATTCTTCATTGGCACTTTGACCATAATAAAATGACCAAGTCTAATACTAGATTATTAAAATGTAACCTCACATGTTATGTTTTCAATCTTAAATGATTTGAAAGCAACGATAGGAATGAAAACAAGTCAAGTCAGTATCACTATACCTCAAGTGGAAGGATGATGTCTTCATTGTAGTCGATACGTATTCACGATCTTCAAGGTAATACTTGTATGTCTCAACATTCCTAGACGTTCTAGTCTAACCTAAACGAAGTTGACTCTTGTACATTCAATCAAGCGACTCTAATTGAGTTTTGATACTAAAACATGACAACCAACCTTGACATACCAACGCTTGGTGGGTTCAACCGAGCAACGCTCTAACAATTTTAGAGACTTACAACCTTTGACCAAAGATCTGGTGAGACGAATATATGTGATCAATACATGTTTCCAGCGCCAAACTATAGTTGCACAAAATCCCACAACCCGCTACACTATGATTTATCCGCTTAAGCTTGATTATACTTAGAGAGAAAATGCTAATGTGTTAGATGATGCAAACTTATGCGTGAATATAAATCTAAAGTTAAATAGACATAAGCAAGTAAATGATCATCGGAACCAAGGGTTTAGGGAGTTTGGTTGTTAAATATATCTAGTCCAAAGAAATTTTACTAGTATTTCTGAAGTTACGAAAAATGACATCACTTATACGCTAGGGATATGAAGTGATTACAATGAGAAGATTAAGGCTAAACTCTCAAGAACAAGATAACAAATCTATTAAATTAAGCATGTATCCTTTTTCTCTCTATTTTATGTTGTCCCTATGCAGACTCTAAGAGCTATCACTATGGTGGGGGGTATACCTTCTCTATCCCTCATATGTAGGGAAGGGATGTCACAAGGAAGCCAACCTTGCTATGTGGCATATCATCCCTTCCCTACATGACAAGGCTACTGAGTAGCCGTATAAATAGTGTCACACGTCTACTGAGTAGCCGTATTAGTCAACTCATTGACTTGACAAATACGGCTATTCAGTAGCCGTATCATATGGTTAAGTCCTCAGAAGCGCGCTCGGGCTCCCCAGTTCTTCTTCTTCTTCCTTCTTCTTCTTCTCTATTTTTCTCCTCTCCACACCATAATTCGATTTGAAGACCCTCTGGTGCGATTCAAGAGCTAAGATTCAATGGGTTTGTTCCTTAGTATACGGTGAAGCATTTGCCTATTTCAATTTCGTGTTTCATCAACTAAATCGTCCAAGGTGAGTGTTTTAAATTTTAGGGTTTAAATTTAATTTCAGTTTGATTATGATTAAATTGGAGATGTTAGGTTCATTAAAAAGCTTCCTTGTATGTTGTTTGATCGTTTGACACATTGTTGATTGAATTTATGGTATATTGTTGATTGAATCAAAGTGGTTGTTGTTTATGAATGATTGTTGATATAGATACGGTATTATTATTCATATTTTTTGATTGATGGATGATTAAATAATAGGTATTATATCTAGGGCAGACTGTTGGCGGAGAGATTGTATTTGGATGGATAATCTAGGATTGAATTATTATTTTGTTCTTGTTTGATACATTATTTTGTACAATATATATGCATATGCATTGTAGAATTTTAGAATAAAATGGATTATTTTGTGATGATTTTGTGTCCATGTGTGTTGTAAATGTACTCCGCTGATTTTCCACGACTTATGAATGAAAGAATTCCGGTTTCTTCTAAACAACATAGTGATCATAAACTGAAAATCCTAATCTCGACAGATGAGAAGTAGTTATCTCTTAAACATCGAAGTAGTGTAAGCCGACTTCATGACAAAAAGGGAAACTACATTACTGGAACTTAAATACGACCTTACTTAAAAAAAACAAAACAATTAAACTAAGTTATTACAAATTGAACATATTATGTTGTTGCCTCTCCAACTGCCTGGCCAATATGGCATTCTGTTTTAATTCAAAGTACCTTTTTGCATTTGGAGCCATCTTTTCGAGATCCAATTGCATTATTTCCCTTTCTTCTTTGTCTCGAGAAGCTTCAATTTGTTGTTGTGTTGTCTCTAGCAACCTTTCCATAATTTGGTTTTGTTGTTGCTGACGAGGTGCGATTGTAGTTCGGGATTCTTTTAGATAATCAATAAGTTTACTGCCAGTGTCACTCATCTGGGAGTTTTACGAGGATGGTGTGTCGGGTCTACTTGTCCCGGCGACATTTTTATTCATTAGGGCTTTTTTTGCTGCTCTAGAAATGCGTTTATCTCCTGTAAATCCAGCTGACGACGTTCCAGGTATTGTACTTGGGTTCGTACGAGGGGCATATCCTAGTGGAAAAGGGATACCTCTAGGGACATGGTTTTGAAATTGATTTGCAAATGGAGTCTCCATGAATTGACTTGTAGGTGGATTTTGAGAAAATTGGTTTGGAGAACTAAACGTATTAGAGAAAATTCCATGAATTTGAGATGACGGAGGATTAGAATCTTGGTCCATATCTTCAACACCCACTTGTACATTAGGAGCATCTTTAAGCATTTCATACTCGACATCTCGCTCAAAGTTTTTTTTGTGTATTTCAACATGTAAGCTTTTCGCAATTAACATCTACACCAATGTAAACAAACCATAAATAAGATACGCATAAATAAAACTATTTACAAACAACATATACAACAACTATAATGAAACATAGTTAAATAACATACCCGGTTAATAGAGTCCAATCGGAAAACCTATCCACTTCATTCTTGATTTTTCTATACCGATTACGAATGCTTTTTGCAGTATACGTGCTTGTCTGTTCCCACCACAAGCTTCCACATATTTTTCAAGAAGCTTGTCCCAAAACTCCTCCTTATCTTGATAACTGTTATAACGGAGAGCTATGTACTGAGTAAGAATGTGTTGATCTTCCAAAGTACTAAACCTCGTTCTCTGCTTCCTTTTTTGCGCCTGATTCTCCGACATTATTGAGCAAAACAAAATTTAAATGTATTACTTAAAAAAAAAAATTGGAGAGATTTTAGTGAAGAAATCAATTGATGTAAGAAGAAGAAATTGATTTGGTGTGGTTTGAGTAGAGAATTAGAGTGGTATTTATAGAGAATTTTGAAAAAATGACCGTTGGGATCCGACGGTGGAGAAGATATAGCCGTTATTAATGATGGATGGTTAGGATCGGGTGTGACAGAGGTGTAAACGAAAAAGGTCAAGAAAATATTATTTCCGAAATGGCTACTGCTACTGAGTAGCCGTATCAACGGCAATACGGCTACTCAGTATCCGTAAAGCAGAATTTCACACGGCTAAACAGGCGGAATCAGATGTGATCCTCCATGTAGGGAAAAGGGTTAATATCCCTACTCATTTAGGGATTTGGGAGACCATAGGGGTTGGATTTTGGTTTCTTTGAGGAAAATTGAGGATAAGAATGAACCCCTCCATAGTGCTAGCTCTAATGGTTTATTTTATAGTCCAAATGAACTCCCCAGAATCACAGATTCTCAGGATTATTCTTTGTGGTGCTCTTGGGTAATCGCCCGATTGTACTTGGTTGCCCACCTGATCAACTTGTACTTCCTAGACACGTACCCTATTTACCTGGTCTTGGCCCAGTTGACTGCTCTGACTCCACATCAAATCCCCCAGCGCTCCCTTTGATCTCCATCGCTCATTTAAATCCCAGCTTCCCACTCGTCCTCATCTCTTTATCTTGGTAAATTTCTCAGTTATAACAATCACGTGGGTATAATGTTCCCATGCCTCAGCGGTAGCACAATAATATCTTACAAACGTCTTGGATTTATGAAAGATGAGACCGTATGACTCCGGATTATTGCAGAGAGATTCTAATTTTCTATTTTTGCTAGTAACTTTGTTACTTGTTCCTTCGGGTATATTTTGCAAATGTTTTGGCTGGTAAACAAGGTATTTTGTTACTTACAAAAAAAAAAAACAATGCTTTTTTTTTTATTTGTGGGTTCCACTGATCTCAGCTTTTCGGGAGACATGCAGGGGTGCATTGTGTGTGGTGATTTTTTGGTGTAGTTTTTTTCTCGATCTGTAAAGATTTTTTGAAAAAAAAAATACTCGTTTTTTTTTTGATGCAAAGATACTTATATTAGAAAAAAGATCTACCGCTAGCATAGACTGGCCTTATATTTGTCTTCCCTGATTTCCTTTATGAAAATATCAGGAATTTGACAATGATAATCTAAAGAAGTTTTGCCAGTTCTAGCTTTGTTAGCAATTACATGTGTTGTATTGTTTGCCTGCCGCTTAACATATATAACATCTGTCCAAAAAAACAAGATAAAAGCTGCCTTATTTCATATACAATGTTGTCATTCGTCCTGTGGACTGAAGATTTGGCAGACTTCACACAGTTGATTAGATTGACACAGTCACCTTCAAGCACCACCTTTGTCAGCTTTGCTTCTCTAGCCCAGTTGATTGCTTCTTTAAAGTCTAGACACTCGGCCTGCTCTGGATCTATTCCTCCATTAACGATCCTCCCTCTGATGCCTTCACAGTTTCCTGTAGAATTGTGCATGATTAAACCAATGCCAATATGAGAGTTCTTGCTATCCAGTGATGCATCCATATTAATTTTAATAATATCACCCACCGGTGGAGACCAGCATACCACCATTGGCTCTTTATTAGGTAACTTCTCTGTTGTACACTGATTAACCATATACTTTATAGAGTGAATTGTCGACTGCAAGTTTGATATTTTATTTTCAAACTCTGTGAGACATCTATTTTTCCAGATGAACCAGGCAGTTATCATGATCATGGAAGTCCAAGTGGAGTCTTTACTGTCTGCTTTAAGTAAGCAAGAGCTTAGCCAACCTTTAAAGGGAATATTGTTGTGCTGTAAGCTAGAAATATTAACATCTATTCTGAACCATACTGATCTTGAGTAATCGTAATGAAGTAGGAGATGATCTATGGTTTCTGCATGTTGAGAGCATCTGGAGCATATTGGGTTTACATTGTGGTTTACCCTATGTAATGTATCTTTTGTCGGCACAATATCTCTTAAGCACTTCCAAATAAATATTTTAATCTTGTATGAAACCTTTGTTTTCCATAAGCTTTTCCACACTTGGGTAGGAATTCCAGAGATTCTTTGAGCATTCAAGTTTCTTGACTGTCTTAGTAATTCTTTATAGGTTGACTTGACAGTGAACTCACCTGTTCTACTCAGCTCCCATATTAATTTGTCTGTACCTTGCTGAACTAGTGGCATCTTAAGTATTAGTTCTGTTGTTTCCTCTGGGAAAACTCTACGTATTAGTTGGTCAATCCATCTTCTTGGCTCTTGTAGCATTAGATCTGATACATAAACTATTCGAATAGGTTCTAAGAAGTTTGATTTAGGAAGGGGGGGTGTATGTAACCCTCTCACCCATTTATCATACCACACCAAGGTTTTTGTACCACATCTCACATCCCACCTATGGAATTGTCTTACATAAATGAGACCCTCCTCTAAGCCTTTCAAGATCCAAGAGCTATTATTATGATTTTGTTGAAGATGAAGAAAGCTACAAAAAGGAGAGTACTTGGCATTCATGAGTCGAGTCCAAGGCTTATCCTCTTCGGTACACAGTCTCCATGCTAACTTGATCATAAGAGCTTTGTTATATAACTCTATATTTCTAAAGGCTAACCCTCCTTCTTCCTTCGGTAAGCAGAGTGAATTCCAAGCAATTGGATTATAACCCCTATTTTTTTACGGCCCCACCAAAACTTCCTCTGAATTAATTCAAGTTTAGTAATAAGAGTCTTTGGTAGTCTGAAATTAATCATATAATGAGCTGGCATAGCATCTAATACTGATCGTATAAGTGTAGTTCTTGTCGCCAAATTTAATGTTTTAGAACACCATCCTTGAAGTCTGTGCTCATAAGAGTCTTTTACTGAAGCAAAAGATTTAGTTTTAGACTTCTCCAAAAGAATGGAAAGACCCAGATATTTGTCTGCATTTATCAGTTGTTTAACTCCCAGACTATTTAAGATTCTTTGTTTGTGTTCAGGGGTTATAGCTCCTGCAATAAATGCTGATGATTTATTGAAGTTGATGATTTCTCCTGACAACAGACTGAACTTGTGAAGGATCTCTTTTATCTGTTGAATTCCTTTATCAGAGGCATGGAAGAATAGCATACAATCATCCGCAAAAAGCAGATGACTAATAGCTATGGATTTATTAGTTGCTTGAATACCTTTTATTAAGCCTATAGACTCAGCATGCATTAGGGATCTTGTGAAGTATTCCATGGATATTATGAATAAATATGGGGATAGTGGATCACCCTGTCGAAGTCCTCTAGTAGGTATATAGGGATTACACAGATTACCATTGAGTCAGACTGAGATAGATGTAGTTGAAATACACTGTTGTACTATTATCCTCCATTCTTCACAGAAACCCAAAGAAGCTAATCAACAAAAGGCCATTCAATTGCATCAAATGCCTTTGGCATGTCTAGATTGAGGGCTACTAGACCTTGCTTTTTCTGTGATTTCTTCATTGAGTGAATCAATTCATGAGCCACAACAATATTGTCATTTATATATCTTTTAGGAACAAAAGCTTCCTGAGTAGGGGAGATGATCTTATCCATTAGTGGTTTCATTCTAAGTAATAGTAACTTAAAGATTATTTTATAGGTTATATTACAAAGCCCAATTGGTCTGTAATCAGTTGGAGTTGAAGGGTGATGGGTTTTAGGTATCAAACATGTAGTGGTTTGGTTAAGATGGGGTGGTAGATATTTAGTGAGGAAAAATTGTTGCACTAAATGAATACTATCCTTGCCAACTATAGACCATTGAGTTTGAAAGAATCCGGCAGGGAACCCATCAGGCCCCGGGGCATTCCAACTAGGTATAGTATTTAAAGCTTCATAAATTTCATCCGCTGATGGAACAGAGATCAAGGATTGGTTTTCCTCAGTTGTAATTATTGGCCTAATTAAATCAAAAGAGTCCTGCTGGAATTCTGGATTGGTAGAAGTTGCTATATATTGAAAATGTGATGTAAGAAGCTTTTCAAGGCTCTCCATAGAGTAACACCAGTGTCCATTGCCATCTTTCAAAGAAGTAATGTGGTTTCGTGCCCTTCTTCTATTTGCTCTAATATGAAAATAACGCGTGTTATTATCTATATCTTGGACCCAATGATCTCTTGACTTTTGATTCCAAAAATCTGCTTCAATCCTTTTCCAGTACTCAATTTCTCGAATAGTATCACTTATTTCTTCCGAAATATTATCACTAAACGGTTTTGCTTGTAGCTGAGAAAGAGAAGCAAGTAAGTGCTGAACATTAGAATGAACACTACCAAAATGCTGTTTATTCCATTTTGATAATTTCCTTCTCATTGTTCCTAACTTAGCATTGAGATCCATGTTTGTTGGTGTAGAAGTCCACGTGTTTAAGATTAAATCAGCACATGTGGAATCTTGTAACCAACATCTAAAAAACTTCAAACCTTTACTTTGTCTTGGCACAAAACTATCAGTTATTAATAATAAAGGGCAATGGTCAGACCCTAAAATGGAAGATGCAAAACTTTTGAGTTAGGATAATCTCTGACCCAACTTGAGTTGTGTAGAGCATAATCTATCCTTGTTCTTTTGTATCCTTTTCCATTAGTTTTGTTAGACCAAGTATATTTTGTACCCACATAGCCCATGTCCATTAATCACACACTGTCCACAACATTACACACCCAATTATCCAAGGAATTAGTACTAGTTGAAGCATGTTGCTTATTCAGAGGAATGTTCAAATCTCCTATAATCACCCATGGCTGATAAACATTATCACCCAACTCTCTAATAAACTCCCACTGATGTTGTTTCATCTCATAATGAGTTGATCCATAAACACAGGAAAGAAGTCATTATTGATTAGATGCATCTGAAGTGACTAAAAGATGAATCATGTTATTATTACTACTTACTAAATCACAGGGAAAGCCATATTTCCACATCAACACTAATCCACCAGATAGTTCTATGGAGCTTACAAAAAAATAGATTAGGATAGCAGTAGGATTGCATTAACACTTTAGCTCTAGCTTCAGAGACATTAGTTTCCATTAGGAAGACAATGTCAGGATTATTTTGTTGGATGATGTAAGCTAGGAAATCTCTCGTTTCTTTGGAATCTAGTCCTTGTACATTCCATGATAAAATCTTCATGATGATGTGTAAATAATAATGATGCAATTTAAAATGAAAGAAAATTGAAAACTGAATATGTAGATCGAAAGTATAATATGAAAGCACAATATAGTTTTAATAAATATAAGGATAATGTATAAGTACCTGTGCATCAGTGCTGGAAGAAGTTTCTTTGTGTCTCTTGGATTGGTTTTGCTCAGATACTGTGCCATGGAAGGAAGTGTGAGAATTAGTGGATGGTGTACGATCATCAAGACTCACACATTCATATCCATACTCATCTAAATTATGACCATTGTGATTGAAACTTGCTAGGTTTTCCTCCACATGATGCATGAGTTCCTTCAGTGGCTCCTTAAAAGCTTGATCTAAGTTAGCTGCATCTGGGTCTAAAATAGAAGCATTAAGGTCATCCATAGTAAAATCAAAAGCACCTAGAGCCATATAAGCTTTAAGAAGCTCCATATTCGACCCGTAACCACTTTTTTGACCCATTGACATATTAAATTTCTCTCAGTTGATTCTCCACATATGTCTCAGACATATTACCTAAAAGGTCCCCGCTTTCTAGATTATTAGCATTATTATGCTGCATGACATTGAAATTGCTAGGACCACCTTCTTCAATTCTGATTCTTTTTTCCTGTCTTTGGACCACTAAATCATGCAAATTTTCTAATGCATGTGTCTGTAGCATACCTTGAGCATTACCTTCATCTTCAGTCTCAGAGGGAATAGACAAGAGAGGAATGTCTCTGACCATTTTGTCTTTATGCTGTTCTTTCAGATTTACTGAGTCCTTTGAAACTTCCATAATAAAATGAACTAGATTCTGCTGGATTCCATGCATGCAATCAGATTCAGTCACCACAATCTGCTGATCCAAATTTGTACTTTGGTCCTCATTATTTATCCCTTTAGCCTTTTGATTAGCCTCTAGTGCTCGTTGTTTTGCAGCTTTAGTCTTTCTCACATCTGGGTTTGTCCATGATGGAGGATCATAGATAGAAGTAGAAGAAAGATGGCCCCTCTGCTGTTGAAGAAGATACACCGCAATTGTAGAACAGTCTGCTTCATTATGATCTATGGTGTAACAAAAATCACAGAGATTAAAAGGTTGTTTTTCATAATACAACTAATCCACACTTCCTCACCAGCAGCATTCGTCACCCAAAAACCTCTACGAAGTGGATTACGAACATCAATCATAACTGAGACTCTCTGTATCTTTCCTTTAGGAAGAACACAATCAGGCGGGTCCAATTCTTTTACTTCTCCCATTGCTGTAGCTAAACTATACACAATGTTAACAGTTGCAAAACCCGGCTGCATGTTATAAAACCTTAACCAAAATAACTGCTTTGTCAGATCCACTAGACTTTTTGGTATTTCAGGGTTCCATGGAACAAGAACAAACAAACCCCCATCTAGAAACCAGGGCCTTAACTTTAGAACGACATCATATTCATCTTGTGTTTGGAACTTTACTAGAAAGGATTCATCTTCTTCTTTTTTTATGTAAATATCTTTACTTTTCGGCCACAGAATCTTCAGCTCTTTGTCCAAGTCACTAACTGAGAAAGCTTTATCTGAATAAACTTTTCCCAGAAAGAAGTGTTTGAACTGTATTGCTCCTTGACGTAAATCTTCTGCTGAGATAATTGGTTCTTTCAATGCTCTCAATCTGTCTGCTATCGATGTAGAAGCCATTTTGTTTTGAACTTGCACAAGCTGAGAGTCCATAGTAAAGACAACAGCATAGCAGAATAAACTTGTGGAGAAGATAACGAGGAGGAGGAACCGTATAGAAAATTCGTTGCCTCTCTTTCACTCTGTGAATGTTAAACACCTGTTGAAAGGTTTCTTACAGTCATTAAAGAATGTCCTCTCTTTAATTGGGCGGCAGCTATAATAACTCGTAACCCTAAACAGTGTTGGTTGAAGGCCCAAACTGACAACTATTAAAACCGTGATCAATACACCATAATCAAACGGTAACAAAGGAATCAACGCGTGCATCAGGAGAACCAATAGTGAATCCATGGCAGCAGAATAATTTAATTCCATAAAAACAAGACAAAACCGCTCCAATTCCCAGCAACTCTTCTGCACTGAACCAGGACTTAGACAGAGAATAAAATGGCAACCATGTTAATCTATGATGTCTACTAATGATAATAAACAGTTATGAATAGAATTGTAAAGAGTAATTGCAAAGATAGAGAAGAATTTTAAAATTTGCAGAGCATGAATTACAACGATTTGCATTGAGTCATTCGCCGATTTAGAGGAAAGAGAAAGTTCTCTCATACTCGTATTTTATTTAGTAGAACTGGTAAAGCACGATGATTATGATTTCTTTTTGTTAGTCGGTCAGAGTCTCAAATTTAGGTCAAAGTTAGGTCACTGGTATCTCCATCCAGTGACTTGACCACTGTACCGTATAATACAGCGACATAGCTGATAGTTATATCCCGAGAGAGCAATATAGAAATGAAATAGGAGCTTAAAGCAGCAATTTCAGTATAACTCACTACTGAGAGGTCCATTTTTCTTTCCCTGGAGAAAGGAAGAAACAAAGATGAAGAAGAAAAAGAAGAAAAAAGGAGGTTTCTTCATTAAATTCCAGATGAAGATGTGTTCTAAAGAGGAGGTTTTCTGGATTAAATTCTTGCTACTATTTCTGGGAACAATTAATGGAAGTTATAATGTAAGTTGATTTTTAGATTCAGTCCACTAAATGCATACTTCTTGATTCTCTTGGATTCTGATTTTGTTGTTAGATTCTGAATCTTTCTACTTAACCGCACTTCTCAGAATCTCAGTTCTCATTACTAATTAACCCTAATTCTGTTCTTGTTTATCTCAGTGGAAACGCCATTTTCATGTAATTTGAGCAATTGAAGCTGAATTCAGTCATTTATACAACTGCCCTCCTGATTAGTGAGAGAGAGGGAGGGCAAAATGAAGTTTTGGAAGGAGTATTTGTCACAAATGTTGCCTGAGTGGAAGGATGCATACTTAGACTATACATATCTCAAAACATTGTTGGAAGACATCCGCAAGGTGGAGAAAGAGAAGGGACAGACACAACAGAAATCATTGGTTCGAGACTTGAGATTGTACAGGTCTTTCAGTGGGTTGCACAAACGAAAAAGTCATGATTTCATAAATGGAGAAGATATTGAAGACCAATTTATAGTGGTCAGGGAAGTGGAGGGAGTAGGAAACTCTATTGTGAAGTACGAGACTAAGTTTGCTGAAGACGCAACTGAGCAAGAAGTAGTTTTCTTCAATACACTTGATTATGAATTCAGCAAGGTTGATAAGTTCTACAAGGACAAGGTTGAGGAGGTTATGAGCGAAGTCACGCTGCTTGATAAACAAATGGATGCGCTTATTGCGCTACGGATCAAGGTCGAGAATCCGAGTCTTGATATGTCTGGTGCAGTGCGAGAGCTCGTGGCTGATGTTGCAAGCTTGGTTACTACAGCTGTTTCTAACTCAAGCACCCCAAGAATGCCAAGTAAGTGTCTGTAGCATATGCTGCGACTGTTTTAGCGCATTAACGGGATAAATCTATGTAATCTATTACTTTGTTAGCTATGTGCCACATGTAATGTCTAAAAATTGCAGGGAAAGAGCAAATGTTCGTGATACAAGAAGAAACGGGGACAGCAGATGGAGAAGATCTCGAGAACTCTAATGGAGGTGTGGATGTTGATAAAAGTAATGGTGGCAATGACCACTTTAAACCAGCTCCGGTGGAAATTCTTGAACATGTTAAAATCAACAATGAACCAAGAACTCCAAAGTCAAATATAAAGGCCATGCTCCTCAAGGATTCCAAAGATAAGAAGTTGAATTTTAACGGGAAGCAGTTGAAAAGGGCTGAAGAGCAGCTAAAGCAGGTTTTTATTGAATTCCACTGGAAGCTTCGCCAACTAAAACGTTATAGGTGTGTAACAAGCAGTAAATTGGCTTTCAGAACTTTTCTGTATATAACTTTGTTTTACATAATATATTATTTTTTACTGCTTGATGCACCAGCTTTATGAACCTGTTGGCACTGTCGAAAGTGATGAAGAAATATGACAAGGTCAGCAGCACCTTTCATCAGTATATCAATGATTTCATTGTTAAAGGCAAATAGCAAGGATACCTACTATCTGGTTAAGGCTTGTGTTTTACTTGCAGTATTGTCTGCTTTCCCTGTCTAATTAATAGTTTTGACTAGGCTGATGAAGGATATGTTTGTATTTGTTTTCTGTCGTGTTCATGTAGATTACGTTGAGGGGTGCAACAAAATCATACCTAAGAGCAGTGGACAACTCTTACATTGGCAGCTCTGATGAGGTTCGTTCAAATGTGTTCATTAATCACTGATAAGCAGCTCAATTTGGTCAATCTTATATAATAGAATTAAATGCTTTATAAAGAGATCCCTCAAGAGAAAACCAAATATAATCTTCTAAATACAAATTTAAGACCTCAAATTTCTATGTCAAAATTGTTTCTGCTGCTGTATGTGTTTACCAGATTTCATCTTTCTTTTGTTTATCTGGAAACATATTCTTAGAATTTGCATTTACTTTGTATCGTGACTGCAACAACTTATTTTAATACCCGAAGAATACATGAAGATGGCTTCATTCTCTGTGTATGGGGTCTTCTAACATATGCGTTTGGAGCAGAAACTCTTCTCTGACTGCATTTAATATCACGTGTCACCTTGAAGAAACTTTAAACTTTGTCCCATATTCCATGACTTGGCTGTTTGAGAAATCTCAGCTCTGTAGTATCTTATGTGCTAGTGTCACTTCACAGATTACTACGATCTTGGAGAGAGTGGAGGCCACCTTTGTCAAGCACTTCTGTGGCTCAAACCGCAGAAAAGGAATGAAATTGCTGAGGCCTACAGCGAAAAAAGGAAAGCACAAAACAACATTCTTATTAGGTAAATTGAGGTTATTTTAGTTTAACTTATGTCTCTTTAATTAGGCTAAAGTAAAGAATATTGTTGTATGCTAGTGTTGTATTTCTTAGGCATCAACTAATACGCTTTTATTCAGGATATTTTGCTGGATGTACGACAGCTCTTTTAGTGGCTCTTGTTTTGATTATAAATGCGAGGAAGCTTGTGAATAAGGAAGGACAAACTCAGTACATGGAAAACATATTTCCACTTTATAGGCAAGTGAAGACATCAGTGACTTGTCTAGTCTGTACCGTCGCTGACGGTGTTTAACTGAATTCTTCATATCATTTTATTTCAGTTTATTTGCATATATCATCCTGCACATGCTCATGTATGCCATGAACATATACTTCTGGAGATGTTACCGAGTCAACTATCCGTTTATATTCGGTTTCAAGCAAGGGACTGAGTTGGGATACCGGGAAGTCCTTCTCCTCAGTGCTGGTCTGACATTACTTTCACTAGCTTGTGTCCTTGCAAACCTGGACATGGAGATGGAACCAGGCACTCAAAGCTATCAGACAATCACCGAGTTAGTTCCTTTGGGATTAGTTATTGTAAGATTTTCAAAGCAGAAGGCTCCTCTTAAAAGCGAGAACTAGCTAGGGATTTGAAATACATAACAGATCCACTCATCATTCGTCTGTGTTTTGTTTGCAGCTCGTAGTTGCCATAGCGTTTTGCCCCTTCAACATTATATATCGTTCTGGTCGTTTTTTCTTTATCAAATCAATATGGCGCTGTATTTGTGCTCCTTTCTACAAGGTACATACGTAATCCGTTAAAACAAAAACTGCAGACTAAACCGATAGTTGAGGCTGTTTTATAGCTTTTAAATCTTTGCATTCACAGGTTACGTACATTGACTTTTTCTTGGCAGACCAACTTACTAGCCAGGTATTTATCATGCAAATCTTTGGTGTTTGATAACAAAAACAAATAAAATATTGCATTCCCTTCACAAATTAACTGGTGTGTAACAATTACATTTCAGGTCCAGGCCTTTAGGAGTCTTGAGTTCTATATTTGCTACTATGTATGGGGAGACTTTAGAAAGAGGCATAACAATTGCCGCCAGAGTGCCGTTTATAATTCGTTCTATTTCATTGTAGCAGTTCTCCCATACTGGTCTCGGTTGCTCCAGGTATTACCGTAATCTCATCTTGTGTTGTACTTTTTTGAACGATGTTCAATCTTAATAGAAAATTAGCCTAAGGGACCATATGCAAGCCTATTATGGTTATTAAAGGCACCAATTCTTAGCTGTTAGCCTATAGGACCACCACATTGGCACCAAACCTTTTAATGTCTTTTTCAGAAAAAACAAGTTTTCCGTGAGTTGTTGCAAATTGAACTGTGCATCAATCTTTAGTATGAAAACATAAGATGCAAAGCATATAAATCAAGGGTGCTTAGTTTCACAGCATCAATCTTGTGTTCCTTTACCTGTGTTGTTTGGGTTCAACCCCATGTCCCCATTAAACTATTAACCATGTTAGCATGTGGTTTTGTTTTAGTGTCTCCGTCGGTGGGTTGAAGAGAAAGATGGATCTCAGGCATACAACGGTTTAAAATACCTCTTGGCAATAATTGCAGTCCTAATCAGGACAGAGTTCGATTTAAAGAAGGGAACGAGTTGGAGAGTCGCGGCTGTAGTGAGCTCTGCTGTTGCAGCGAGCATGAGTACTTATTGGGACATCGTCAAGGATTGGGGGCTTCTTCAACGGCATTCAAAGAACCCTTGGCTGAGAGACAAACTTCTCATCTCACACACTAGCGTCTACTTCATAGCCATGGTATGTATCTATGCTATAGTCCTATCATTATGCCATGACATTGTATCATCTTTTTAAGTTTGAGATTCTCAAATTCTCAAGATTTCTTTATTGCGATGAAGGTGATTAATGTCATTCTAAGACTTGCTTGGCTGCAATACATTGTGAATTTCCATGTGACATTCTTGCATCGAAGAGCCTTAACCACCATAGTAGCATGTCTGGAGATTCTCCGTCGAGGGATGTGGAATTTCTTCAGGTATGTTACCATTGTCTCATTGACCACGTAATGGTGAACCACAGGATGGGAATATGGGTTGGTGTGGTCCATATAATTTTCCATTTCCTGAATGAGCCACAAATTAGGAGATCACTTGACACAGCCTGAGGACATCAGCTGTCACATCCATGCCATGTAACCTGATAAAATGTTGCGTATATAGATAGCATCTTACTTTTCGACACATGCCTGTTCTCATATTTTTTATGATTACAAATTTTATTATTATATTTAAGCTTTTACCAAGCCGGCACTGGGTGCTGTGAATTAATCAGGTTGGAGAATGAGCACTTGAACAATGTTGGAAAGTTCCGCGCTTTCAAGTCAGTCCCACTCCCTTTTAGTTACTATGATGAAGGCAGTAGTAGCAAGGATGACAAGCAAATTACAACAAGCAAATTAACAGATGAAACATTACAACAACATCCAGAAATGATTTGCTAGTCCGTTGGTTCAGCTAAGCACAAAGCTAAAAATCACATAGTATATACAGAGATCGTTTTTTTCCTCCCTTCAAGCCAATCATTCAACATGTATATACAATACTTGATTTGCATCCAAGAAAAATGTGTGCATGATACTAGGAATGTGAACAATCATAAAGGGGTGAAATGGAGGTAAAATTTTGTGGTTTTTATAGTGCTGTAATGAGATACTCCCACTTTCTGTTGCATCTTACAAGCTTAGTGAAGCATAAGAATCACATCGTGTTGTTTGGAAAATTCTCCTTTTGTTGGTGAACTACATATAGGGGTGTTTGGGTAATATAAGCAGTAGTCAATTCCAGAAATTAGAAGCAAAAACAAATTTTTTTGCAATTTTTTTCCAGTTCTAAAAGTTATTCAGAAGTCTACTAGATTGTAGAGAAATAAATGTAAATGTTGGGCTTGGGCTTGGGCCTGTGCTTTGCTATCTGTCGTGGCAAAGAAATCATTTTCTTTTCCTCCCTTCAAGCCAAGAACCATGTTTTAGGGCATACTTAAAAAATGTAAATGATTGTAGTTAGTTCAGTGTTTCTAACCTATTTGGGGCATACAAGATAATTTTGGGGCATATAGAATAAGACAAAAATAGGGTTGGAAATAGTATTTCTAGGCTATCCCTTATCCAACCCATTTTCATAAATGCGAAAATACTTGTCTGATTAGTGTTAATTTGATTAATTAGTTGTTAATGATTGTAGTTAGTTTAGTGTTAATTTAGGATAATAATTTTTTTTTAAAGATAGTGAGTTATTTTAGAAAAAGAAAAAGAAGAGGAGGAATTTTTTTTTTTCTTTAAGATTTTTGTGATTATTGAGAGATGTGTGATATAAATTCAAGTGAGGAAGGTGAATTTTCATCACGTAAAGCTAAGAAAATACATATCAATTACGATGGAGATCCGGAGATGGCTTATTTGTTGGATTATAAAAATGATTTTACCCAAACTCAACTTTTTCTCAAGCTCAAGATGATGACTTTATTGAGCCAAATCCCGAAGATGAGTATATGGATGAGGAACACAATGTTAATAATACACAGATATGGTTGTAGACGTTGTAGATTGAATTCACCAAAAGGTTGGATTTTTGTATCTAGTTCGACGCAACAGGGTTAGGTTCGGCAGATATAATGTATGTCGAACCTTGATAAATAAGAACAGTTCGGTTTGTGCGATTGAAATATTTATACGCTGAACTGTCATTCAATTATTTTCGCGCCAAATAATTTCCATGGTTCAGCTTGAATGGGATGTGCTAATATCAGCCGAACCTTATACAAATTTATGAGTTATAGTGTAATGTTCGACTCACACGTGATCCAGCCGAACATATAGTTTTTGTTTTCATAAATTTCAAGTCTTATGGTTCGGCTTATAATATTAGTGCCCAATAATCCGATTCTATGTATGACAAGTAGTTCGGCTTTATAATTCAAACACGAATGAGCCGAACTTTGAGCTCGGCTTTCAAATAGTATTGCGGGTTAGCCGAACCTAATCCAAAACCTGTGTGATATTATTGTAGATTTTTCATGAAATGGAAACTATGGAGGATCAACCACCGCATGTTGATGTCATTCATGAAGATACTAACGATCACTTCCAAACTGACTTGGTAGGTAACATAATTTATGTTTTTATTAATTTTCAAGTATGTTGTATTCAAAATCATTGATAAAACTTAATTTTTGTACTTGTGGATATGTAGACGTGGAAAACTAAAGAAGAAGTTGTTAAATGGGCTGAGGAACATGGTTGGAAAATCAATTGCGTCCTAGTTAAAGATAGACAAAGCCGAAAGGAGCGGGTTGAGATGATTTGTGAGAGAGGCAGGAAGAAAGTAAGCAAGAAGAAAAAAGGTGCGGTGTATATTGGGAAGACCGGGAAAAAATATAAGACTAAAACAAGGAAGATAAATTGTCCCTTCAAGATCGTCTTCAATTGGAACATAAATGAAAGAGTTTTCACAATGAATAAAGATATGGATTGCCGTCATAACCACCCACGTCCAAAGGATCTTCATGGACATTATAGAGCCGGAAGACTCAAAGCTCATGAATATGCGGAGGTAGATAAAATGACACGAGCACGTATGCCACCCTCTAAAATTCTTAGCAAATTGAAGGCGGACGATAAGAATAACAAGATTACCTTGCAACAAATCTATAACGCGAGAAGTACTTTGAGAAGAAAGGATTTGCAAGGTAGGTTGGTGATGCAACAATTATTGTGGTTGGCGCAAAAGAATAACTATGCTTACCAAAATAAATTGGATGAATTCGGCCATGTGACTCACCTTTTTATTGCCCATCCGGAATGTGTAAAGTTGGCGTTATGCTTCCCACAAGTTCTCATATTGGATTGCACTTACAAGACCAATAAGTATGAGATGCCCTTGATGAACGTTGTTGGTCATACGTCAACCAAGTCACCTTTCACCGTTGTTTTTTGTTTTTTGCATGATGAGTTGAAAGAAAGCTATGTTTGGGCATTGGAACAAGTGAAGTTAATCTTCCGGGAGGATGCTCTTCCAAAGGTCATGGTAACCGACCAAGAGGCGGCATTGATGTTTGCTATAAGGAAGGTATTTCCGAACGCGTAAAACTTTCTTTATACCTTTCATGTATGGAATAATGTTAGGAAGAAATGCCAAGGGATAATTCAACCGCCCAAGTTGAAAGAGCTAGAGAAGATTGCTAAATTACCGGTTGGAGGACGAGAAGTGAAGAACAAAGAATTCAAGAAAGCATATGAGGATAATGAAAGGATGTGGGCATGTTTCTCCAATGAATAGGATGTTTTGACTTGGTCAATCACCGAAGAAGTGTATGAAGAAAATGTTGCAAAACTCATTGCGAATTGGGGCGTCAAATACCCGGAAATCATTATATATTTACACAAGCAATTCTTGGATACCAACAAACATATATTTGTTAGTGCATTTAAAAACCACCACAAGCACTTCGACAACCAAGCTACAAGTATGGTAGAGTCGGCTCACTATCGTTTGAAGAGGAATCTATTTGGGTGCGTGGACACGTTCGTCACGGTGTTTGACACAATGGAAGACTATTTCATGAGTGATGTTATAAGAATTAAAACGTTATTCGAAAAAAGTCTAATGATGAAGCATGATGATTTCTCGGATGATAAGTGGCTCCGGGGACTAACCCATAGGGTCTCTCATTTGTGCATTGAACTTATAATGAAGGAAGTGGATTTGATGGACAAAATGGATGCTAACTGATAAACACGTAGGTGCTGCATTTTGTACCCATATTTATATTAGTTAGGACTCATATTTTGGCTAATAATATTAGTTTGGTGCTTTTGTAGAAAGTATAATGTATTCCGGTTAACAAAAGAATAAGTGTTAAAACTGTAGCTGAGAGCGCGTTTGCGACAAAAAGTATCACCATTGGCTCATGGCACCAAAGGCACTTCTGCAAATATGCTGCCATTTAATTTCCTTTTGTTAGCACCACCAAAAATAGCTCACAGTCGGAAGATATCATAGTGAAGCAACGGGCTTTCTTTATTCTTTGAAGGTAAAGCACGTGATGTGCGTTAGAAGTTGAGAGGTGAAACGTGTCCGGATCTCCATGTATCTCATTTCTAATATGGGAACAGAAGTCATTTCTTCCAAGCAGCTGGTGTTTCATTTACTCATGGAAGTAAGATGGCAGCGACAGTTGGTGTTAGTTGGCTGATGGAGTGCAAATTTCTTCTTCCGAAATCTGAAGCAGCAGTTCTTTGGGCGACATCAATGGGTATTGATCGAAGCTGGGATTAAATGCTTGTGTATGAGAAAGAGAAATCTCGGGTTTGGCAGTGATGGTAAATCTGTAGAGTTGATGCTGCTGCCGTGAATGATGGATGGTGATTACTGTGAGATCTTGGCTTGAACGGGATTTGGTGTTGTTGCCGGATTTGGTTGAAAAACAGGAAGGTGGTTGACCGGAGTTGGGAGAATGATTTGAAGCAGTAGCAAGGGAGGCGTTCAGATGGTCCGGTAGTGGTATTTTTGCCGAGAAATGGTGTCGACTGTTGGATATTGAAATGAATCGGTTGCAAGGGTGATTGAAGAATATGGACTGGTTGAAGTGCAGGCAGCAGTGATCGATGGAGCAAAGAAGTGGTGTTTCATTTGTAGCACTCAACAAATTATGCCGAAACTGAAGGCAGAAGAAATGAGGTCTGCAAACGTAATGAAGACGTAGTGAAGCTTCGAATCAGTTGAGTAATGAAGGGTTGGTGCTGGAACATTTGCTGGTGGACGATGTTGTGGTTCACTGGAATTCCATATGTTGAAGACAAGAATTAAGTGGAGGTGACGCTCAGATGCCGTTGAGTAGGTGATGGATGGGCGAGATTATGATCAGCTTGCTTTGAGATGGAAGAGTGCTCGAGATGGAGAAGAACTATGTACTCAATATTTCGGCAATTGAAGGAACGGCTGCTGTTGCAGTCAGTGAAGTGGGTGGATAAACTAGTTAACTAAGCCAGTTGATAATATTTTTGAATGATGTTGTAGTAATTAGGTTCAAACTCTCGGACTTGTGAAGATTAAATTTAAAGATTTAATAAAATTATATACAAAAATATTAACAAAGTGGGTGAGAGGTATGAGAAAATAACCAAGACATTGATTCCACTATTATGCATGAATTAATGATGGTAAATAATCCAAAATTCTAATTATCTTTTAAGTCTTTTATATCTTAACTCACTAATAATCAAGCAACTTCTCAAACATCAGTTGTATCCCTTAAGCATAGATTATCTAAACAAAGCATAACCTATCTAATTGAATCACAACTGATTAGGAAAATTACGCAAACAATTTAAAACTCTGCAAAAGCAGTGATCGAGTGAATTATAATTAAATATTAGAGAACAAAAAATAGTTACCAATTATTCATGCGTAAATAGCTTCCTCATTTCCTTGGTTGTGCGAGAATTAGCCGCTCATCATGTTGGAAACACGCTCAAAAATCATTATTATTGCTCAAAGGGTGTTTACAAATGATGAAAATGGAGAAATAATTCAAAACCGGGTTTGTAACAATTATATTTGTTACAAACCAGAGAACTACGACTCTTGGCTTCATTGTAACAAATAAGACTGTCCAGCGACAGTCGCTGAAACTGTAGCAAAATAAGACCCTCGACTCTGTGTCGCTGACACTGGCAAATAAGTCTGCCTCTGATGTACGACCCACGGCTGTGAGTCGTTGTTACTGTTGGAAAACGACTGTCTCTGCAGGTCCGTTCTTCGTGTTCTTCATGTTCATCATCAGCAGCAGCAGAAACCGAGTTTGGGAAAACTCGAATTTCTTCTTCTCTGGCTCTCCTCAGCCCCCCAGACTCTCGACACCCTTCAGTGATACCCCAAGAGTCTATTTATACTCAACCGGGCTAAGAAAATCCTCGCCATTACTCCAAATAATATTCATAACTCGGCAGTAAAGAAAGATATTCTAAGAATATTTTCTTTTCCATTTTTATCTTCAACACGCGTTAATCTTCTTCCAGAAAGTCCCAAATCGTCATGTACACGCCTCAGATGTAGTCAATCACACTTCTATCTCACGCCATGCACAGAAAAACACGTACAATCCCGTGAATATCCGTGAACATCTTCTCTTTTCCACGTACTCCCTTGCTTTCTTCAACTCGATTATCTAGCCAAACTGGATCGATGCAAACGACTCTAACACGCCTGTTAGACTGAATCAAGTCTTCCCACGAAAATCCAGCCATTGAGTCTTGCTAAATTCCTCCAAAATCGATGAGAAAAAATCTGCAGGAAACAACCAGTTTTCCCGCCAAAACTGAATGTTTGAAATGTAGAGATGAAGTGCCCTCATCCAAAACATGGGTGCCTTTAACAGCCGGGATGCCTGGGGGTGCCCTTATCCAAAATGAGGGTGCCCTTCGTAATTTTCTCAGGGGGGTCTAAAAACCACTTTTCGAGCAACTTTTTTCATAAGCATTTATTTCTCCAAAAATACCTAAACACACATAAAACACCATAATAAGTACAAAATCGAGTGCCAACAATATATAGTATTGAGAACAAATTAGACATAAAATGTGTCTATCAAATACCCTCAAACTTATTATCTGCTAGTCCTCGAGCAAAACTAATAAAAAATAAGACCGAGTTAATCTCGGGAGGGTTTACCAGAGGTGTACCCACAAAACCATGACTTCTAATTGGTCACAAGTATCCAAAGAGCTATGAGGACATACAATTTCTCAACCTATCTCCAAGTAACTAGAATGCTAGAGAAATTAAAGGTGTCAGCTCTAAAGTTGACTGAAGAAAAGGGGAGACACATCCGCAACACTGCTATATAAAGAGATATCCGCTACACAGCTAGATAAACATTGTAAGATGCGTCCGCTGCTTTACAGCTGGATAAGATTAGGAGAGAGATAAAGATGAGAGGGACATCTGCTACACAGCTGGACTAATTACGTGTGATGAGTTAAACTAGTCCTAGAAAGATCTTGTGCCAGATTGAAAGCGGACTAACAAAGCAACCAAATGTATCTTTCTTCGACTCTCTCATAGTGCTCAGTAGAAACAACGTCTTCTTCGGTCTTCAACTGTTGATGATAAATTATCGAACCTCATAGAACCTTGACAACTAACTCTTCTCTTCGATTTCTTCCATGACTTATAAATTTCTACTTCCCTTTGGCCTTATTGAACAAAATGTAACGATGATTTTTTCCATTTTTCATTTTTTTCATTTTTTTTTTTTGAAACAAAAATTACAAGACAACAATTTACATGGCCATGAGAGAAGGACTTTCAAAACTTGGATCTTCGCAACTTGTGATGTCTTGGTATCATGGATTCTAACAACTTATATCATTTGCTCTTATAACTTCAACTTTGATTTTTGAATTATTCTTTTCTATTGTTGCTTCCAAACCTAAAACGTCTTCAACTTTCTTCATAGATTTTGATGTCGCTCCGCTTGTTGATGATGATAAGTTTCTACTGAGAGAGTCGCAATCCAGTAACTAAGACTACATTGTGAGGTTTCTTTGTCTTTCTGGCATTTCCTGACCTACTTTCCTTTCCATCATGTATGGTTAGGTCCATCACGGTTACCCTCTAAAAGGAACAAGTTCTCTCCTGAATTTCAAGGATCTCAATGTCTTTTTCTCTAATGTTTCAAAAGGTTGTTATCCCTAGCATTCCAATTTCTATCTTTTCGGTGAGAAACAGTATGTAAACTTAGCTAACCGGATACCATGTGACGCTAGAAGTTTCAAAAGTGCAACTAAAAAGTTCTTCCCCACCCCCAAACTTAAATCTAACATTGTCCTCGATGTTCTAAAGATAAAATTAAAAGCATGAACAAGGAGAAACTGTTACCACTTGAAGAAAAAGAGTTAAGGAAAGATATTACCATGTTGCATGAGCATGGGTTACCTCCCAAGAAGTGCTAAGTTTAAAGTCTTCAGCCAGACTTAGGAAAGGATTAGTCAACTCGAACCGTATAACAGTAGCCGGAATAACTGTGGGTCTTCAAAACCAAATAGAGCTGACCAAAGGAAACTGCAGTAAACCAAGAAAATGAACAAGACTAGCATGCCCTTACCTAGTTTCCTGATTAAGACAACTACGTCTAATTGTGGTCAGGTTCAGGTTCTATAAAAGGGTCTAAATATATTTCTTAGGCTGCAACTCCTCAAAAGTGAGATCCGAATTATTAGGTCCTAGAGTCTGTAAAAACTCAAATAAAAATTTAGAAGCACATAATAATAACCTAAATAATTGAGGATCCTCTAAGTCAATCAGGTTTGACTTACAAAATTGACCACAGTGAGGGTAGTAGTCATTCTTAAGAAAATGTGTTGATTCTAATTTCCTAAAGCATTTAGGTTTAGTCTCACAACTAAATATTCGATACATTTGAAATATAAACGTTCCCACATTTGGAAGAAAACTATTTGGTGGGAAAACAAAGTAAATAAGGGTATCATAGCCTGGGCAAACCACATCAACCAGAGGATGGGTTTCTAATGACTGAACTTCTTTCTGGACATTATTAGGTTCGGGAAAACGTGTATGGAGATAATCTTGTACGATGGTTGAGGCACAAATTTCAAGCCCTACACGAGGGAAATTTCTAAGAGTTAAAGGTAAAGCACAGGGAAAATGATAATCACCCCCAAACTTAGAGTTTTGTGTGTCTCTAGGTAGACTAACTACAATTTCCCTAATTTCTAGATCATCGGAATCCTGAAAATGGTCAATTGCTTCTGTTAGGTTATACTCAGGTGATGCATTCTCACTCATATTTAAAACCTCTACGAGTTCATCTTCTTTGTCTAAGACTATTGTTTCTAAATCGCTAGACTCTAAAACATTATTCTCAGAATAAACCCGTTCCTCTAAATCGTTATCGTCTTTGTAAACAGGAAATAATACATCGTCTAAAACGAGGGTATCTCTAGTCAAATCCTCGTCCTTTTGAATAGGTGAATAATTATTAAAATTATTTGGATTTGGATTTGAAATAGAAATAATATTATCATTGTAAAGCTCAATTTGAGTATCCATTTCCTGATCACTATTCCTACATAAGTATGATTCTCCATCAACACTATCCTCATCATAATAACATGAAAAAGATCGAACCTCATCAAGACAAGTAGTGCTACCAATTCTAACCTTGTTATATTGATTATGTAAATAACTATCTTCATTCTCAAGGGTAGTATTGGATACACGATATTGGCAATTCAAGTAATTTCGAGCAATTCGTCTTAGCTATCCGCTTGAGGTGGTCTTCTAAAGAAGGTTCACTCATTATTGTAGTTCTTTCGTCTATAATTATACTATTCATCTCAGCTAACTTATGCGTCGACTCAGCTAACTTCCTGAGGGACTCTTCTAAAGGAGGAATAGGAACAGAGGGATCATAAAAAGGACTACTTTTCAATAGTTTGATTGTATCCTCTAGAGACGAAGAACTAGTACTATAATCTTCTTGCTCATAAGACTGATGCATGTGTGGATAGTAATTGGGCTCACCAGGGTATGACCCATATCCTTCCAAAGGATGGCGTTCCCAACCACTATTCCCAACATGGTCATAAAAAGGATGATGTCCATATTCAAATTCAGGTCGATAATCATTGTATTGGATTTTATCATACCAGTTCGACATTCTTAATTGCAAGGGAATTCTACACAATCAGAAACAAGGATGACTCGACCAAATCAAACCTATAAAATCTAGCAAACAACAAGCATGATGGCTCCACTTAGATTGTTTCTAGACCAACTTCTAATCTTTCGAAAAGGAATTCGTTACAATCTGAGCAAACCACTCTGGAATCAATCCGAGTTTAAGTAAGTTGAATTGAGACGAGGGAAGCTGCGAGGAGCTTTGATACCCAAGGTCTCACCGGTATTATAAGGCGGCGCAGTCACGCATTCAACTCGCAGAAACCATCATGAACTTCAAAGTATGCTCAAAAGAGTAACCAATATTTTTCGAACGACTTTACTATTAAGATCGTTACCCTATAGGTCTCGTTCTAGTCAAAATTTTAAGATTAGGTTCGCGTTTGGTTTCGTTTTCCTAAGGCGGGCAAGAAGGAAATGGTGATGAAATCCTAGTCCTTATCTTAATTTGGCCAAGCCTTGCCCTTTACTAGGAAATTAAAATAACCGTATTCAAATCCTCAGCATATATTCACCTTAAGGCATACAATAAACCCGCTGACAGGGGATTCGCAAGTGTTTCGAAAGCTTACCTCCCGTACCAGACGGGCGCAGAACCGCTGAAGTCGACTCGGGCCACGACTCCTATGTCATGTGCGAACCCGAGGGGCCGAGACGATATTGTAATCGTCGTCCTTCCCTGCAAAAAGTTTTATATTTAATGTACCCTTCCTTAGGGTTTAAAAAAAAAATAATTGTCCAAGTCCAAAGTCCAAATAAAGTGCAAAAGAAAAGAAATAAAAAAAAAATTACAAAAAATGGAAGGTCTCTAATAAAAAAAAATTCTCTTTTTTTTTTTTTTTTCTTTCTTTCGCTCTTTTTTTTTTTGCTTTGTTTTTCCTTCTCTTTTGGCTTTAAGCTTTGATTCCAAGTCTTTAGTATCCAACTTCAAACCTGTAATACAAAGACACACCCAAAGAAACGTAAAAAGAACAAATGAAATAAAAAAAAAAACCTAAAAATTCTACCTAAGCACAAATCCGCGTCGGCGGCGCCAAAATGATAATATTTTTCAATGATGTTGTAGTAATGAGGTTCAAACTCTCGGACTTGTGAAGATTAAATTTAAAGATTTAATAAAATTATATACAAAAATATTAACAAAGTGGGTGAGAGGTATGAGAAAATAACCAAGACACTGATTCCACTATTACACATGAATTAATGATGGTAAATAATCCAAAACTCTAATTATCTTTTAAGTTCTTTATATCTTAACTCACTAATAATCAAGCAAATTCTCAAACATCAGTTGTATCCCTTAAGCATAGATTATCTAAACAAAGAATAACCTATATAATTGAATCACAACTGATTAGGAAAATTACGCAAACAATTTAAAACTCTGCAAAAGCAGTGATTGAGTGAATTATAATTAAATATTAGAGAACATAAAATAGTTACCAATTATTCATGCGTAAATAGCTTCCTCATTGCCTTGGTTGTGGGAGAATTAGCCGCTCATCATGTTGGAAACACGCTCAAAAATCATTATTATTGCTCAAAGGGTGTTTACAAATGATGAAAATGGAGAAATAATTCAAAACCAGGTTTGTAACAATTATATTTGTTACAAACCAGAGAACTACGACCCTTGGCTTCACTGTAACAAATAAGACTGTCCAGCGACAGTCGCTGAAACTGTAGCAAAATAAGACCCTCGACTCTGTGTCGCTGACACTGGCAAATAAGTCTGCCTCTGATGTCGACCCACGGCTGTGGGTCGTTGTTACTGTTGGAAAACGACTGTCTCTGCAGGTCCGTTCTTCATGTTCATCATCATCAGCAGAAACCGAGTTTGGGAAAACTCAAATTTCTTCTTCTCTGGCTCTTCTAGGGCTGCACATGGGCGGGTATGGGCGGGTATAAGCTAAAACCAACCTCGCACCCACAGACTGCGGTTTTTTTTTTTCATAACCAACCCCGCACCCACAAACAGCGGGCGGGTTTTGTTACCCGCCCGTTACGGGTTGGGCGGGTATGGGTTTAAACGGGTTTAAACCCGCTTTATATTCAAGTATTTAGAGTAACTTCTATTCTCCTTGATTAAGTGAGAAAAAAAAACCAAAACCCCCAAAATATTCATATCTAGGAAGTTCACATATGAATATTAAGTGTTGAATCTGTTGATTTTTCGATTGTTGTCGATTTCTGGTGAAGATTCGAAGTTGTTGTTGTCGATTTCTGGTGAAGATTTCTAGTAATTGTCGTTTGTAGGTGAAGAAGGAGAACTGAGGAGGAAGAAGAGGAGAAGCCGAACAGAGAGAAGGGTGTAGAAAGTGAATGAGGGTTATCAGTTATCCTATCTACTAGTATTACGGTTTCATAATGGACGATTAGGATTAGTTTTATCTAATGATATATAATCTGCGGGTTTTTTGGGCGGGTATGGGCGGGTATTAGCTTAAACCAACCTCGCACCCACAGACAGCGGGTTTTTTTATCATAACCAACCCCGCACCCACAACGGGCGGGTATGGATTAAAAACCCACGGATTTAACGGGTACGGGTGGGTTTGGGTATCGTGGGCGGCTCTTGTGCAGCCCTAGGCTCTTCTCAGCCCCCCAGACTCTCGACGCCCTTCAGTGATACCCCAAGAGTCTATTTATACTCAACCGGGCTAAGAAAATCCTCGCCATTACTCCAAATAATATTCATAACTCGGCAGTAAAGAAAGATATTCTAAGAATATTTTCTTTTCCATTTTAATCTTCAACACGCGTTAATCTTCTTCCAGAAAGTCCCAAATCTTCATGTACACGCCCTCAGATGTAGTTAATCACACTTCCATCTCACGCCATGCACAGAAAAACACGTACAATCCCGTGAATATCCGTGAACATCTTCTCTTTTCCACGTACTCCCTTGCTTTCTTCAACTCGATTATCCAGCCAAACTGGATCGATGCAAACGACTCTAACACGCCTGTTAGACTGAATCAAGTCTTCCCACGAAAATCCAGCCATTGAGTCTTGCTAAATTCCTCCCAAAATCGATGAGAAAAAATCTGCAGGAAACAACCAGTTTTCCCGCCAAAACTGAATATTTGAAATGTAGAGATGAAATGCCCTGATCCAAAACATGGGTGCCTTTAATAGGCGGGATGCCTGGGGATGCCCTTATCCAAAATGAGGGTTCCCTTAGTAATTTTCTCCCGGGGTCCAGAAACCACTTTTCGAGCAACTTTTTCCGCAAGCATTTATTTCTCCAAAAATACCTAAACACACATAAAACACCATAACAAATACAAAATCGAGTGCCAACAATATATAGTATTGAGAACAAATTAGACACAAAATGTGTTTATCACCGGTGCTTACATAGGCCCAGTCCAGTACCAACTCTTCCAAATCCAGGCCACGTCCAAGCTCGGTCCATCCATCATCTGTCCGTCGATCCTCAGCATCTTCCCAGATTGTGACCGCCACTGTAAAGATTATTTCGGTTAACTAGTTTATCCACCCACTTCACTGACTGCAATAGCAGCCGTTCCTTCAATTGCCGAAACATTGAGTACACAGTTCTTCTCCATCTCGAGCACTCTTCCATCTCAAAGCAAGATGATCATAATCTCGCCCATCCATCACCTACTCAACGACATCTGAGTGTCACTGTGAGCACACGAACCACGTGCGTGTCCGAACGCTCACAATCAATCTTTAACATCTAAGGAGATTATGATGATGGTACCCTGGTGTTGATTCATTGGCTCAAAACCTTCGGGTTTATCATGGCCTCCTCCAACCACTCCAGGCATGGCGTTTGTGCATGGGATATAAGTATTAAGGAAAACAAAACATATAAGCAAACACGTGCGGAGCTAAATGAATGTAAAGTGCTGAAATGTAAATAAGACCAAGGTTTACGTGGTTCAGCACTAAGGCCTACATCCACGGGATTCGTTGTTCTACTATGTTCTTCACGGTTACAAGAATAGTTGAATGATTTTTGGGGTTTACATGTTTCTCTCCTCTCAGGGATTAACTTACCTTTGCTATTTCTCTCTCTCTCCTTCCCTTCCTGATGTTTTCGATCCCCCTTCCTCTTGGTGGAGATTGGGTATTTATAAGGTTAGAACGTGGGACCCATCTCTGAAGACCGTTGGAACCTTATCTTCTTGTGTCCTTGCGTCCATCGCGCGGAGGTCTGCGTTTCCCCCTTGATCCCGCAGAGGCATCCTCGCTCGTTCCACAGGTTGGTCGACACGTACACTGCTCGGAGTGTTTAATGTGGGTAGTTGAGGGGTCTGCTCGTGTCAGACAAGTGTCTTCTGCCCCTGTCAGTCCGTGTCAGCTAACTTTCTCTCCACCGTTGATCTTGGCTTCTCTTTTGGGGATGAGATAAAGTAACTCCTCGGGGTTTATTTGGTGTTTCGTGACCCATCATGTTTTGATGTTTTTGGCCTGCATGCTTTCCACGTACCTCTTTATATACACGTGTCTGGTAGTGAGATATATGTGTACACAATTTGCCCCTTTTCTTCGGGCTTGAATGACTAATGGGTGCCTTGAAGAAAAACTATCGTCGCATATTCTTCTCACTCCTAATAACTTCTCCTAGATACTTGGGCACGTCTTTTATTCGTGCATTAACTGCTTATGTAACGGGCACGTTTTCCCATTCCTCCCTTAATTTCCTTCTCTTTCTTTCGGGTATTTTAAGGATAGAAAGAAAATTTAATTTCATTCTTCCTAAACACTCTCTCAGTTTTCATTCTTCCTTTAAATTTTCTGTCTGTCTTCATTGAACCTGTGACCTTAAATTCTCTGTCAGTCTTCATTGCACTTGTGATCTTAAATTTTCTGTCAGTCTTCATTGCACCTGTGATCTTAAATTCTCTCCACCTTAGAATTAACCACGCCCGCTTCTCCTGTTTGTTTCTTCTACTGCTGTTTTTGCCGGTAAGTTTTCCTTTTCTTTATTTCCACCGTTTTATGCTGTGTTGACTTGTGAATTTTCTGCTACTGTTGTTCCTTGTTTGTGATGAAGAACTTCTTCTGACGCTTGCATACTAGTTTGCCCTTGTTCTTCATCTTAAATTAAGGAAGCCATTACTTCGAGGGTGAAATATTGAGCATGTATACTACTTTTAGGGTTGCTACGTTATCGTGGTTGTATTGCTATGGATGTGTTTTTTGATTTTGGTGATTTTTTTTTTTTTTTTGTGTGTAACTTGTTCTTGATTTTATTCTTTCCGCAGCCATGTCTGACCGTCCGCGGCCTACTTATCAGACTCCTGATTCTGGGTTATCGAGATCTCCTCCGCGTCGAGAGTCTCAAGATGATGTTCGTCGGAGTCGAGTTTCTTCTGGAGCGAAAGCCTCGTCCTCTAGGGAAGATATTCCCCCGATAATTCCGTCTGGTTCTCGAAGAGTCTTTGATCGCTCAGTGGCTCGTCCTCGTGATGATACTAGGAGTACGCAGGCTCCGCCCTGCGATGTTGCTTTTGACATTCCTCCTCTACGTTCGTTAGTGCCCGAGCATCATCTACGGTCTTCTCCAACTTTTAAAGGGAAGAATACGAAGAGCGTAGATCCTAGGGTTGAATCTTCAAAGAATCCCCCCGTGAAGAGAAAAGCTTCGGAAGCGTTCGTTAGTTCATCCGGCCCCGCCGAGGAGGATGAGGCTGCTCCCTTGATACGCAGTGTCTCTGTTAGCAGGAAAAAAGTAACCTTCAAGCATATCGATCTTGAAATATTCAAGGAAAAGCATGAGCTTCAAGACTTCGGGGTTCGTTTCTATGCCCCTGAGGATGATATTACGTATGAGCTTATCTCCAAGTACGAATTCGATGAGTTTCATTTGTTAACGACGGTTGGGGCATTCGAGGCTGGTCTGATGCTGCCGTTGTACAAATACGGTGATTCCTTCTACTACGACGTGCTCGCTAGTCGTGAGGGTTCTTCCACCAATACTCATAGCCGTTCCGTATCCCAACTATCGGGGAATTATCTCCGCGCCCTGAAGGAATGCTATCTGCGGAGTAAGGGGGAAACGTCGATGACTTGTTACGTTCCCAATCACATGGAGAAGGAATGGTATACTCCTGAGAATTTCAATAACTCCTTTGGGGATTACGTCAATAGTAGGAATCGCAAGCCGTGGAGTGTCAGCCTTCGGAATCTCCCTACTCCTCGAGGGGAGATTCGTCTGTTAAATGAGGTCAGCGATGCCAAGCTGAAGTATGTTCCTGGCACGGAGGCGTACAGTCGTCGGAAACTCTTCCCCGCGCGATAGAGGATCAAGCGCGATCATGATTACGAGTGGCACGCCACCGTTATCGAGATAGTTGGTCCGTGGGCTTACGGTTGGATTCCCGGTCCCCGCGGTTGGCGGCCTACCGAGAATAGTAAGCCGCGCGAATCTCCTCCTGTTCGCTATGGAGATTTATGCCCCTGGCTTCTGAACTTTGCGGGCATGAATTTTCCTTATGCCCTGGACGTCATAGAGGGAGACGAGGAGGATGGTTCCGGTGCTATACTCCCACCGAAGAATATCTCAGCTGCTCAGGTACGCAGATTCTAGCTGCGCTTCTTTTTTAGAACTTCCATCAGACGGGAAAAATAATTCTTTTTGTGGTGTTGGTTTCAGGTATTGAAGAAGAAAAAGATTAGGCCGAAGCAATCTTCTACTACGGTGATGGTCGAGGTTGAGGCCCAAGAAGAAGTTACTAGTCCAGTGAACGAAGAGTTTGCTGAGGACGAGATTACATATGGGGAGGAACGTACTGGTACCTCCCCTATCAATGTCGGAGAAGAGGTCTTCGCTGGTCACGCTGGTGATGAAGGAAGGAACAAAGTTGTGATGGCTGATGACGTTGTCATCGGGGATGTTTCCGTCCCTGCTGGTGATGTCGCGGATACCCTTCCCACTTTTCAAGAATTTTCTTTTGATCGGATGTATTCCACGGGGGAGTTCTTTGACGAAGCCCTAGATTTTCCCGAGGACTTCTCTTTACTTTCCCCCAATGATGATTGGGATGTTCTTGGTGGTGATGGTAATGGGGATGCTACTGTAGAAGATGTTGGTGCGGAGGAGCCTGCTGTGCATGTAGGCGCGGAGGAGCATGCTGAGGGGGTCGAGTCAGAGAAAGGAAAATCTGTCGTTGACGCGCCCGCCGATAGTCTTCCCCAGTCGCCGACGTCTGAGGGTGAGGACGCCATCATGGATTGGTTTAAGGAAAAGAATCTTCTGTTTGTCTCTCATCCCGCTCCTGTGGTCGCTGGGGAAAAGGAATCCACCGCGTATACCCGTCGCATGATGGAGATGTCTTCAAAGGCGCAGGTGTCTGAAGCCTGGGGAAAAAGGTTGACTGTTCCCGAAGCTACCCTCGTGCCGGAGCCTCCTACTTCCGTTGCCGATATGATGGCTATCGCCGACGGGTATCAATATGGCTTTCCGCATCAGCGTGTGCTTGAGGTGAATTTTCGTACACACTTCTACGTGACGATCAGACGCTTCGGTGAAATAATGTTTTGTCATCTTGATGTGTAGATGATGAGGAGCGAGCATTGTAACCACGTGTTGTATCAGTTCTTCAAAGCGAAATCTCTGAAGCTCGAGGCTAAGCTTCGTCATCGAGAAAAGGAATTATCTACGGCTGAGGTGGAAATTGAAGAGCTGAAGAAAAGCCTTAAGGAGAAAGAAAAGCTGGGTGAAGCAGAGGCTGATCTTCGGTCAGAACTTGTTGCAGTGCGCGCGGAGTTAGAGCAAACTCGTAGCCAAGTTTCCACTTTCACAGGTATGGTTCTTTTCCCTCGCCGTATGTCGTCATTCTTTTATCTCTTAGTTGTTCTGTCTGAGTCTCCCCACCCTATCTCCAGTGGGTGGCGTCCCCGAGCTGATATGGCTTCGAAACGAAAGAGTTCGGAAAAAATCTCGTATTAGAGATTTGGTTGAGAAAATTAAGAGTGAAGCTAAGAAATGGGATGCTCGGGCTGAGGTATGGCGCGCGCGGCATGTTCAGATGGTCGACATGCAAAATCTGTATAACCATGATCGTGCTTTATTTAATGGCACACTGCTGTGGACCCGTGATAGTCTGCGGGAAGCCCGTGAGCGCACTTCCTTGTTGGAATCTAGGATTCAGCGGTTGGAAGAAGAATTACAGACGGCTCGATCCATTCCTCTTTCAGGGGTCCAGGATAATATGCTCTGTCTTGCCAGAGAAAGAGATGATGCTCGTGCTGAAGTCTACGCTCTCAGCAATGCTCTTTCCGCGTCTCGTTCCGACATAGCTCGTCATGCTGAGTCTGAGAGGAATCTCGAAGTGTGCATGTACAGACTCAGCAAAGGGGTCTCAGAGATAAATAAAGAGGTCGACCACCTTCGTCATATGGACTCGATGAAGCAGGTAGAATTAGATGCCTGTCAATTTACTCTCACCAACCTTCAACTAGACTATAAGAAATTATCCGCGGAATATGATCATCTTGATGAAGCGCGAGATGCGGTTGTTAATGAGTATGAAGAGGCTTCGGCTTGTGTCGATGGTATAATCCCATTTCATCGAGTGTGACCTTGTCTTTTTTCTACGCTAACTCCGTGGTGTTGTCTTTTTCAGAGCTCGAGGGACGCCTTCGCGTCACAAATGAAAAACTTGAAAAGGCTCAATCGTCCTTAGTGCAGCAGGAAGAACAGACCAATCACTTCAAGAATTTAGCAGCAACCCGCGAGGAGGCCGTTGGTGCTGCTTCTGGAGAAGTGAATCGGCTATCTTCGTTATTATCCCAAGCCCAACAGCGGACAACAGTTATTAAACACAGGGCTCGTTGTCAATTGGCTGAGGAGACGAACAAGATGCTGGAGAGGATAGAACTTGGCCTAAGGAATGAACATGGTCTCGTGAAGAACTATCCTCGTCGTCCCGTTCCTTATGCCTTGCCCAGCTCCTCGGGCCCTTCTTCTGGTGGGAGCGTCCCATCAAGTCTTCGGAATAATCCTGCCGATGGGGCCGCCACTTAGGTAGAGATCGCAGCGTTTTGTAGGATCCGCGGCATCATTATACTTTTTGTAATCATGTAACAAGGATATTTTTTGCTGATGATCCTGTAAAAGGAATATTTTTTGATTGTGTATCCTTGACTTTGGCCTTTCACTTCTTGTAATCACCCTTTATGAAATGAATCCTCTTCTTGATATACCTACAATGTTGTTTTGTTTTTATTTTAAGTATTTGTGAAAAATCAAAACAAAAGTTTTTAAGTGTTTTTGAGTGCGATACTGAAGGAAGGTACCTTCGTGATCGTCTTGAGACCTGTCACCCCGCTGGCGAATCCTGGGCCAGAGGATTCCCAGACGGTGGGGGTCGGGGCAACGTTCTAGGATATGGGATTAAAATATTTACGCACCCATTCCGTCGACCCGTTGCCTTAAGATTGGTTGGGTATCTCTTTCTGCTGGGTGCCTTCCCCCTGGTCCTACACTTATGGACACTGATGGGGGAGCCCTGAGAGATTGTAGATTAACTACTTTCCCCAATATTGTAGGTAGATTCCACTGACTTGATAATTTGAAAGCTTGTTTGATTGATAAGTTGAGGTCTGCAATTCCTCTTCCAGAGATAGAAACATGTGGAGCGGTCAGGCTCCCTTCTTCTTCTGGTACACTCCAAGCAGATTCAGATCTGCGTTGCTTCTATGGGAAGTATGGTTTGAGCCATTTAGCATTCCAAGGATGCCGGAGGACCTCGCCTTTTAGATTACGAAGGTAGTAGGAACCATTACCCGCAATGTCGTGGATCATGAAAGGTCCTCCCCATGTAGGTGCTAACTTTCCCAATTTCTTTTCTTGCTAATACCGTGGGATTGTTCTCAACACATACTGTCCCTCGGCAAAAATCTCGTATTAGAGATTTGGTTGAGAAAATTAAGAGTGAAGCTAAGAAATGGGATGCTCGGGCTGAGGTATGGCGCGCGCGGCATGTTCAGATGGTCGACATGCAAAATCTGTACAACCATGATCGTGCTTTATTTAATGGCACACTGCTGTGGACCCGTGATAATCTGCGGGAAGCCCGTGAGCGCACTTCCTTGTTGGAATCTAGGATTCAGCTGTTGGAAGAAGAATTACAGACGGCTCGATCCATTCCTCTTTCAGGGGTCCAGGATAATATGCTCTGTCTTGCCAGAGAAAGAGATGATGCTCGTGCTGAAGTCTACGCTCTCAGCAATGCTCTTTCCGCGTCTCGTGCCGACGTAGCTCGTCATGCTGAGTCTGAGAGGAATCTAGAAGTGTGCATGTACAGACTCAGCAAAGGGGTCTCAGAGATAAATAAAGAGGTCGACCACCTTCGTCATATGGACTCGATGAAGCAGGTAGAATTAGATGCCTGTCAATTTACTCTCACCAACCTTCAACTAGACTATAAGAAATTATCCGCGGAATATGATCATCTTGATGAAGCGCGAGATGCGGTTGTTAATGAGTATGAAGAGGCTTCGGCTTGTGTCGAAGGTATAATCCCATTTCATCGAGTGTGACCTTGTTTTTTTTCTACGCTAACTCCGTGGTGTTGTCTTTTTCAGAGCTCGAGGGACGCCTTCGCGTCACAAATGAAAAACTTGAAAAGGCTCAATCTTCCTTAGCGCAGCAGGAAGAACAGACCAATCACTTCAAGAATTTAGCAGCAACCCGCGAGGAGGCCGTTGGTGCTGCTTCTAGAGAAGTGAATCGGCTGTCTTCGTTATTATCCCAAGCCCAACAGCGGACAACAGTTATTAAACACAAGGCTCGTTGTCAATTGGCTGAGGAGACGAACAAGATGCTGGAGAGGATAGAACTTGGCCTAAGGAATGAACATGGTCTCGTGAAGAACTATCCTCGTCGTCCCGTTCCTTCTGCCTTGCCCAGCTCCTCGGGCCCCTCTTCTGGTGGGAGCGTCCCATCAAGTCTTCGGAATAATCCTGCCGATGGGGCCGCCACTTAGGTAGAGATCGCAGCGTTTTGTAGGATCCGCGGCATCATTATACTTTTTGTAATCATGTAACAAGGATATTTTTTGCTGATGATCCTGTAAAAGGAATATTTTTTGATTGTGTATCCTTGACTTTGGCCTTTCACTTCTTGTAATCACCCTTTATGAAATGAATCTCTTCTTGATATACCTACAATGTTGTTTTGATTTTATTTTAAGTATTTGTGAAAAATCAAAACAAAAGTTTTTAAGTGTTCTTGAGTGCGATACTGAAGGAAGGTACCTTCGTGATCGTCTTGAGACCTGTCACCCCGCTGGAGAATCCTGGGCCAGAGGATTCCCAGACGGTGGGGGCCGGGGCAACGTTCTAGGATATGGGATTTAAAATATTTACGCACCCATTCCGTCGACCCGTTGCCTTAAGATTGGTTGGGTATCTCTTTCTGCTGGGTGCCTTCCCCCTGGTCCTACACTTATGGACACTGATGGGGGAGCCCTGAGAGATTGTAGATTAACTACTTTCCCCAATATTGTAGGTAGATTCCACTGACTTGATAATTTGAAAGCTTGTTTGATTGATAAGTTGAGGTCTGCAATTCCTCTTCCAGAGATAGAAACATGTGGAGCGGTCAGGCTCCCTTCTT